>NW_026126540.1:2627500-3010000 GCF_943737965.1 Phodopus roborovskii | reverse complement strand
AAAGTCAGCATGCCAGAAGCCTCTGCTTCATCCCTTCCCCAGCTACTGCTGACCTCAACCCAAAACCCAGTCACTCTTTTTCCTTCCCTTAATTATTATCTGCGGAAGATTTATTAATACCTGGACTTGTTCGTTCATTTACTTATTTCTGATGTGTCCTATCCCATTGGTACACAGGTTCCCACAGGAAAGGGACCTCGTCTTACTGCTGACCCTCAACACTAGTCTCTATAGTAATAGGGACCTGCAGAGTGCTGCTCAGTAGATAGAGGCTGAGTGAATGTGTGACTGAGCAGAGCCTTTATTGTGTAACAGGGCAATGCCTCTAAGCCTCACAGCGGCCCTTGGAGTTGATGCTATTTGCCTGTTGACAGTCAGGAAGCTGGTATCAGGTTATTGGCAAATTCACCCCGCTGGAGAACACCCACCCAGATCAAAACTGAAGAAAGATTTCATGAAAGGCAAGGACACTTGAAGCATGTGACCCTACATGTCGAGCCTAGGACTAGCCCAAATGCTCAACAGCACAGCCTGTCCCCATAGGTCATCTGGCTCATTTCCATGGTTGTTAGTGACAGATCATGGACTCTACCTTCTGTGCTTTCTATTGCATTGTTTAACAGTGGCCCACTCATGAAAAGCTCTTCCAGATAAAATTGTAGATATAGAGTCAGTTATTTGCCTGAACAATGTTTCTCTTGTTTTTATTCAAGCATGGTGCTTCTATTCACAACAACAACAACAACAACATACACACACACAATTTCCATTCTCTAATTTTTAGTTTTTATATATTTTATATATTACTTTTCTTCTTTGATAATTTCACACGCATATATCACATATATAATACTTTCACTCTCAACCTCTGCTATAAATTAATTTTTAAAATTATTGAAGGACCAAAACAGTCAAAAAATAACCTTGACACACATACATTTTTTAAAAGACCTTCTTTTAAACAATACAATCCCCCAAAGACCTTTATGAACTAAACAATAATCTAATAATTCATTGTAGTCTCCCCAGGAAGAGATAAACAATTCCTTTTCACAAAAAACAACCCCCCCCTTCATGATACCACTGTAATTATGGGAAGTGTCTGCATAAACCATGCATATGGCCGAATTACAAAGTTTCATTCTAAAACTACAGTTTATTACTTTCAAGACCACACAATAATTAGCTCAAGATTAAGTGTTGCTTTGAAGAATTCCTTAGGATAGCTGATCTAATGAACAGGTTAGGATACTTCCTAATTAGCATGTCAGCTGTCTCCATGAGGAAATGATCCTACAACAGCAGAGAAGCCTTAAAACTGTTTATTCTTCTGCACATACTCTCTCCCTCCCTCTCTCTCTCTCTCTCTCTCTCTCTCTCTCTCTCTCTCTCTCTCTCTCTCTCTCTATTAGTCAACTCTTTATACATCACACAGGGAAGATTCAGCTAACTTATCAGTTCCAATTCGTACTGCTTACATTTTAATACATGCCCACATCACTGCAGAATTGGAGCAGCAGGTCCACCCACTGGAAGTTTGGAGCCATCCCATGTCACAGCAGGCTACTATCTAATGCCCACAATCCTTTCAACCCTTAAGGTGGGAAGAAACCTGGCCTAGAATCCTGAGCATACACTGCCTTCATCTTAAGAGGAAGTTACACCCCTAGGAGTCATTTTTCAGCCATTAAGCCCTGGTTAACCCCAGGCCTTTCCCGTGTCTCTCAGACACACATAAAGCTGGTTTTGAGTCTGCTGAGTTTGTTTGTTTGCCTACTTAATAGAAAAGTGTAAGCATCATATTTATCTTACTTGTGCGGTGAAAAATATCTAACTTAGTTGATACCATCCTTGGTTTTCCTGGAATCATGTCTCCAGACACTAGAATCAAATCAATCTGTTCCCATTCAAAGTGAGGAAACTGCAAATCCTCTAACGTGGGAGGGTGTTCCTTAATTGTTAGTTACACAAGGAAACCAAAAAGACCAAATGTCCCTCCTGAGTGTACCCACCTCTGCAGGAAAATCCAGGACTCTCAAGTCTATTAGCTCTTGGCTCCTCAGCATCATCTTTAGTCTTTCTGGTTGTTTGAACGGGTTAAAAATAAAATTGAAGGTCAGCAAGTATCATGTTCCAAAGACCATAATTAGAGCTATAATGGATGAAAATGACTGTAGCCACCAAGACTGCTAACCATGACCCCAGCCTTCAGGAGGTGATAAAGCATGGGAGAAATCAAATGTAAAAACGTACAAGTAATGTGTGGATACTAATTAACAGTGGAGGTTATACAGAAGCCATGTCAGCTGTTTGCTATCAAATGGAGACCCGAGTCACCCAGGTTTTCAGGGGGGCAGGTGGGAGCACCCGGCTAAGAGGACAGGCTGTGCATGTGTTGAAAGCTGAAAGTGATTTAAATCCAAATACCCTACAAGCACCAAAGAAAATAGGAAATGGAATCATTGTTAGTAAATTCCATTTGTAGGAGGTCATCAGTTGGCTTCTAACAGGGACTGAGACACACAGCTGGAAGGGCAGGCTGACATGCAGCAGTGGACACTTCCAAAGCTAGCAGAAGCATTACTTCTCAAGGATGGGGAGCCACCAACTGCACCTGAACAGAGCAGAGCCATCAGATGAAAATTAGCCTAGCAGCCCCCAGTACTTAAATGAATTAGAGATATCAAATACAAATGTCACTGCCAGAGTCTTGCCTGGTCTCTTAGATTGGTTTTCCTTCCCTTCAAAGCCATCCTTCATAGCACTTCCAGCTTCATTTAAAGGCAGTAAAAGGGTTTCAGAGATGCCTCAGTGGGTCAAACACATGCTGTACAAGTTGTGAGGCTCTGAGTTCAGATTTCCAAAAGCTATGTAGAGGCAGAGGCACACATCTATAATCCCAGCACTCCTGCAGTGAGAGGGTATGTAGGGAGTAAGGTTTTTTCCGCCCGCCGCCAAGTCTTGTACCGCCGCCGCGCCAGCCCCAAATAATGCACAGAGACTCTGTATTTGATACAATGCTATTGGCCAGGTGCTAGTTTCTTATTGGCTAGCTCTGTCTTAATTATTAACCCATTTCTATGTATTTCCACGTGGTCTTACCGAGAATAGAGGAATGGCGGTTCTGTTCTCTCCAGGCTCTCCATCCTGACTCCTTTACTACTTCCTATTTCCTCCTTATCTCCTAGTCCCTCCTATCTTCCTTTCCTATTGGCCAACAGTGCTTTATTTATTAACCAGTATGAGAAACATATACAGAATGACATCTCCCATCAAGGGTAGGCAGAGAGTCCCCAGAGATCAAAGGCCAGAGAGCCTGCCATACACAGCGTGGTGCTTTGAAAGTAAATGGCAAAGGGAGTGGCACTATTAGGTGTGGCCTTGTAGGAATAGGTGCTGAAGGAAGTGTGTCACTGTGGTGGCAGGCTTTGAGGTCTCATATATGCTCAAGCCACACCCAGTGAGACAGACCACTTCCTGCTGCCCGCAAGTCAAGATGTGGGACACTCTGCTGCTTCTCCAGCACCATGTCTGCCTGCACACCACTATGTCACACCATAATGATGATGAACTAAGCCTCTGAAAATGTAAGCCATCCCAATTAAATGTTTTTCCTTTATAAGAGCTGTTGTGGTCATAGTGACTCTCTATAGCAATGGAAACCCTAAGACACAGCAAACAACAGCAACAACAAACAGCCTGTGAAAAATAAGAAAGTGAGGATTGATGTCAGAGGTTGTCCTCTGGTCTCCACATATTCACACATATGTGCCATAACACAGGAACACACACAGTCTATTTAAAGTCCCTAGAAGCTGGAGATAGAGCTCAGTTGGTATAATGCTTTCCTAATAAGCACAAAGCCCTGATTTTTAGCCTCATACTGCACTGAACACCATGGAGCAAGCCTGCAATTCCTACCATTGCACCCAAGGCCTTGGGAGTCCAAGGTCCCCTTTAGGTATACATAGAGTTCAAGCCAACCAGTTCATGACCCTGCCTCAGGACTATGTTTTCAATCCATAAGGATATGGCTACCTAGCAACATTATAGACAAAAACGGACAGAGAGGAAACAAGGGGATATTGGAAATGAAGCGAAGGAAGATGAAAATGATGACTACCAGAAGGCCATAGCAGGGCTCTAAGTACCCAGACCACGGGCAGAACTAGGGTGGCATAGATAAATTTACAAATTTTTAAATATACTGGAAAGGACAAAAAGAAGTAAAACAGTGGCTTTGACATCATGGGAAGAGAAACAACAAAAATGACTCTGAGTTTCAAGTATCAAAAGAACTACTGGAGATGTGGCTTAGTTGGTTGACTATTTGCCCACTATTCGTGACAACTGAGGTCACTCCCAACACCACATAAACTAGGTATGTGCCTGTAATCCTAGTTCTTGTACTTAGGAGGTAAAGACAGGAGGATCAGAAGCTCTGGGTCATCCTCAGCTATACAATGAGTTCAAAGCCAGCCTAGGATATATGAGACTCTGTCTGGGGAAACAAAAAGATAAGCAACAACCAGCACAAAACAGACACTCAGCAGTGCCAAGGGAGGGCAATGGAAGGAGGGAAGGGAACCGGGCTTGTATGGGAGAGTTCAGAGCTCTGTGTAAACAGCAGCTTAAGATGAAAATGCATTATGGAGGATAAGGGCTGCACAGACTCAAGGCCCACGCTTGACATCACCTGTGCATGCAAATATTCAGATCCACATCAGGAAACGTCGTCTCTGAGGAAGGAATGAAGAACAGGAACAGAAGATCTGGGATGAACTGCAATTATGGACAGGAAGACAGGAGTCAGAGTTGCCATTGGATGGCACAGCACAGAAATATCAAACACGTGAAGGGTTTTGGAGGCAGAAGATGAGGTTATCATGTGAATCCAGTAAAACAAAACAGGTGTCAGCAAAGAGTTCAAGGACCATTTCTCCCCAAAGCGTTCCCTGGTTACCTTGGTTACATCAGCAGGACCTCTCCGTTTTGCACTCCCTATCTTTCCTCACTTAAGGTGTTCCTCAACCCTACCAACTACGAGAGGCATTACTTAAGCTCAGTTCCTGCCTATGGAATCCAGCAAAACCTTGACTGTGTGGCGACTCAATAATCTTTGCAGAATGGATGAATATACAGTAAATTATCTGCACATATGCTTTTATTGAATAACTGCCCAGTCCATTTTATTAACGTGGGTGGGCCTACAAAATTCACAAGCTGTGAGTCTCTTTTTTGTTTTTTAGGGACGTTTTGACTACATCTATGCCTGTGCATCATGTGGGTACACTGCCTGTGGAGGTCAGAAGAGGATGTCAGATCCCCCAGGACTGTAGTTGCAGATGGTTGCCAGCTACCCTGTGGGTGCTGGGAATTGAGCCTGGATCCCCCAGAAAAGCAGCTAGTGCTCTTAAATGCTGAACCATCTCTCCAGCCCCAACTGTATTAGCTACTTCGGCATCGTTGTAGGGCTGGGGGATTGTCTGACAGAAGAATTGGAAAGGAATAAAGAATTTCTTCTGGCTCAGGTTTCAGAAGGTTCCATTGTTCAAGATGGGGAGGCCATGCTGGAGCACAGCAGTTCATGTCACAGCCAGCCAGGAAGTAGAGAGCAGAACCAAAAGTGGTCAGGGGTAAGAAAGCCTCCAAGGACCATGCCCCTCTTCTTGTCTCAACCCATGAGCTACCTCCTCCAGCCAGACTCCACCTCTCAGAGTTTCCAGAACCTCTCAAAATAGTGCACCAGCTGTAGGGGACTTTTCAAGCTCAGTCCATAATAACACCTGCCAATTCCAATTTGGAAAAATCCAGAATGCAAACTACCAGCACATAGTCTCACTTTTTCTTCATACTCTGTGTTCCAAAGGCAGTAAAAAGTGCAAATTCTTGGGGGAAAACAATCACTTGCAATTAAGCATAACCTGGGTTATAAACTTGTGGATTCTCATCTTTTACTTTCTCATAAACAAGCTGAATCTCTTAAGGATTTCAATTTC
This sequence comes from Phodopus roborovskii, assembly GCF_943737965.1. NCBI lineage: Eukaryota > Metazoa > Chordata > Mammalia > Rodentia > Cricetidae > Phodopus > Phodopus roborovskii. The sequence continues at coordinate 3,004,001 of NW_026126540.1, read as the reverse complement.
CCAGTTTCCGGTTTTGTTATCGGCTTCTTGTTTGTTAAAAGTATCAAACTACTTCAAAGGCAATGGCATCTGTGGGAAGAAGCAGAACTTGCATTCTCGAAGCAAGCTGTAGCTGGGCATTTTCATAGTACTTAAATCACAAACATAAAGCAGAAAGTGCCACTTCAAGAAAATTAAAGAATCGTAGAGTCTGAGAATGCTCCACTCTGCAAGCGGAACAACACATTAGGAAAGAGACCTTGTAGAGCATTAGCCCATCAAGCAGTGCAGCCACACCGAAAGGCTCCTTATGTCTTCCTTTTTATGGCCTCATTTCTTGCAAGGGTAGGCTACACTTTCTGTTGCAATTTTACCCTGATTTCATAATCTAAGTCATTCTTTCTGGCTACCGCTGCCTAACCTGGCTCCCCATTCCCCAACTGCTTCAACAACACACTAACGACCTGCCAGTTAAAATGAAGAACTCCATCAGCCCGTGTTTGACACTTCCAGGCTTCTTTTCCCTACCTTCAGCTAGCTCTCTTTGGTGTCTATAGATTGCTCTGCTTCCTGTTTTCCAAGCTCCTGCAAGAGGGAGAGGGTGTTCCCTTAGGACTGACCTTCCTACCCCTCTACTTATCTTCACCTCTTAGTGGATCAGCTCTCTGCCTCTCTAATGCCCCCAAACCCAAACCTTGTCCCACTTGGAACCAGCCCATCCATGTCCACTCAAAGTGATAACTACTCTACATATCTTGGGTACTTACTGCAAGCTCCACAAAACCAGTGCTAAACTCATTTGCCTCCCAAACTGCAGCTCCATCCTGTGGTCTCATTGGTAACAAGATAGCACCTTCTATCCTAGCCAGAAATCTGATTGATGAACTTTGTTTGAGACTGTCTTCCCTACCTCACCTCCCCAAATGGACACACTTTCAGTTGTACCTCCCAGCCATAGTCAAAATCTTTCTCCATTCCATCCCACCACTGCTGAAATTCATATGCTATCATCTCTCCATTATCCTTAATCATTCTCCAGCCTCCAAACTTGTCCCCTCTAACAATGCATCCCCTTCCTACTGCAGATGGCTTCTTGGTTGGGGCAGGAGCTGGTGTCCACTTTCCCCATCTGGCTTGAATCTGCAGGCCAACTATGCTGCCACAGTCTGAGTGCATATGTAATGCAATCACTTTTGAATCATTGCTGCTCTTGTAATACCAACAAAACCCATTGGTTCTTGGAGTGTGGTGGCACACACCTTTAATCCCAGCAGAAATCTATGTATTAGAGCCCAATAGAGATCCCCTAGCAAGTTCCAGGCTAGACAAGGCTACATAGCAAAATCTTGTCTCAGAGAGTAAGAGAGAGAGAGACAGAACTTATTGGTTCACCACCAAGTTGGACTTCAGCAATTGATACTTTGGTCTGTAGTGGGTTCCCCTTCTGGGTTGAGTAGTCGTATATGTTACATCTCTCATGAAAACTCTCTCTTGTGTTTACTTTTGGTAAACAGGTACAATGTTAAGAGGCTAAACAACACAGCCCAGCACTTAAATTAGAAGATACTGTCTTAGAATATATGATTGCCCAATGGTTTCCTTAGGGTACATATTAAATATAAGATTTCTAAGCCAGAGGGCATGCAACCCTGAAGGCAGGGTTTAAATGACTCCATAAAACCCAGGATAAATGATAAACAGGTATTTATTACAGAAGCAACCCAAGAGAACAAGCCAGTCCCTCCTCTTCCTTATAAGGAGTCAAATCTGCACCTGAAGCCACGCCCCTTGAATGTGGCCACCACTGCAAGTTCACCGGCAAAGCAAGATGCCACTACACAGCCCACCAACTCTTTTTGGGTCTTTTTATTTGAATTACCATTTATCCTCCAAACAGGTTAGTTATTCCATTTACTTTTTATTTTTCACATCATTTTTTTTTTAAGAAGGAAGGGAGGGAGGGAGGGAGGGAGGGAGGGAAGAAGGAAGGAAGGAAGGAAGGAAGGAAGGAAGGAAGGAAGGAAGGAAAGTTTTTGTACATACATTGTGCTAGGCACTGTGGATACATTCAGTAACAAACCAGACAATGTCCCTGCTCTCATGGAGCTGACAATCTAAGGAGAAAACACACCACCCCAAACTCACACAGCCACAAATTCCTCACAAATTGGCTAAGAAGGCCAAGTAGGAGGTTTTCAAAGTTCCTAGACATCAATCAAGGATTACACCTGGCCTGAGTGGTCTGGAGGAGTTTCTGTATGGAACAATGGTTCTGGGCTGGAACAATGGTTTTTGTTAAAATCAGGCGAAACCTGGTTAGAGTGTGTACTAAAGAACACACTGTAGGAGAAGGAAATAGCACTGGACAAATCCAGTGAGAGGGGCGGGCACACGACCCATTTTACAAACACATCAAAGGTCCCTACAGCTTGTATGTAGACACAGTGGAAAGGACAAGGCCAGCTCACAGAGCCAGCCAGCACACACAGCAAGGTTAACTTCATACTTGAACTGTGCATACTTGAATAACAAGCGCATAATGGCATAACAAGTGATAAATCCAAAAGAAAAGGAATGCATTTTCAAGCACTTTCTGCACTTTTTAAAAGATTCAGCCTTATTATAATTGTGTGTGTGCCTGCACATGTGTGTGCTCTCACATGTGCAAAAGCCTTGGTATGCAAAAGCCTGGGGAGACCAGAAGAAGGTGCTGGATCCCTTGGAGCTGGAGTTACAGATGACTGTGAGCTGTCTACCCTGTGTGGAGGCTGGGAACTGAACTGGGGTACTCTTGAACAGGAGGAAATGTTCTTAGGCACTGTCATCTCTCCAGCCCCTCAATGCCAAAGCTTTAAGCATACATATGACGCTTTGCACCACACATACCCTATAAATTATTCAATGAGACTGTACTTAGGACATTTTCTTATTGCATCTTTGAGTTCTGGAGATCAACTTCCACAGAAAAATTGTAATCAGCATTGACATGTTTTAAAATTATAATAAAGACATAAAGTATAATTTCTGCACTGGTTTTAGGTACCTATGTGCATAAGTAGCCAACATAAATTGCAAGACACTTTTATTGTCTTTAAGAGAAAAAAAAAATCTTCAGAAAGTTTGTACTACAAATTATGTCCCTGATAGGAAAAAACAAAACAAAAACAAAAAACAAAACAAAAAAAACAAACAAAAAACCTCCAAAGGACTGCCGCCCAGCAGCCAGCCATCATTAATGACACTTACAATCCCTGAGTGGAGAATATGAAACAATTGCATAACATTCTCTATGAAACAGTGCATGCCTGTGAAAGGGCCATCATTTATTCTGTATGTAACAGCCTTCTATACCACCCCTCATATTTTCTGGGGGTTTTTTCCCCTGTTATAAAAAAGGCTCATCTTGAGGATGCATGGACTAAAAACTACCCCAATAGAAAATGCAAACCATTAAGGCTGGCCCTTCTTAAAGCTCAATGAGTGTTCCAGACCAATTTTCTACACTGATCACTGTTGATTAGAATTCTGTAGTGACACATGTTACAAAAACCACAGGTTAAAATAGTCTGCATGAACACTTTCAGTAGGCGTATTTGAAATATAAGTATATTTTCTACACTATTATTTTTCTAAATGACTCTTTTGTTAAAAGAAAGAAAATCTTCATGAAGGTTTCCAATCAGTGGTGCATGCTGACCATTCTCAATTACCTGCAAAACATAATGCAAGAAATTACCAAAAGTGTGGAGGAGGGTGAAGCTCCATGTGATTTTCAAAATGAAAACTGTAACTTTTTAAGATATACAATGTAAACATTATCATTTTTATTGGGGTGGGGGTGCACAAGAGTTCAGGTGCCAGCATAAGTGGACCCTGGGTTCCCTGGAGCTGGCGAGATCAACATGGGTGCTAGGGACTGACCCCTGGGACTCTGTAAGGACAGTATACACTTTTAATCACTGAGCCAGCTCTGTAACCTTTCATTTCCAATTTTTTAACATGAAAAACAAGAGCACCACCCTGCTTTAAAACACACAGGCTGTTATACCACACTTCAACCTATTTAAGTCACAACACTTAATGTCAGATGATATGCATATTTACAAATAAATCTTCAAATCATAAGTTTGATGGCTAAAATCTTTAGAAATAACAGAAGATAGAATGTTTATCTTATAACCATCATGTTTATAAGTATAAAATACTAACAACCCCATACTACAGTCTTTAATCTGTTATGAAGGACTCTGAAAAAAAGCAAACAGCATACTGATATTAGGGTGTTAACTGGACATAGCCTAGAGTCACCAAGGACAGAATGTAATACACTGTTTAAATAAACTGAAGAGCTGCCTAGATCAGGCTGGCCTGTGGGCACACCTGTGGGCTACTGTCTTGATTGTTAACTGATGCAGTCCAGTGCACTGTGGACAGCATCACCTTGAGCTATACAAGTAAGGCAGGTGAGCACAAGCCAGTGAGAAGGACGCCACAGGCAGCATTCTGCCTCGGGCCCCTGCCCAGCCCCTCTCAATGATGGAGGAGATTGTACCTAGAATAAACAGTTTCCTCCCCAAGCTGTTTTTGGCCAGAGCATTGTATCCCAGCAACAGAATCAAAGTAGGACATGGGGCAGAATGAAAAGTTACCTTAACTACTTTTAAAAAGACAGAATGAAAGAACAGGCAGGCGGGTACAGAGCAGCACAGGACATGGGGCAAGGCCTTGCTCCACTAAACTCAAGTCCTACAGCCTGCACTGCACAGAAGACAACAAGCCCCCTTCTTTCATTCTTGCATTTCAGCCTACATGGTCATCTTAAATTTTCTGAAATTAGGAACAATTTTGTGGTGTTATTTCCAAACCTGTTAGCCCTTAAAAATCATGAAAACAACAAATATCTTTAAAGTCCAAACCTAACTTGAAATAAAGTACTCATAGTTAAAACTTTCAAGATACAACTATCTCCCTTTTAGTACTCACTCGGTATGAGAAAGCTTTAATTCTTCCCTTTGTTTCGCAGAATAATTTAGATTCCCACCTAAAATATAAATGAATACTCATTTTAAGCAAAATTTAAACATATATATATATATATATATATATATATACATATATATAGACATTTGCATAAAAAGTTATGAAAGAAAAACATATAATCACACTTTAACTTTAGCTTTGTATATTTGTTTGGAGTTATGCGTTGCTTCAGGTTTTTTTTTCAACTGAAACACTGTTAAATGTCAGTATAACTGAAAATTAAGAAAGATTAAAAGAAATCTAAATTTATTGTGTTATAGTCTCTTAAGTATAGAATGCCCTTTAGGGACAAGCAATTAGAAAGATTAATAAAAACTACATCAAATTATTATTAAAAAATTTAACAAATGCATATTAGCATCTACTAGTAAAAAATTGCTATTTCTACTTCTAAACCAAATATGTTCAACCTTGAAGTGAAATTTTATTTGCTTTTTAGTTTTTAGAAATGAGACTATATGGGGTTTAGGGGTTTTGCTAATATACACCTGAGATGAGACTATATGGGGTTTAGAGATTTTATATTATGAAACACTCATCTTATTAGGGATGAGGAAGCATAACATCAATTTTGATGGAAATCAAGGTTCAGAATGTGTGAATATTAACATGGAAATCACTAACACAAACTAAATAAAACACTAAACTAAATAAAATAAAGAAGACCCACTAGAGATGAAGACGTGAGAGCTGCTTACCTCGGGCACGATTCACCAAATACAGACAGACCACAGCTAAAAGTGACACTGAAAAACACAAGGCACACTTGTAAGTGACACCTACTCTGTAATCAAAATTAACACGCAAGCCAAATGTTTCCTTGTTGGTACACTGGTTTGAATAGGAATGGCCTCCACAGACTCCTGTGTTTGAAAGCTTGGCCCACAAGGAGTGGCACTATTAGAAGGTGTGGCCTTGTTGGAGTGTGTTTGGCCTTGTTGGAGGAAGTTTATCACTCCCAGACAGGCTTTGAGGTCTCATATACACAAGCTATGCCCAGTGTGGGACAGTTCACTTCCTGTTGCCTGGGGATCAATAGTAAAACTCTCAGCTCCTTCTTTACCACCATGTCTGCCAGCATATGGCCATGCTTCTGTAAGCCAGCCCCTTTTATAAAGGTTTTCCTTTATAAGAGTATCCATGATCATGGTGTCACTTCACAGCAAGAGGAACCATAAGATAATTGACATTTAAAAAACTTTATACGTTTTTTGTTTCGGAAAGCTCTCAAATGCTACAGTGTTTTCCCTACAGGGAATCACTGCTTCTTGGCTCAGGAATGACAGGGCTGACACTCCAGAGCAGGGAGGAAGGGAGCCGATACAATATAGACACAGACACAGACACAGACACAGACACAGACACACACACACACACACACACACACACACACACACACACACACACGACCTGCAATGACAGGACCAGAGACCAGCTAACACCCTACAGGAGAGAGGGAGACAGCACAGCCCCCCCCCCCCACACACACACACACACACACCTCCTCCTTCCTCCCTTCTCATCCCAGTACTCCTGGCAGCTTCTGGACAGTTTGTCATTACACAGAAGTCACAGAAGTAGCTCCCAGGGATTTCTCATCTGCGGATACCATGTGCCTTTATAAAAGAACAAATCAAAACTTCGCCTTAGGCCCTTTGCAGCCTGGTCTGTTTGTGAGACTCCTGGCGGGGGGACCAGGATCTATCCCTGTTGCATGAGCTGGCTTTTTGGAGCCCATTCCATATGGTGGCATGCCTTGTACAGCCTGGAGGGTTGTATAGCCCAGGAGGGGAGAGGGGGGCTTGGTCCTGCCTCAAGTGAATGTTCCAGGCTTTGTTGACTCCACATGGGAGGCCTTACTCTTTCTGATTGGGGAGGGGGTAGCGGGGAGCAGGAGGAGGGGAGAGAGGGGGAACTGTGGTTGGTATGTAAAATGAATAAAAAAAAATTTTTTAAAGATTCTTAAACCCATTAACCAATTTTAAAAAAGAAAAACAGTGGACAGGAAGTTGCAAGAGCTTGGAAATATGGAGGTGAGTATAGAGGACTTACGAGGGCAAGTAAGGGGGTGAAAATGATCAAAGTACAGTGAAATTCTCAAAGAATTAATAAAAAATAAAAAAAAAAAAAAAAAAAAAAACTTCACCCTTAACTTCTCACCCAGAGCCAGTTCAGAGACTACGAGGCAGACTTGGCTTGCTGCCCTTACTTGCTGGGGCACGCTGTTTATCTTATTTTAAATGAAATGGCAAAACCTATATGAACATTTTACTCTATATTATAAGAAATCAAATGCTGCCACACGGCATACTCACAAGAAACACAGGCAATGAAGAAAACCTCCAGAAGCAAGTATCCCCAAGAATCCAGTATCATGCCAGCAAGGATGGAAATGACGGCCAGCCCGAGGTTCTGAATGGACTGCATGCTAGGGTTTCAGGATAAGATAACACATGGTTCTCAAAAGTCTTCATACACAGGCCAGCATCACTATCAATATTAGCATCGTTAGCCACACACTACTGGTGTTAAAGAGTTTCAATCAGGGGCACATGGACAGACTTTGCTTTTCTGAGACAAGGAAACTATGCAGCTTTGGATGGCCTGGAATTCACTTTGTAGATCAAGCCTACCCCAAACTCAAGAAGATCTACCTGGCTCTGACTCCAGAGTGCTAGGATTAAAGGTGTGCACTACCACATCCAGCAGATTTTGGGTTTTATCCCAGACTCTTTCTAGTAGACCATAGGCTCCGAGGCAAGTGAAGTACAGAATGCCTACATGATGAATGAAAGGGAGAGCTACCTGCACAGCGGCCACAGGAGCAGCCACCACCCCCACCCCCACTTTGCCTTTGGGGCTGGAGTCACCCTCTCACTGAAAAGTGTTCTGATGGACAGGAATGGACATGTCTACAACTGCCTCCTGAGGATGCTAGCTTACTCCTTGCTGGGTGGCCAAGTGTAGCTACACTACCTTTGACTGAACTAAGAAGCACCTAACAGGAAAGCACTCTTCTAGGTGTGTCTGTGGGTCACACGTAGAGGAATGACTTCAGTGGGAAAAACCTAGAGGATAGAGGCCTGAAGAGAAAAAAAGGGTAGTGTGATGGATATTCTTGGTTGTCAACTTGACCATATCTAGAAGTAACTAAATCCAAACATTTGAAGAGTACACCATGAGGGGTTTTTGCTTAATTTGAAATGGGAAGAATCACTTCTAATCATGATCTTTGAGTGAAGACACACCTTTTATCCAGATCTTGAGGTGGGAAGACCCACCTCTAATCTGTGTCACACCTTCTGCTGGAAGCCTATATGAGGACATGGAAGAAGGAAGCTTTGCTCTTTGCCTGCTTGGTCTCAGCTCTGAAGCAAGTCTATTCCTTTGCTGACATTAGAAACTGTATCTTCTGGATTCTAGAATATACTGAAGACTAGCTGAGATATCCAGCCTCTTGGACTAAACAACTATTGGATTCTTGGACTTCCCGCTCATAGACAGCCATTGTTGGATTAGCTGGACTACAGCCTGTAATTCATTCCAATAAATATCTTTCTATATATAAAGATACATCCTATGAATTCTGTTACTCTAGAGAACCCTGAGTAATACAAGAGGAAAAGAAGAAAGGCCTCAGAGCAGGTATATAGGTAGGTAGGTAGGGGTGTGTGTGTGTGTGTGTGTGTGTGTGTGTGTGTGTGTGTGTGTGTGTGTGTGTGTGTGTGTGTGTGTGTGTGTGTGTGTGTGTGTGTGTCTGCTTCCTGGCTACCTAGATCAAACCTGCCTCACCATAAGTCCACAATCAATGGAGCCAAGAATTATGGGTAGAACTATCTAAAACCAGGAACTAAAACACTCCTTCATTGAGTTGTTTTCCTCAAATCACAATTAGAGACAGTGACCAGACACACCATGACAGTTGCTTAAATGTATTAACTTATGTTTCTAGCCATCTGCAGGTTCACAGTTGTCCCAGAACTCTGAGCATAACTAAAATTAGGACATGTGGGGCATTATAACTGACACAGCAAAAGGCAATATGTAGTAAAAACGCAATACTTACAATCCATATGCAGTTCCCAGCTGGTGCTCTGGAACTACAAATGCCACCATTGGCCACAATGCACAGGCAAGCAAAGAGTAGGAGAGTCCCAGGAGACACTAGACAGGAAGGCAGAGGGGTACAGTATACATCAGGTGCAGGTGAATTTCCCTGATAAGGACTAGTGAAAGTGACATACTAGCTAAACCAAAATGTAAATGTCTTACTGTAATTAGACTAAAATTTTAAATGCTTGGGACTCAATGCCCTTCATTGCTTTAACCATTTTCACCAGCAATGTAAACTGTCTGGGCCCACTGTGCCGTCAAGAGCAGGGATAATTTGCAAAACAAGTTCTTACCCACGTGTCACTCATGGCATTTACCTGATCTTCCTTAATTACAGATGAAGTAATCAAGGCAGCAGAGTGACGGCATTATTCTACTGCTGCCTCTCCAGGACCAATTCTGAACTGAAAAGCAGAGCAGGGAACCACCCGCCTTCACCACCACTTGTCAGACACTATGTGACAATTAAAAATAAGGGAACCTGCCTAACATGGTGGCAGCATGCCTGCAGATGTAGAACTGTGAGTGCAAAGCCAGTCTAGCCTACACAGCAAATTTGGAATTCATTCTAGCTGTGTATAGCAAAAGTGTGCCTCAATTTTTAAGGAGGAGGAGGAGGGGGAGGAAAGAAAGAAAAAGTAAAATTTGAATTTAAATTAAGTATTACATGTACCCATCAGACTGGTAAATATAAAAACAATGCTGACACCCAACACCAGCAAGGAAAATTTACACTGCTGGCACAGTTACAGATAAGGAAGCAGTCCCCAAGCATCACAGCGTAAGATGTCTCTGTGCAAAGCCTCTACAGCAGCACACCTACCCCTGACATTTGGATGTCCCTACAGGAAGACTTCTGTGGAACTTTCCACCAAGGCCGTAAGACCTGTGCTCAAGATGCTCCTCTATGAACGGGTAAGAGACACAGCACTTCAGCCCACACTCTGAAAACTCACACAATGAAGACAGCAAAAACTTCACAGACTTACTGCCACGGTTTAAACCCTACTGAGAGTCGAAGACAAAAGAATGGCTACTGGGCCAAAGGACTGGTTACTTTCAATGAAATGACTTATTTTAATGAAGCTAGGGGAAATAAATGGAAGTAAATAGCTTTCCAGTCACGAGACTATTTTATTTCAAATTCTACTTTAAATTTGAAGCTTCCTTACTAAATAAGTTGAATGGAAAACAATCCTTATACATTAATAAATTGATGATTCCTCTTTTAAAAACAATGTTTACTTTGTCAAAATTAACATCCAGTCTCTATCCCCTCGGCACTGCCAGCTGGGTTTGCTGGCCTTGAGATTCTCCCTGAAGCCACAAGCATCCTCCCTAAACATTACCATAGCAATCCAGGGGTTCCAAAAGGTGAAGGCCAGCATCATATGAGATATGAGGGTGGCAGCTACTGCACACAGGACCCAGATGACATTCTTTCCAGTTTTATCCACCAGGAGTCCAAACACTGGAGACATGGGAGCTGATATGACATATACAACGCTGCCCAGAAAGTATAACACGTTAGTAGAATGTAGCACGGCTTCTCCGAAACTACCAGATTTAGCAAGCCTAACTCTTTTAATTTACCACTTTTCTAAAATAGAAATATAAAAATCAATCTGAAAATTCTTTGTTTCTTGGTCCCCCCCCCCTTTAATTCGAAGCCAGGCCCCTGGGGTTGAGGAGTGTGCATTGTTGAGGGGCTGTGGTCACACATTATTTGTGGCCTTTCATGCATGGGCTATGTTTATGAACACCCCATATATCACATGCAACAAGAATTACACCAAATACCTGTTAATTGCACTTGCTGACTGGGAAGAAAATCCAAATTTCTCTATGAAGAAAACTCTAAAATTAAAAAGGAAAGTGTGTACATTAGGAAGAACTACTTTGTTTTCAAGAAATAAAGACAAGTTTAAAAAAAAAAAAAAAAACTCTAATGTCTAATAAGCTTTTCTTTCCAGATAATATTTTTCCACCTTTATTTCTTAAATAATCTGCTGCATCCCAAGTACTCATGGAACTATCTCCCTGACTACACTAGGATTGGTCCACACATTTTCAGAACACCAAATTAAAAGCAGAACTCCTTTACTATGTAATAAATGGACTTCTTGTCACATACTGACTATGTTGTTTTAAAGATTGTAAAGACGACAAAACACATTTGCACTCCCACACTGTGGCAGCCAAAGAATGAGGCGAAATGTGACAAAGCAAGCAAGAACCTGCCTCGATCTAAGTCTGGAAGAACTAGCCTGAAGTGGACACAAGCCAATGCACAGCTTCCACTCATAGTAAGCAGTCTCCTGATCCAAGAACAGAAAGAAAATTTTGAAGTATTTCTTCAAGAGAATAATGAAAGTATTAAAACCATGCTGAACCTAGAGCTGTCAATACCCACTGTGTCCCAGAACATAATTAGTCTAAATACACACTGTGTCCAGAGTAGCAAAATTAACTACATAAAGTACCCACACATTGATGTGACTTGGCTCTCATTGTAACTTACAGGTGGAAGAGGAGAATACTCACTTGCCCAGCCCAATGAAAGGGAATACTGCTACATAGTAACAGACACAGATGATGAAGACCAGCCACAGGGGCAAAGAGAAGTGCTTTATGTCAGTCAGCTTAATGACTTCACCTGGAGAAAGGGAAGACGCATAATTTCATGAAACCTAAGGATCTTTCTTCTATATTCATCATTTTTATTCACATAATTAAAATTCTTTTCTAGAAAATTCCACAAATAACATCTCCAAGATAACTCACCTAGTAATAGGAGGAAACAAAAAAACAAAAAACCAAAAACACAAAGAAATAAAACAGAAATTACAGTTGTTCCTTTCTATGGGAACTAAAATCAATTCACTAATATACAAAGCAAAATCAAGAATGTACATTCTGTCAGAAACAGAGGAATACATACAAAAATTTAGATAAGCAGAAATGAATCTGGAAATATAAAATAAACATTCGGTATGTGTTTATGCTACTGTAAATTATCTTTAAAGAGTCCCTATGTCCCCCTCTTCTGTCACGCTGGCATACCTGTTTTTCCTTGTTCTTTATGAAGGATTTTCTCTGCTCTCCGATCCAAATAAGCAAGGACCAAGGCACAGATTAGTGAAAGAATGCACGTCACACCCCCTAAATAAAGGAGAGAGATTTGAGAAGAGCCCAAGGGCTGGGGAAAGCAGCAGTAGGGCTACCGAGGAAAGTCATCGAGAGTCAGGGCTAACAAAAGCCTCCCAGTGTCAAACATACACAGAAGAGGAACAGAATGGCAGACGCCCAGCAAGCAGAGGTCACTTTTATCACAGTTACTTCTCAACAGAAGATTGGAATTAGAGGGAAAATAAATACTGGAACAAAACAGTCTCTTCTTGTAGAGACTGGGCAGAGCAGATGGCTCTCTATGGGGAGGTGAAGAAAGGCCGACCCTCAGAGCTCACTGGCCAGCCAGGCCAGCCTCAACTGGAGCAGCGAGCTTGAATTTCAGTGAGAGACCTTGTCTCCAAAGGTGGAGAGTGATTGTGGAAACACCTAACATTGACCTCTGGCCTCTGCATGTATGAAACATGTTCACCTCATGTGTATGTATATGTGCACAGAACAATGTGGACACACACATACATCACAGAAAGAAAGAGACGGGGAGGGATTTTTATCTGACCAGGACACTATGTACATTCCAATCCACAGACAGCAGAGGCCATGGGTTCTGCTGCTGCCACTGTCCAGGTGATGGTTCTGAACACAAACTTGGACTCTCTAAGGCTCACTCCTCATGGATAAAATGAAAGGCTTTGATTTGATGATGGCAAGTGCTTTTCTACCTCTGAAATTCTTTAAAATTCTGCATGTGGAGAAAACTACATGGAACGCTGAAGAGCACCCGACAGTATTTTAACTCGGACAAAGCATTTGAGGAGGGCCTGGGAGAAGGTAGTCTTGAGATAGGATTCCCATTAGCATCATCCCTCTGCTACCCTCTTTAACTGTGCCCATCAAGCAATTACAAACAGTAAAAGATAAGCACGTCTAAGCCTTCACCCTACTGCTCCATAAGCCACTGGAGAAGCCAGTGATAGCTGGGACCCCGCCTCACAGTCTGAAAGCAGCCACATCTCTTCAGTGTCCTGGCTGAGCCAGAGCAAAAGGGCCCCAGTCTCTCTCCTGCTGTCTATGACATGAGCTCACCTGGATACACTCTCTGGCTGCCCTCACTTCACACACAGTCTCTGAACATACAATATACAAATAAGAGCACTGAGGTACACAAGGGAAACTCCGATCCTCCTTCAGAGGTGGAAATTAGAGTAAACAAGGTATAGCATTGTCTATTTCTACACAGTCAAAAGAACTATGGAGGCAAAATCAAAACCCACAAACAGAGAAGTCTGGCATCGAGACTAGAGCTCTTTCTTCTTGGCACAGCATCTCCTGTGGTGGGCCTTCAAAGGACAAAACCTGAGACGCAGGGGTTCACTCACCAATCATGAGTGTCACTCCCAGGGTCATGTGGCCAGCTGAACCCAGCAAAGCTTCAATCCTAGTATACAGCCATCCCATGAGGTTCATATTCACTGTGCTTCCCTAGGGAAGCATAAAACAACAGGTTTCTCAATTATTAACACTCTTGGGGGAGGGTTTGCTTACTCACTTACAGTATCTTAGTACAGTGTAACCAGAATCCAGGATAATGTGTATTACACTGAGGTGGGAAGACACACCTTTAATCCAGATCTTTGGAGGCGGAAGACCCATCTCTAACCTACACGACAACTTCTGCTGGAAGTCTATATAAGGACATGGAAGAAGGAAACTTTTGCTCTTTGCCTGCTTGCTCACTCTTTGTTTTCAAGTTAATCCTTCACTGGCATTAGAGATTCCAGCATATACTAAAGACCTGCTGAGACATCCAGCCTCGTGTACTGAATAACTACTGGATACTTGCACTTTCTGTTCATATAGAGCCACTGTTGGATTAGCTGTACCACAGCCTGTAAGTTATTCTAATAAATTCTTTCTCTCTAGATAGAGATTCACTCTATATATATTCTAGAGAACCCTGATTTGAGTGTGCTATGAGGCTTCATAAGACTTGTGTCATTTCTGGAGTGCTTTCTTTTCCTCCTACGTTCAGATCAAGATGTGAGCTTTCCACCGTACCTGAAAACATGCTTTTTATCTATCATCATGGGCTCTAATTCATAACCCCACTTAAAACCTAAGCCCAATTAAACGCTTTCATTTATAAATTGCCTTTGTCATGGTCATGATGTTGTTACAGCAATTGAAAAGTAATTAAGACGGGGGGGGGGGGCTGGAGGTGAGAGGACTTGTGACCCTGGGTAAGCCTTACTGTACGGTCTTAAAAAGCAACTCTGGCTGACTGACCTGGCTATTGTCTTTTAATTGGACCACAGAGGCACAAACAAGGTGGCAGTAGTCACCCTCTAGCAATAGGCCAAAACAAGAAAGATGACTATGAGGTCAGGCTGCTGGAAGTATGGTAAGATATGCTTGGAATATCCATGTTTTGTTGATACAGCCAATAGGATTGGCTAACAAAAAGGGAAGAGGTGGGACTCAGGAGGCACCACATGAAGAGAGTTGCCCTTGCTAAGGAGGAGAAACTTCTAATAAGAGCTGGTCTGAGGAATGGTGGGAAGAATATGAAGAATTAGGTAATGGGTAAGTTCAGTTGAGCGTGTGAATCAGGAATTGAGGAGAAAAGCCTAGACAGAGACAGCCATGGGAAAACACTGAATAGGTGATTGCCTGTGTAAATGGAGAATCCAAGAGAAAGGCCAGACAAGCGACACAAACTCAGAAGCAAGGCAATGCAATTCAAAACTGCAAAACTAGGTCAGACCTTGAGAGCTGTGAATACTGATCAAACATTGCCCCCCATCTTTACAACCATGAGGAGATGGACAGGGGAATCTGACAGAAAGGCAGGAGACATGAAAGGGGCCTGAATCTCAAGGAAGTACCATTGCTCCACTGCGAAATAAAGCAAACTTCCTAACAGACTCAGTCAGACACTCCTCAAAGGCAGGGATGCTGCTGTCATGGCACCTGACTTAGTGCTTGCTGAAATAGTAAACCTAAAAGTAACAGATTACAAAAGAATACTCAACTCCCCAACCATGGATGGGATGGGATTCTTAGAATACCTAACTACCTTACAGGATGCATTCAGCAAATTGAAGGCTTGTCTCCTGGGTACCCTCCCCTAAGACACAATATGAAACACCAACATCACTTCTAGTTCTCAACACCGAGAATACTAGCAGACAGAGCTGAGTCCAGTGGAGTGTGAGCATCATGGCGAGGCAGATGAAATCTCCTGCCAAATGGGTTAGATGACCACGAGAAATAAACATCTCTGATCAAGAACTGAAGAGCCACTGATGTTTTAGAGCTTGGCAAACAAAGTAAAAATTAATGCTGAAGGCAGAACACTGGGGACAGTCAGGGTAAGTCCTCGATGGGAAAAGGTTTCATCTGTGTGAATCTGAGCTTCAAAAGTTTGTGGTGGCACATGCCTTTACACCCAGCACTCCAAAGGCAGCAGCAAGCAGTGAGTTCAAGGCCAGCTTGAGCTGTTCCAGGCTAGCCAGGCCTCCATAGTAAGAAGAAAGGAAGAAAAAGTTAACTAATGGAGAATAGGCTACTCCCCACAGAATGAAATGTGCACATAGACAAATAGAACCTGGATGGATGGCTGTAGAGACTTTTGAGGACAAAATGGTGAGAAATTAGCCTAGCTATTCAGACTCTTTGAACTAATGATCACTTTGCTGTCTCGCACTACTTGTGAATGCTTTATGGAAGACAAAGTGTGGTGGTTTGAATAGATATGGCCCCCAGACTCATGTGTTTGAGTGTTTGGCCCATGTGAAAGAGTGTCATTATTAAGAGGTGTGGCCTTGCTGGAGTATGTTGGCCTTGCTGGAAGAAGTGTGTCACTGTGGGGGCGGCTTTGAGGTCTCCTATGCTCAAGCTACTAGCTACTCCTAGTGTGGGACACAGACTCTTTCCACTGCCTGTAGATCAAGATGTAGAACTCTCAGCCCTTTCTCCAGCACCACATCTGCCTGAATGCTGCCAAGTCCATGATGATGATGGACTAAACCTCTGAAACTGTAAGCTAGTCCCACTAAAATGTTTTCCTTTAGAAGAGTTGCCATGGTCATGGTGTCTCTTCACAGCAATAAAACACACAAAATAAATGTCATTTTAAGTCCTAAAGAAATACATAAAAACAGAGGCTAAAGAAGTAGCTCCATGGTTAGAGTGCTTGCTGTGCAACCAGAGAGACAAGCGTTCGGATTACAGCACCCATGTAACAAGCCAGTGTCTCCTGCATGCCTAATAACACAGCTCTGAGGAAACAGGAGACAGGAGCTTGGTGGCTTCCACCCTGAATGAGAAACTGCCTCAAATGGACAGGCAGAGAGTGATAGAGTGTGACAGAGAGTGACATCCACTGCCCTCTTCTGAAATCTGCATGCAGAGGCACCTACACACACACACACACACACACACACACACACACACACACACACACACACACACACGTTATTTTTGAAAGTGATATATGAAAACCAATGCCTACTTCTTCACATCCAAGAGTGTCCTGGCATACTTCTTTCTAAGACTTTAAAGAAGTAATTTGCTTCCTATTGGGCCCCACTAGATCTGTCACCATACTTACAATTCTGGCCATGCTGAGTTGGAGTCCAAACACCAGGTTTAATTCTTTGCCTTTAAACCAACTCACAGCATATGTGTTCTGGGCAACTGCTAAGGACTCTCCCCCAATCCTAAATATGGGAGAAGAAAGGTTAAAGCTTTGAAAGAAATCCCACTTAGCAATTTTGACATTCCCCCACAAAAGAAGTAGGATTTCTGCCTCCTCTTGAATGGAGGAAAGCTTGAGTGCTTCAGACAATGTGAATACTGATAGCCATAAACATCCCAAAGATGGCATCTGCCACTTCAGTGCAACACTCACAGCTGCAGTCCTAAGTTACTTTGTATAAAAGGTAACAACCCCCATGCTACAGGAAAGCAAGCCATACAATTGAAAATAAACTTGCTCTTCAAAGCACCTATTCCAAGTATCCAACATGCAAAACAGCAAGCTTCCAGATGATTCCAGCCTCCAATGAATCTCAGCAGCAGAGATCCCAGACATCAGGACACAGACAACCTATCCACATACTCTACATTGCCTCAAACTGTAAACAAAATACAATTACTATTTTCTATTGGGATGTGTTGGAGTGATTTGACAAGGTAAGTTAGCAATCATGACAAGCAATGAAAGGAACCCAGCCTCTACACCATCTGTCCACACAAAACACTGATACAGGAGAGTGTCTTTCATTCACATTTTGTAAACATGAAATCTCACTTTTCAGGCCAATATGCAAAGCTCTTGCATTGTCAGCATTCTTCTACTTCTTGGGTTCTAATGTTCTTTCACTTTGTTCCATATATTTACCACTACCCATTGAGACCCATTTCAAAGCTTTGTGTCCTCCACATCCTAAAAATAAGTCCTGCCATAGCTATGTCTCAGTCCAAAGGTTTCCTCCTTCTTATCTACAAATCAGTTTCCACACTTCTTTCTACATTCTCCCACTTCATCCATGTGGCCATTTTTAACCACATTTTTGTTCCAGAATCCCTTTCATGTTCTTACATACATTTTATTCCCTTCAGGGATATACCACATCTATCCACATGCCGTTGGTGCCTCTGAAAAAAGACTTCATTCTGTCAACTGTATCCCTCAAGGTAGGAGGTAGGAAGCCCACGTCTTGACTCGGATCAGGGATGGGGCAGTTAACCTAGAGATACTGTGCTACTTCAAGACATCTGAACAGTGAGCAGAAAGATACACACTCCACTCACTAAGGAAGAGAAAGATGTCCAGAGTAACCAGCCTAGAAACTGGTGGCCCATATGTTTGTGGATGAGATTTAAATCAGTCTTCACTATTGTGAAGTTTTAAAAACCCAGGAAAAGAATCATTTCTGAAAAAGCTTATTATATCCAACTCTACAGTTAACCATGGTCATGCAAAACACATCTTAGTTAAAACAAGTAACTAAGAAGCACACTTATGTAATAGGCCACATTCCAACAAAGATTTGAAATAATTCCTCATTGTCAGAACTTGGTCCAAGAGTGGAGTCATGAAAGAAGAATTCTGAGAGCTTGTAAGAAAACTCCAAGAAAACAAGACAAGAGTCTTGTGACCTCAGTTTCTTCAAAAGCACAAAAATGTTCTTGGAATGTGCTCTCATTCCCTCTCAGGTATGGCAGATAGGAGTGAGCTTACTTCATTACAACTGGCTACCGCTGCTTATACATCTCTATGGAAAAACATGTTTTGGCCACATGCAGCTTGTCAGCCATTTGAAGCTTGTCCTTCTGATTGTTCACTTTACTCACTCATGTAACTCCTCTTAACCCTCAGAGAACAAATTGTCTGATGCTCTGAATAAAGTTGACTACTGCATGACACTTTAGTCTGCCCATTTATAGGCTCCATTCTCTCAGACCCCACCATCTGTCTTTAGAGCAGTAAACACCTCACATGAGATAATGATGTATTTCTTTTAAATCCTTAAGGAAAGACTAGTAGTCTGGGTCAGTGGATAGGTTGGAATATGAAAGGCCCTGGCTTCATCAAAAATATCCTTAATAAACATGTTAAGATAACATGAAATTATGGTATAACTTACCCAAACACAAACCTCCCGAGCTCCATGAGCCAAAAAGCATTAAATATTCCACCCAGAGCAAAAATAACCTGTAAACAGTAATAGAAAAATAAATTCAGTGTATTTGAAAGGAATAAGTAGCATGACAAATCCTCATTCTCACAATAACTTTACTAGCCTACACTAGTAAATCTTAGAAATTAAAATATTAATACTCATGCATTTAGCAGGAGGAATAATCACCAGAAGACAAGCTTCCAGCATGGCTGTGGGGGATCTTCTGGGTTACATTAACCCCCACACACACACAGATACCCACCCGAATGGCTCCGTTCTAAGAGCTGGAAAGGAGAAAACAAGCTCCCTCACTTTCTGTTTCCTGACTGCTGACACTGTGTGACCAGTGGCTTCATTCCCCCGCCAACATGTCTTCCCCTCAAACTACTGGCCAGAATTTCATTCCCCCGCTAAGAGGCCAGAATTTCATTCCCCTGCTAAGAGGCCAGAATTTTATTCCCCCGCTAAGAAGCCTTCCCCTCAAACTGCTAGCCAGAATAAAGCCTTCTCCCTCCTAAGTGGCTTCTGAAAATCACAACAACAAATAAGCATGTAATTCAAGGCTTAAAATAAATTATAACACATGGCCATTCACGAATCTGATTAATCAAGTTGATCATTCATTAAACGTACTTTTGCTAGGGGAAATAAATAAGACTTCAAAGCCACTGTCAAGGAATAAATAATTCAACCTTTCTTACCTGTCCAATGCAAACAAAGCAGCTAAAAATAACTGTGCCCCATCTGTGTGAGAGAGAAAATGGCATTTCTTCATATTGCTGTTGGCAATCCCAAAGCCCTATACTAATCATCTGTTTGGGTGTTCTTTGCCCACTCTGCATTCCCAAAAAATGAATGTTCTAACTTTCCTAAACCAAACACTAATTTCTGACAGGATTCCAAAGGTTCAGCAATGGCATAGGTTCATTTATATCATTATCACCCCTTAAAACCTACACAATCCGGGCTGGAGAATAAGCAAGTTGCTCCTCCAAATAAGTGGAATCAGTTTCCCTGAAACTCAGCTAATTCTATTGCTTGGAACCCAGCAAAATATATTTAACACTTCCTTCATACTTAACTATTTAAGATTCTTAAAAACAAACCCCCAAACTGAAGCACACATGCGTGCTTGCAATGCTCATCCCCCAGACACGTTTGAATCCATGTGAGCAGCATCACTCTGCCTTCTGAAGGAGGGCCCAGCTATGTTGTCTTCACTCACAACACAGCCAGTGAGAAAGATGTAAGGCAATGCTCACAGGACTATTCCTCTTCAGCATCTAATGTGCATGGCCACAAAAACTTCAAGGGCCAAAGAACAGCAGAAATAGACAGGGAAGACTTTTTTTTTGCAGTCAAAAATGTTTTTACATCCAGTGAATCAAAAAATATAATTCATTTTGAATAAGGAAACATAGAAATTTTAAAATCATACAGACAGCTACATGCTTATATTTTCAACATTATAGTAACCCATCATAAAGATAATTACCAAATACAAATACTTATTATATGCCACACTGTATTTTAATGTTAGTGAGGGGGAAGTCGTAAATCTTACCAGAGCTGGGGGATATATCAATACCTTTACATCTCCAACTCCCATTTAATCCCTGTGGATGCTTGTAAGGTAGGACTTGTTACCCTACTTAGCAATAAGGAAACAAGCTTAGGACAGTAGGGACTTGACCGAGTGGCATTGAGAGGGACTCACACCTGGTTCATCTGACCCAAATTAATCTCCAGAAACTGATGACCTTACTCCATCTGCAGCATTTCCTATGCCTGACCCTAACTGATCAACCAAGCCTCAAAGATTTAGCCTAGAGACAAAAAAAGTCCTCATGTCCACCATCAGTCAATTCACAAGTCTATTTAGTTCTTCAAAGAAAAACTTCACCTCATTCCTACATTCTTCTAATTACCAGTTAAATTTGCCCACAGTTAATTTTTCTGCAAGCTTACCGTATTCCAAATATTCGGTCTATCAAAAAGCCACCCAAGAAACACAAAATTACATTAGGCCAAGAATACCAGGAATACAGCAGCATGAATTTCGTAGTATTCACTTGCATGTCCTATATGGGAAGAAAACAAAACTTTTTTTCCAAATGGGTTTAGCAATTAGCAAATTAAAACAAAAAGTGGTTAAAGCTCTATGTCTGTACAGGATAAGTTTCTTAAGACTTTCATGGAAGCTACAGTCCTTGAACTCACAAGAACTGTCACACATGGGAATGTCTTAATTCTAAATACTATTCGGGCCTCAAGGACTCCAACACCAGTCACTGGTATGGGAGCCAACTTAGCCTGTTTCTATCTCCTACATCCTTATATCATTATTTCTGCCTGCATTATGGACTCCTTCCACACAGAAAAGAATCATCTTTGCCTAGTCTTACAGACCCTATTCCATTTTACTCCTACTAGAACACAGAAGGACAACCTGTGAACTTACCCTCTGCTCAGTGGATTAAAAAAGAAAATGCACAAAATAATGATCTAAATGCCCAAGAAACAACAAATATCAAATAAATTTTACAACTCAAAACCAGATTAAGAATGCTGATAGGAACAATACTCAGCAAACAGTATCCACATTTATAGAAGTAAATAACAAAAGAACTTATCTAAGAAGGCCAAAGCCATTCCACAAATCACTTATCCAAAGGAGTAGGCAACAGGAGTATAAAATCTCAACAAAAACTAGTATTTTTAGCAACACTGTAAACAGAGTTCACAATTATCTACCTAAAGAATAAAACTATCTGTCATATAAATCATTCATGAGTTCTTTGGGGAAACAAATTTGATCTCAAAAAGTCTGTAGCTATAGGTTTGCCGGCAACTCTAGAATAGAAAGTGGACATTTCAGATGGGGTACCCTGAGAACTCATGGTAGCTCAGCATCTATATGTCAGTGCTCCAAATCAAAGACACACAAGAATGTGGAAAATCAACTCACCCGTTTAACCTGAGTCTGAAGGGCAGCAGGACTGTCATAGCAAAAATAGCTACCTAGGGAAGAAAGAACACACGTTTCAAGAGTTTCCAGTTACAACTCGTAATTAGTAACTGCTCCAGAGTGTTTAAGGTTTACACTATTGCTGACACCACGGAAACGTTTTTTTAGACCACTTCCTTTATCTACCATCCAAAAGAACTTCCACTATTTAGCAATATGCATACCCAGCAAATACCAGTAATTAAGTCAACAGTGACTGCTTTTAACATTTTGTTTTCTTCACGCTTTTTGTGCTTATTGCTGTATTATTAATACCTTCAGGAAACAGCTTCATTGTCCTTATTTAAAGCCATCAACACTAAAAGATCTACATTCTCCACAGTTGCATGTTACCTGTCATCACTGTTCTTGAGAGCAGAATTAACTTCAACTATTTGAACCAAACCAGTATTTGAAATTCTGATCCCTCCAAACAAAATACTAAGTGAATACGATGCTAGAAACAAGAGAAACACAACGGCTAACGGATCAAATGAAAATACCACAATGTTCCTTGAGGTGTCAGAGACAGGAGTGGGGAGAGAGCTTTCATGCATGACCTGGAGATGTATCTCAAAGGTAACACACAGGCTTGAGGCCCCGCGAAAACACTGCCTGTTACCGCCCTGACTCTGCAGATACACAAAGCCACCAGTTCAAAGGAGGCAAGGTGACTAGAGAGCAGGGCTCTGGCTTCTCAAACCCAAACGTTTAGCCATCTACCTACCAAAAATAAACCGTCAGCATGAGGAGGGGCAGTTTCTTCAAGTGATTTGTCTGTTTCTTGGTTATTGATTCTAAACCTAGAATTTCTGGTTCCTGATTTAGCCTCTAACAACAGATTCAATACCATGGTTGGTTGGTTGGTTGGTTGGTTGGTTGGTTGGTTGGTTGGTTGGTTGGTTGGTTGGTTGGTTGGGACAAGATCTCACTCTTTAGCCCGGGCTGTCCTCTTTATAGAGATTCACCGTCTCTGCCTCCCAGTACTGGGATTAAAGAAGTACACCACCATGCCCAGCTCACAACCACGTTTTAAAGCAAATGAGTAGATTCCATCTTTCCAAAAAAAAAAAACAGTCAACAGTGTGTACTAATTGCAAGGAAACTAAAGCCTAAAGTATCCTTTCCAAGCCGGTATTTACGAATTGGAACAGTTGCGCCGTAAATTTAAAACTGTAACACAGTAGGAGAAGATGTTTTAAAAGAATCTCAAGAAACTGCTTTCCGAAGATCAGATTTCTAAAGGGAAGCCAAGCTCTTCCAAACAAGGGTGGTCCCACAGGACTGCTTCACACAGAATGAGTAAGAAAAGACGCCTACTGTTAGGCTGCCAGCAAGGCTCAGTGTTGCAAAGCAGGTACAAGGTTTAAAGGAACGCCAAGAAAAGCACGAGGGAGGGGAGAGGAGGAAGGAGTGTCGCCTGGGGAAGGGAGAAGAAAGTATTTTAGTAGATGCTCAGAAGTCTCCTGAGCACAGTGCTCTAGGGAAGTATCTGAGATTCCTTCTCATCTGCGTCCCCAGGGAGGAGCTGCTGCACTCTGGGACTTAGCAGGAACAAAAGTCACCAGCTCGGTGTCCGGGCCTCGCTCTCCACAATTGGATAGAGAGGGTCCCAAGCCCGGGAAGCAGATCGGAACTGGGGACACAAACCCAGGAATCCCTCCATCAATCTCCGTAGTCCTCCCCGACTCACCGAAGCCAAGAAGGCACATCAGCAACAGCACCACGAGCCGGTGCGCCAGGTGGCTGGGGTCGCAGAGCGCGGGCAGAGCGCGCCGGGCGCCCCGGACTGAGCTGTCCCCCTCGGGGAGGTTCCCAAGCAGCGCCCGCGCCTCCTCATCCTCCTCCTGCTCCATCGGCCTGAAGCTCGGAACCGAGCAGGAAGCAAAGGCAGGGCTGCAGAGACACGGCGGGCGCTCACGTGACCGCGCGCACTCACGTAACTCCCGCAGGTCACGCACCTCCCTGCTCACGTGAACGGCGGTTCACGTGGTAGCGGGCTTTTTGTAAGCTGCGGATGTGAAAAGGGTAAGGTGGACTGGGTGGGGTCGTTCCTGTCCCCTTCCTGTTAGCGCCTGATTAGAGACCAAGAGGTGTGCCTGTGCAGAACTCCTAGTGGATGGCCCGACTTGAGCAGCTAGGGATCCCAAAATGCAGCGTCCTTCTCACAGCTGAGCCCTCCTCTCCCTCTCTTCGCCATCTCTTTAAGCTCCCAGACCTTTTGGTGACACCGGCACTTATGGAATGGGAAGGGAACAACAAGTCCTTTCACCTCGAGAGTACGGGTGAGAGAATTTACTTAGAGAGACGGACTGAAACTAACAACGTGGAGGGTGGCTGGCTGAGTGACTGCAGCGGGATGGGCATTCCTCACAAATGTCTAATGCGGGCTTTAATCGTTTATATTGATCTTCGAGTAAGAGAAGGAAATCGAGAGTAGAAATATGCGACCTTCTAGAGATGGCCAGCAGAGTATCAAAACCACTAGGTTTGTTTTAAG
The DNA here is from genome assembly GCF_943737965.1 of Phodopus roborovskii. NCBI lineage: Eukaryota > Metazoa > Chordata > Mammalia > Rodentia > Cricetidae > Phodopus > Phodopus roborovskii. The sequence continues at coordinate 2,979,544 of NW_026126540.1, read as the reverse complement.
AAATTCGATTTGGCAGCATAGCCCTCTACCCAACTTTTCTAGGTGTCCCAGTGAGCACATACATTCGATTTGGCAGCATAGCCCTCTACCCAACTTTTCTAGGTGTCCCAAGTCTTTGCCAGTAGAATCTGGAGTGTAACAAGGTTAGGTGCTGCATAGTTATGAAGCATGCAATGGAAGTGGCAGTGAGAGACTCCAAGCCTGGCCCTAAAGAGCCCACGGGTATGACACAAAGGAGAGTTTCAATGACTGCCTACAAAGTAAAGTAGGGACAAGGGCGTGTCTAAACAATAGCGTATGAGATCTGAAAGGAGAGAAGGAATTTCGAGTGTCTCCCAGATTTCTAGGTTGGGCCCTCCAAAGAGATCCAAATAGAGAGGAGGGGAAGTAGAAAGGCAGTGTGAGAGGAGAGATGGGGTTTGGAATGTTTACATAGAACCTGCTTTCTACCTCCCATTCCCCGGACTGACAACTCCAGCACAGCTTAGGTTTATTCCTTCACTAAATGCCAGCTGTACTGGAGTGAAGAGCCTAGACCATCATTTTACATTTGTTGACTCTGCCTTGTGCTGGATAGTTTTATGTCAACTGGACACAAGTCACCTGAGGAGGGAACCTCAATTAAGTAAAAGTTCCCATGCCCCCATCAGCTCTTGAAAGCAGAGCTGGGCCTGCCCTGCACCAGCTGCAGCACTCAGGAGAGTGGGCCTGGCACCTTGTCTGAGCAGCACAGTAGAGCTGACCCTGATGGTGCTGTACGGGTGAGCTGCCCGCCCCCAGGGCATGAGAACAGGAGAACTGACCCTTCCCTTGCAGCCTGTTGCATCAGGTGAGCTAGCAGGGGCATCACCCTAGTGATGATGATGAAAGCTGGCAGGCTGACCAACCCAGCAACCACCAGGCCCAGAACCAGGGCTGTGAGTTAGCCCACCCCAGCATCCACTCCATCTGTGATCTGCTGGAGCACATGAAGGGGCTGGTCCTGCAGATCCAAAGCTGCAGAAGCTCCGTGACACCGGGGCAACAACAGGATAACAAAGGGGAGTCCCAGGAAGCACAGTACTAATCGTGTAACAAAAGCCAGAGGCATTGAGCCAGACCAATGATTGCAATGAACACTTAGGAAGTAAAGATGTATGTGCTCACTGGGCCACACTACAGCTTTCTTGACAAAATTTTATTTTGCAGCATAGAGGGTATTGTTCCTTTGTTACTAGACCTTTCCAAGTATTGCCAGCGGACAGATAAATGGGAGAAATTACCATATATTCAAGCTTTCTTCTACCTCTCTGCTAAACAATCTCTTTCCTTAAACTTGTCTATTTCCCTCCTCTTCCCAGCATGCTAAAACTCTCCTGCCTGCTGCAGCTGCCTGTCCCAGGGTGGAAACCTCCCTCCGCATAAAAATGTCCTGTTCTGCTAGGCATCTTATGTTCCTGTTTGTCTTATCTCTGCTACGCTTCTACCATGCTTCTTTTCTGAACAGATAGATACCAGTGGCTATATCTCAAAACTTTCTAACTTCTGCCAGTGGTCAGGAACATGTTTATGGCAGCTGCCATCTTGACCACATGACCTAGCCTCACCCATGTGGTTCTTCCCTGTAATGCACCAGCCGCCTGGGCAGAGGGACAGTTTAGCCAGCTTCTTCCACTTTTTTGCCTTTTATTCTTAGTCTCTAATTTCTTCTTTTACTGACTCTATTGTGCATGACTTGTTTGTGAAATGGCGTGCCTCTCTAGGACCCAGTAGGGCACACATTTCACTCAAAAATCTTGCCTGTTCCATCTACATCAGATCTCTTTTCTTGTCACTGACAGCTTTAAAGCTTCCCTATATCTTTAAATGGCCTGCTACAATGTACATAGATCATACTCTGTTTCTTTCTTATTTTTGCCCAGTCCTATTTGAAATATTTGTGTATATCTGTACATGTGATTTAAATTTAACTTTATATGTGAATGTAAGCTAACTTTATATACAACATAAATCCAACTGTACTGTCTCAATTATTTCTAAATTTTCATGTATCATTAAATGATGGTAAACATTTAAGGTTATAACAGTCTATTTCAAATTAACAAAATATTTATGCTACCCGTCCTTCCTCTTAGCTGTTTATAAAGGTCAAGATTCTTTTACCAAAGGAAAATTTTCTCTACTTCTTTGTCCTTTACTGGTATAAATCTAACATACTAAGTTAAAAACCAGTTACAGTCAGGCTGGAGGGCTCTGAGTAAAACATCCCTCCACAGCCTCTCAGCTTGGATCCAGTTTTCCAGACAGATTAATTAATTACAGGGATAAAAGGCCTTACCTAGCCACCTATGTGCTGAAGGCAAGTAACTAAAGGCAAATTTTGTCTGCTGAGGTATGTTTAGTACACCTCAAATGCTCAGAGACCTAGAGAATATGGCATTTAAAATGTTTCATTAAAAAGCTTTTATAGTAGAAAGACAAGCCAGCTGCTGGCACCACCCATTTCCTCCAAGAAGACTGGTGGACACTGAAGAAACTCCACCCACAAAAGTGGCACTGAGCCACTGAGCAACCCTGCCTTTCAACTCAACTGCTGCAAAGGGCTCTAAGGACTATGGACAAGAGGGCAATGGAATTTACTTTCTCCACATTGCTTGGGCCAAGGGTAAGTAAGTCTTCCAAAAGCTCCTAATCCACAGGTCTTGTGCCATCAGCAGAAGGCAGACATCCTTAAAGCCTCTGACCTCAACAACTATGGAGGACCTGGGGGCGGGGGTGGGGGGTGGCTCTCCATGCTGCCGGCTAGTGAGTCTCTGTTACACTCTAATTCTTAATTCTGGTAAAATTTTATCCTTCTCAAGAACTGATGCTTTTGACAACTGGTAGCTTTGTCGGCTTAAAGCAGCAGCCAAAGCTCCAACTGTCACGAAACAGATTTCAGGAAGGGGTGTTTTAAGGTTTATCTATGTGAAGATAGGAAAATGTAAGGTGTATGAAGGTCTGAGAGTGGGAAGGTCTAACAAGGTGGATAAATGCAAGTTATGAAGGTCTGAGGTTGGAAAGGTCTAAGATGATTAAATAAGGTATATGAATTCAAGTTATGAAGGTCTGAACAGAAAAAAAAGGCCTAAGTGATGACAGAAAAGTTATTTGAGACATTCAAATGAATGAAACATGTTCCAGATTTCTCTCTCTCTCATTATGCTACTATCCATAATCTTAACATTAATCAATAAAGTTTCAATGAGCTACTAATCCAATTCTGACAGAGTACTAAACACCATAGTAAACCACTATACGATCATAAATTAAGGTGCTTTTCATTGTGCTAAAAATATGTCAGTTTCAAAAGTGTTAGTTCTTTCAACCAAGTCATTTCTGACATGAATATGCTGCTAATGTGCCTAATATTTATGTTTTCACAAACTCAAAGGATTCTTGAAAGTTCCACGGAGCCGAATTTGTCCCACCCAAACAGGTCAGATTCACTCCAAATAAATATTACTCGACCTTTTCCTGATCCCAGGATTTCCTTCCCTTATCTTGGGACCCCTCAGGAGCCTCTCCCCCATCTTACAATTCTCCCCTTAAGTACCAAGAAAGACCTAAGAAAAAAAGTTTTTTCCTACATTTAACATTTTGCCAGGTCTCAAAGAGACACCAGAGTTCCATATACATCCTGGACTGCAAAGAAACAACAGCAACCCCAGGATGTGGCAGCACCCCAGCTTTCTCAGGCCCCCTCAAGACAGCAGGAAGCAGTCTTGAAAACTCCGCATCCTTATTTCCTAACCTGCCATGCCTAACTCCCCACCTTTTTAATAGTAATAAGAGGTGAGAATGTTGGAAACTGGCATTCTGCTGACCACGTATGGCCATGTCATCACTATGTCACTCATTAAGGACTCAGTACAAGTGCAAGTCCCCCCGCCTTTTTTTAAACAAAAAGCAGTGGACATTTATTCTTCATTGTTTTGTTTTGTTTGTGCAAGAGTGTAAAGATGCATTTCATAGAACCCAACGACTAGAGAGCATCAGCCATGGCCTGACTTACTGTTAAGTTAGAAAAAGGGATGAGGGGAGGTAACTTGCCTAGTTCACATGAATGTTTCTGGGTAACTTCAAAGACTTCAAAAAGCCACATACAGTACAATTTAAAACCAATGAACATTCTGCAAATGTTAGTGCAAAGTAATTATGTAGACTCTCTAATACAAGATTGTGCTCATGTTTTCCAGGTTTGGTCAGTTATTCTTTTATAAGTACAATCACAGAGGCTTAACTTATCAAACAGCAGCACCTTTGTGTTCTATGTCCTATGTACCAAGATAACCTCACAAGGTTTTGGTGAAATGCTGATCAGTTTCATTAACAAAACAAATTTATTTAGTTTAACAGTCATGTTTCTAGAATGGTGCACATATAAGTTTCATGAAAATTTATTTAAGCTTATGCCTCTATCATGTTTAATAAAATTACTCTCATCTTTTTTACTATGTAAACTGGAATTGTTTCATGATTTTGAAATGCAACAAATATAAATGAAAACATTTCAGGGGTGAGGAAAAGAATCCACCACTAATCTTAGCTAGACCAAGTTTTTAAATCAAAAAGCCTATTCACACAAAATTATATGTAATGACTGTAATAATCAGTTTATTACACAGATTAATCATTCTTGAACATACAAGCTCCAGAGGAACAACTAGGTCTTTAAATATACACAAGTATTTCCATCAAATGAATTACACCCTTACACTGAAATAGGCCTAAAGCAGTTAGAAACATAAGAAAAATAAGAGCTATTGACTATGTATTAACTGAGAAACCACATACAAACCAAAGATTATGGAAAGGGGCTAAAAGGAAGAAGGCTGAAAGGGCAGAGAGATGTGAAAGGGTTGGGAACAAAGCCCACCACACTTTATGTACTAACATCTCTGGTCCATTTAAATGTTGTTCAATTAAACTTAGACCTCACAATACAGAATGTAGGCAGAGTTTAATCCGTTTGGTCATGGCTCTTTCACCTAAGTTGTAGGTTCTTCAGGGTGAAATGAATACAGAAATAACTTCATGTTCTTCACCTTGCTTTTTATGACTGTTTCACATTAGATGGATTCCACTTAAGAACAATCTCCTATGGGTCACTGGAGCTTTTATCCTCCCATCCAAGCACACACCATGTACCCACTACCTCTCACATCTTGCCATTATCCAATTTTAAGTCAGTAAAGAAAGCTTTTAGTCTCACACCTAGGTTATGCCTGGAGAACTGGCTACACTCACACACACACACACACACACACACACACACACACACACACACACCTCCGCTAGGAGGCAATGTTGGTACAGAAGTACAGTATTTCTGGTTTGTTATTCCAGGTATGTACAACACGCAGCACTGCTGTGTCCAGTAAACATGTGCACAGGAAGATGAGGTGCCGGCGCATAGAAAGCAGTCAACTGGAAACCAAAAGAACTTTCTCTTTCAGAGTTCCCTAGCTTTGTTTGTAGAGGTTATCCAGTGATTTCTTTAATTATGTTGCGTACTTCTGAGTCCATTCTTGAGCTATTCTGTTGTACTTTTCTCTGTCTGTTTTGTAGATCTGAGCAATCTCAGGCACTAAAGGATCATCTGGATTGGGATCACACAACAGAGAAGAGATGGACAAAAGTACTTTTGAAATAGTGCTAGAGACCATTGTGACTGTAGAATATCAAGACAAATGCCGCCATTACTGTTAATAATTGTATGATAAATTCTTGTTGTAAATGCAACAAGGTGATTTGAAGGGGTAATCTGTTTGAAGGGGTAATCTGTTGGGAAATGAATTGTCAAGAAAAACACTCCACCCTGATAGGGGCTGTCATTTGGCCCCATTATTGTAGCCTGCCAATGAAACATATCATCTCCAGCAGGACCTGCTGAACACTGTGCTGGAGGATCTCAGGCCAGGTCATTCAGTTCTTTGTGGATTCCCTTCAGAGCCATGGTGGGAAACGGAAAGGGTGGCCACAGAACTCCGGGGCAGAGACAGGGGACAGGGGAGGTATGGGGAAGGGGCGAGGGGACCTGCCAGGAGCTCCAAAGCACAGATCCGACGAGCTGAGGGCCAAGGCCCACCCAGCTTCTGGGCCTGTGGCAGCGATCACCGCAACACCCGGGGGTGGCCCCTTTATGCTCTGATACCACAGCCACCACCATAGTAGCTGCCTCTTCCTTTTAGGCTCAGCACCACCTCCTTGGCCTCCACCCTGGGAGGAAGAGCCCCAAGCTGTGGGCTCAGAGCGCCTGACAGCAAGCCACAGAGCTCGGGAAGCCTAACCCTGGGTTCCCCTTTTAAGCAAACCTCCCTCCCTCTCTCTCTCTCTCCCTCCTCCCTCCCTCCTCCCTTCTCTCTGTCTCCCTCTCGCCCACTCTCACACCCCTTCCTCTCACTCATTCTCTTCTGTTCCCGATATCTCTCTTTTTCTTAGTCTCTTTTCTCTTCCCCCTCATTCCCCCTTCTAAATAAACTTCTCACTTAAGCCCTGTCTGCCTGTCATGTTATTTTCTCTGCCTTGGTCACCCTCACCTGCTATGGAACCTGATGCGCTGTCCCACACTTGAGATACCACCCCCCCCTTTTCCAACTTTATCCCTATAACTTATAACAGTAACAAAGGAACCATAGAGGGGAGGGTGCAGGGGCAAAGGGCGGATGCAAAGGGATGGAGAGATGAGTGGGATCCAGAGGCATGATGTAGACTCCACAAAGAATCCTCTCCTTGTTCTCTTACTCCTCTCAGAATTCTCCTATGTATTCTCGCTGCCTGCCGATCCTGCCTATTGGTTCTCCTGCCTCACTATTGGCCCTTGGGTGCTTTATTAGACCATCAGGTGTTTTAGACAGGCAAAGTATAACAGTTTCACAGAGTTAAACAAATGCAGCAATAACAAAAGCAATACATCTTTCCATCATTAAAACAAGTGTTCCACAGCATAAACAAAAGTAACATACTTTAATATTCTACAACACCATGTGGTGTGGCTAGAGAGGCACTTTTTTTTTCATTTATTTATTTATTAATTTATATATCGATCCCAGTTACCTCTCCCTCCCTCTTTCCCTCTCTCCCCCCTCGCAAGCACCCCGACTACCCTCCCATCCCATCCCCCCCCACTCCACATGTAGGGTGATGCCATCTAGAAGGGATCATTTGAAGTAGGACTAGGACTTCTCTCCTGTCTCTAGGTTAAGGCAGTATCCCTCCATGGGGGATGTGCCCACAAGGTCCTTTTGTGCACCAGGATTACATCCTAGTTCCACTGTATGAGGTCCCTTAGACTGCTCAGGCCTTCTAGTTGAGACCCATGTTCAGGGGGTCTGAGTAAGTCCCATGCTGGATTTGCAGCTATCAGTCTGGGGGCCCATTAACTCCTCCTTGTTCAGATCAGCTGTCCCTATCTGTCTCTGCAACCTGGTCTTGTCCTCTCTCTTTGCATCTGGATTCTATCTAGTTCGACTCTGTATAGTTGTGGGTGTTTGCTTCTGTTTTCAACAGGTACTAGATGAGGGCTCCATGATGGTGGATAAGTTAGTTGTTGATTTCACTATCAAGGAAGGGCATTTATGGTATCCTTTCCACTGTTGCTCATATTGTTAGTTGGAATCAGTCTTCTAGGTCTCTAGACATTTCTTTAGGTTCAGTTTTCTCTTCAAAACAATAATGGCTTCCTCTTTTATGTTCTCATTCTCTCTCTCTCTCTCTCTCTCTCTCTCTCTCTCTCTCTCTCTCTCTCTCTCTCTCTCTCTCCTGTTTTCTGTTCTTTCCCTGACTCAGTCTTCTTAGTCCCACGTGCTTTCCTCTCCTTCCCTTTTCTTTCTCCTAGTTCCCTCTCCCCTCACTGCCCCCCCACTTCCCCTGTGCTCTGGAGAACTTGTTCCTTCCCCCTTCTGTGAGGGACCTTATATGAATCTCTTAGAAAACACCTTGTATCCTAGTTCCCTTGGTGGTGTGAACTATAGGCTGGTGAGCCTTTGCTCTAGGTCTAAAATCCATATATGAGTGAGTACATACCATGTTCCTCTTTTTGTGACTGGGTTACCTCATTCAGGATGGTATCTTCTAGTGCCATCTTCTTGCCTGTGAATTTCAAGATTCCATTATATTTTTCTGCAGAGGAGTATTCCATTGTGTAGATGTGCCACATCTTCTTTATCCATTCTTCAGTTGAGGGGCATCTAGGTTGCTTCCAGGTTCTTGCTATTACAAATAATGCTGCTATGAACATAGTTGAGCACATGTCTTTGTTGCATGGATGTGGATCATTTGGATATATGCCTAAGAGGGGAATTTCCGGGTCCTGTGGTAAACTAATTCCCATTTTCCTGAGGAACCGCTATGCTGATCTCCAAAATGGCTGCACAAGTTTGCACTCCCACCAGCAGTATAGGAGTGTTCCCCTTTCTCCACATCCTCTCCAGCATAAGTTGTCATTGGTGTTTCTAATTTTAGCCATTCTGACAGGAGTAAGATGGTATCTCAAAGTTGTTTTGATTTGCATTTCCCCGATAGCTAAGGATGTTGATCACTTTCTTAAGTGTCTTTCAGCCTCTTTGATTTCCTCTATTGAGAATTCTCTCTTCAGTTCTGTACCCCATTTTTAATAGGGTTATTTGGTGTTTCGTTGACTAGTTTCTTGAGTTCTTTGTATATTTTGGAGATCAGTCCTTTGTCACATATAGGATTGGTGAAAATATTTTCCCAGACTGTGGGCTGCCGTTTGGTCTTGTCCATGGTGTCCTTTGCCTTACAAAAGCTTCTAAGTTTGAGGAGGTCCCATTTATTAATTGTGGATCTCAGTGTCTGTGCTACTGGGGTTATGTTCAGGAAGCGGTGTCCTGTAACAACTTGTTCTAGGGTACCTCCTACTTTCTCTTCTAAGAGGTTCAATGTGGCTGGATTTATGTTAAGATCTTTGATCCATTTGAACTAGAGTTTTGTGCATGGCGATAGACATGGGTCTATCTGCAGTCTTCTACACACCATCATCCAATTGTGCCAGCACAATTTGTTGAAGATGCTTTCTTCCCATTGTATGCTTTTAGCTGTTTTGTCAAAAATCAGGTGTTCATAGGTGTGGGGATTAATATCAGGGTTTTCAATTTGATTCCATTGTCTACCTGTCTATTTTTGTGCCAATACCAGGTTGTTTTCAGGACTATAGCTCTGTAGTGGAGCTTAAAGTAGGGGATGTGATACCTTCTGAACTTCCTTTATTGTACGGGGTTGTTTTGGCTATCCTCGGTCTTTTGTTTTTCCATATAAAGTTGATTATTATCCTTTCAATGTCAGTGAAGAATTGTTCTGGGATTTTAATGGGGATTGCATTGGATCTGTAGGTTGCTTTTGGCAAGATTGCCATTTTTAATGTTTATCCTACCTACACAAGAGCATGGGAGATCTTTCCATTTTCTGGTTTCTTTTTTAATTTCTTTCTTTAAAGACACAAACTTCTTATTATATAGGTCTTTCATTTGCTAGGTAAGTGTTACCCCAAAATACTTTATGTTGTTTGTGGCTATTGTAAAGGGTGATGTTTCTCTGATTTCTATCTCAGCCCCTTTATCATCTGAATAAAGTAGGGTTCATAATATTTTTTAGTTTATCTTGTATCCTGCTAGTTTGCTGAAGGTGTTTATCAGGAGTTCCCTGGTAGAGGTTTTTGGGGTTGCTTATGTAAACTACCATGTCATCTACAAATAGTGAAAGTTTGACTTCTTCCTTTCCAATTTGTATCCCCTTGGTCTCCTTTTGTTGTTTTACTGCTTAGGTAGAACTTCAAGTACAATATTGGAGAGATATGGAGAGAGAGGGAAGCCTTGTCTTGTTCCTGATTTTAGAGGAATCACCTTAAGCTTCTCTCCATTCAGTTTATCATGAAAGGGTATTGAATTTTGTCAAAGGCTTTTTCAGCATCTAGGGAGATGATCATATGGTTTTTCTTTTTCAGTTTGTTTATATGGTGAATCACATTGATAGATTTTCATATGTTAAACCATTCCTGCAATCCAGGGATGGTCATGGTGGATGGTTTCTCTGATGTATTCTTGGATTGGGTTTGCCAGTATTTTATTGAGTATTTTTGCATCAATGTTCATAAGGGATATTGGTCTGTAGTTTTCTTTCTTAGTTGTGTCTTGGGTAAGAAGGTAATTGTAGCCTTGTAAAAAGAGTTTGCTATTGGACCTTGTGTTTCTATTGTGTGGAACAATTTGAGGAGTATTGGTATTAGTTCTTCCTTGAATTTCTGGTAGAATTCTGCACTGAAGCCATCTGGCTTGGGCTTTTTTTGGTTGGAAGGCTTTCGATGACTGCTTCTATTTCATTGCAGGTTATAGGTCTATTTAAGTTGTTTGTCTGTTCTTGATTTAAATTTGGTAAGTGATAGTTATCCAGAAAGTTGTCCATTTCCTTTGAATTTTCAGTTTTTGTGGAATACAGGTTTTCAAAGTATGACCTGAATATTGTCTGGATTTCCTCAGTGTCCTTTGTTATGACCCCCTTTTTGTTTCTAATTTTGTTAATTTGCATGTTGTCTCTCTGCTTTTGGATAGATAAGGGTTTGTCTATCTTGATTTTCTCAAAAAAAAAAAAAAAAAAAAAAAAAAACCCAACTCTTTGTTGCATTGATTTTTTTTTTTCTTTTTGTATTGTTTTCCTGGTTTCTACTTTATTTATTTCAGCCCTCAAATCGATTGTTTCCTAGCATCTACTCCTCCGGGGTGAGTTTGCTTCTTTTTGTTCTAAGGCTTTCAGTTGTGCTGTTAATTCTCTAATGTGACTATCCTCTGTTTTCTTCATATGGGCACTTAGTGCAATGAACTTCCCTCGTAACACTGCTTTCAAGGTGTCCCATAAGTTCAGGTATGTTGTGTCCTCATTCTCGTTGAATTTTAGGAAGTTCTTCATTTTTTCATTTCTTCTTTGACCCAGGTATGGTGCAATTGCGCATTGTTCAATTTCAATGAGTTTGTAGGGTTTCTGCTATTTGTGTTGTTGTTGAATTCCAACTTTAAGGCATGGTGGTCTGATAAGATACAGGGGACTATTCCAATTTCTTTGTATCTCTTGAGGTTTGTTATGTGGTTGATTTTAAAGAAGGTTCCATGTGGAGCAGAGAAGAAGGTATATTCTTTTGTGTTTGGATGAAATGTTCTATAGATAACTGTTAAACCCAATTGAGACATAACTTCTGTTTGTTTGTTTCTTTGTTAAGTTTCTGACTGGTGGTCCTGTCTAGCAGTGAGAGTCGTGTATTGAAGTCTCTCACTATGAGTGTGTGAGGTATTATGTGAGCTTTGAGTTTTAGTAGTATTTCTTTTACAAATTGTCTTTATATTTGGGGCATAGATGTTCAGAACTGAGACTTTGTGCTGATGAATTTCTCCTGTGATGAATACGAAATGACTGTCTTCATCTCTTTTGATTGATTTTGGTTTGAAGTCCAACTTGTTAGATATTAGGATAGCCACACCTGCTTGCTTCTTGGTTCCATTTGATTGGAAGATCTTTTCCCAGCCCTTTACCCTGAGGAGGTAATGTCTATCTTTTGTTGGGGACCATCACCATCCTCACTACCTCAGGCCTCTGAGATAGAAAATTACACCTCTTAAGAAATAAGTAGAATGTTTAGCAGAGCATTCCTAGATACAGGCTTGTGGTTTTATAACCAGTTAAAGAATAGCTTAGGATAGTCTTCCTGTTGTAGCTTTACAACCAGTTAAAGAATAGCTCAGGATATTCTTCTTGTTGCAGCTTTACAGCCAGTTAAGGAATAGCTCAGGATATTCCTCCTACTACAGTTTTACAGCCAGTTAAAGATTAGTTCAGGGCATTCCTTCTACTGACTCTTTCACCCTGCCCACTTGCAAACCCCCATTCACATCCTGCCCATGGTCCTATATAAGCCTCCCCTGAGAAAATAAATTTGACAGCTTGAACAGAATATGGACTTGCTGTTCTTCTCCCTTACTGTTCGATTCTCCTAGGTGTCTCCCAGTTCGTTGTTGATTGCCCCGCAGGACAGGGCAGAATTGGTGCCCAAAGTCGGATGGCAGAGGACATCTAGGAGAATAAGCATCTCACGGAAAAGAGAAGGATCCTTCCAGAGTGTCCCACAGGGGGACGGTCTCACTTTCTTTTTAGGTGACCCGCCAACAAAGAAAGATTAACCAACCATGGTGGGGAGCAATGGCGCAGATCTTAAGGCAAAGTAAATGGTGGGGTAAGCAATTTCTCAGAAACGTTTGTTTCTTTCCGGGCTTAAGGAAGCCCTAAGGTTGAGAGGAATTCGGGGTAAGAAAAAGGACCTTGCAAAATTCATTGATTTCATGGCTATTGTATGTCCCTGGTTGGTTTCCAGAAGAAGGAACTATTGATGAAAGGACCTGGCACAGGGTCGGAGAGTGTTTTCTGGACTATTTTAGGGTTTTTGGCCCAGAAAAGATCCCTGTTACTGCCTTCAGCTATTGGACCCTAATTCAGGATGTCCTTAAGACAACCTCACAAAGACCAGACCTCTAGAAATTGGTCTCTGAGAGAGACCGATTCCCTTTGGTGGCTGAAGTGAAGCCTCCCCTCAAAGAGGGGCCTCTTCAGTCCAACCCTGATCAAAAAAAAAAAAAAAAAGGAAGGAAAGAAAGAAAGGAAAAGACAGAGAGACCCAGGCAACCTCTCTGCAGGGAAAGAGGCTGACCCTGAGGAGGTGAAGGCCAAATATGAACGGGACTCTTATCATGACTCCCCTAACATTGCTCCTTCCTCTGCTTGGCAAATGCAGCAGATCATCCTGCCTGAGCAGCCGCTCCTCAAGAATTCCCAACTTTACAAATCCCTTGCCCTACTGCCCTCCCCCATGCTGCTCCAGGGTTTAGGGAAGCAAAGATTAGTCCCTGCATATGCACTAGGACCTGTGGGTGCCAAGAACTCTGAGTTGCTACAACGGCGGTTATTTACTTTTCAAGCAGCTACAGTACAGATGAACTGCAGGGGCAAGCCCAGGCCCAGAGAGCAAAGGCCAGACAGGACCTAGAGGCCTGCTATCTTAGGAACTGCTGCCGTGGCTAATGCCCAGCCAAGTGTATGGATAAATTAATGCAGCTTGTCAGAATGTCAAAAACAGTTTTAAAACCTTATTTTTAAAAAAAAAAAAAAAAAAAAAGTGACATAGATAAATTTATTGGGATTTGTTCAGATTTTGGATGCTCATAATTCAAAGGTTATCTGTAACCAGTACGGTTTTTCCGCCTGCCGCCTGGTCTTGTCCTACTGCCGCGCCAGCCCCAAATAACACACAGAGACTCTGTATTTGATACAATGCTGTTGGCCTGGTTACTTGTTTCTTATCGGCTAGCTCTGCCTTAATTATTAATCCATTTCTGTTGATCTATGTATTTCTCTTACCGGGGAGCCGGCGGCATACTGCTTTCTTCAGACTCTCCATCTTGACTCCTTCTTCCTACTTCCTATTTCCTCCTTGTCTCCTAGTCCCTCCTATCTTCCTCTCCTATTGGCCAACAGTGCTTTATTTATTAACCAGTATGAGAAACATATACAAAATGACATCTCCCATCAGTTATCTATAGCAGCCTCATCACAAGAGATTTCAGTTAACGGTGTTTTATTTCAACAAACTAATCTTGGCCTAGAAAAAAGGAGGGCTAAAAGATGTATGTATATGTATGCATGTTCTGTATGTATTGGTGTGGCCACACAAGTGCGTGTATGAAGTGGGATTATAAATGTATGAATTCTAACAAAAAATACTATTTGAATTGCTTGAGATATGGTAAAAAGAGACATCAGATTCACAGCGGTCCACAGGAAATGGCCAAAGTCAACATGGCCTAAGAGCCATAGGAGCTTCTATGAATGATTCAATAGAGTTTAACAAAGGAGAAAAAACAGAAATTCTCTTATTTTTGTGGTTAAAAACTAAATTTTAAAAAATGGAGGTTAATGTGAGATTTGAGAAAAACTATTGAGAAAAACTGCAGCCCTGTTTGGCCCTGCCTAGATAGGTGTCAATGAAAATACAAATGAGACCATGTCAGCTAAGGAAGGCTTTACAGGTCAAATTAGAAAAAAAAAAAAAATTTCAGATATCACTTAGTCATATTTTGAATTTCCTGTGGATTACATTTCATAAACTATTTACATTAATGGTATGAAAATGCATTGACATCCTAAAGAAGTTAGGCCTCAAATATTAAAAATTAAAATAGATTGTGATCATTAAATGATTTTTAGAAATTATTGGGAAATATTCAGTGGTTACGTCCTTTTTTAAAAAAAGCATCTACTGGCAACTTAAAACCTTTAAGCGATATCCTTAACAGAGATAGTGATCCCAGTTCACCTAAACAGCTAACTAAAGAGGGTAGACAAGTTCTTCTACAATTGGAGAATACAATCCAATATCAACAGATATGCTATATTGAGTATGCAAAACCATGGGAGGCTTATGTGCTTTCCACACAAGAAAGTCTGACTTCTTTCTTATGGCAAGGGGACTATTGTTATGGTTACATTTACCTGTTTCCTCAACCAAAGTATTAAATCATTATTTTAAAGCAGTAGCTTGTATGGTACAAAATGCTGTATAGAGTCTAAGAGATATTTTGCCAAAGAACCAAGCATAATACATATTCTCTATACCAAATAGTAAGTTAATGGTTATTTCAAATCCTTTACAACCAGCAATTAACAGGCAAAGGAATGTTTACTTAGACAGTGAGGGGTTACCTCCCCTTATCTGAGAGTGGGCTCAGGTGCCAGCCAGGGCACTCCTGACTTATGGAGTTAATTTTTCTTTATCATTAGAAGTTCCCTTTCTCTGTATAGATGTAGGGCCTAAGTTTTCAAGTTTTTATTAATATTAATTTTTGGTCCATCAGCTTTTGCTCAGTTTTTGGAAAAAAATGATAATCAGTTTATAGACTTTTACAGTCTGTACTAATACATCATTTTGTAGTCCCTAAAATTGTAAGGGGTAATCCTGTAAAAAATGCTGTTAGTTTCTCCTAAAGGTTCTTCTAATGGAAAAGCAGCTTATGTTATTAATGGAAAAGAATATGTAATACAGACAGATTCATCTTCATCTCAGATAGTTGAGTTACAAGCTGTTGCAATAGTTTTTCAGCTTCTAATGAATAATTCATTTAACTTATATGCTGATAGTCATTATGTTTTCAGAGCTCTTCAAGTTTTAGAGATAGTTCCATACATTGGAAGTAGTAATAATCAGGTTAAAATGCTGTTTGAGCAAATTCAAAGTGCCATTCATTATAAAGAGAGTCACTGTACTTTGTGGGTCATATAAGAGCTCATTCAAACTTCCCTAACCCACTGGCTAAAGGTAATGAGTCAGCTAATAGACTGACAAAAATGGTCGCTTTATCTCAGCTAAAATTAGCTCAGCAGTCACACAGGTTTCATCATCAAAATAATAATAGTCTTTTTTTTTAAAAAAAAAAAGTTTGATTTAACTACAGAGACTTCTCAACAAATTGTCAAACAATGTGATGTGTGTCCACAATATTTACCTGTAACTAATATAGGAGTAAATCCTCAGGCCTGCTTCCTAATCATTTATGGCAAATGGATGTTACTCATATTGCAAAGTTTGGCAGATTAAAGTATGTGCATGTGACAGTCGATACATATTCAGGCTTCTTAATGGCCACTGCACAAACTGGAGAAGCCACTAAGCATATGATAAGTCACGGTTTAAAATTTTTTGCCTACATGGGAGTTCCAAAAAATTATAACGACAGAAAATGGATCTGGATATACTAGTAACGCATTTCAACATTTTGTGCCCAATAAAAAATTACACACATTCCTTTTAACCCTCAAGAGTAAAGAATTATGGAGCATGCTCATAGCTCCTTAAAAATGGAAGGGAGTCATGTCCCCAGTCTCCACATGATACACTAAATCATGCACTCTTCATTTTAAATTTTTTGAATGTGGATGCCTATGAGCAATCTGTGGCAGACAGATTCTGATATGATGGAACTCAAGAGACTTTTACTCAAGTCAAATGGAAAGATCCATGCACGAGACTATGAATAGGGCCCAACCCTGTCCTAATATGGGGTTGAGGGGGGTCGAGGACATGTCTGTGTTTTCTTGCAGAAAGAAAATGAATAGGAGGGGACTTGATCCCCTGTTCTTGCAGCAGGGAGGTCTCTGTGCTGCCCTGGAGGAGGAATGCTGCTTTTATACTAGCAAGGCAGGAGTAGTAAAGGACAGTATGAGGAAGGCTAGAGAAGGATTAGAAAAGAGAGAGGGAGAGAGAGAGAGAGAAAGAGAGAGGGAGCAACATGAAAGCTGGTACAAAAACTGGTTCTCTACCTCCCCTTGGTGATCCACTTTATTGCCTAGTATTCTGAGCCCCTTTGTAGGTCTTATTTGCTTTTTTCTTTTGGCCCATGGGCCTTTAGGTATTTGACAGAGCAGCACACAGATAGCCTTGCTGCAAAGCCAATTCAAATGCACTATCAGAGGCTGGCCATGAGTGAAGGTGACAATGGGGAAGGCAACTTTCGCCTAACACTCCCAGGTCCCACTTAGCTTTTAAAAAGCACTGTTCCTCCCCCCCCCCCCCGGCCAAAATGGCCTTGCACAGCCCCAGCCGGGGACCTAGAAAGGCCCCTCCTCCCATAGAAATGAGGATCTCTCTCCCAGTGGTGGCTCACCAAAGATGGGCACCTTTCTGATGCTCAACCCCCCTAAGACAGGAACTTCGATGGCTGGCAAAGATATCCAAAGACAGTACTTGTGAGAGCCCCTCAGAATGATCCTAAGACAGGCAGCCATCAGCCCTAAGGTCCTCTTGGAGAAACATCTCGGCTGCTCCTCTCTATTATTATACCAGAGGGGAAGATGTTGGGGACCATCACCCTCCTCACTACCTCAGGCCTCTGAGATAGAAAATTACACCTCTTGAAAAATAAATAGAATGTTTAGCAGAGCATTCCTAGATACAGGCTTGCAGTTTTATAACCAGTAAAGAATAGCTCAGGATATTCCTCCTGCTACAGTTTTACCAGATAAAGATTAGTTCAGGGCGTTCCTTCTACTGGCCCTTTCACCCTGCCCACTTGCAAACCCTGCTCACATCCTGCCCATGGTCCTGTATAAGCCTCCCCTGAGAAAATAAAATTGACAGCTTGATCAGAATATGGACTTGCTGTTCTTCTTCTCCTTTACCCTGTGATTCCCCAGTTCGTCGTTGACTGCCCCACGGGACAGGGCAATCTTTGAAGCTTAGATGTATTTCTTGTATGCAGCAGAAGGATGGATTCTGTCTTTGTATCCATTCTGTTAGCCTGTGCCTTTTTATAGGAAAGTTAAGAACATTAATGTTGAGGGAAAGTAAGGAGCATTGATTGTTAATGCTCTATTTCAGTTTTCAAGTCTTGAACTGTTTCCTTCACCTGTTTAATTGTTTTTTCTTGGCTTTCCGTACTTTCTTTAAGAGATTTGTTCAGTTCTTCCAATTTTTTTGTTTTTCCTTCCATTTCTTTAAGGGATTTTCCTCACATTGTCTTTGAAAGCCTCTATTATTTTTATGAAGATTGTTTTTAAGTCGTTTTCTTCTGCCTCATCTAGTTGGTGTAGAGCCCCTAGATTCTGGTGGTGTCATGCTTGTCTTTCTGTTGTTAGGTGTTTTCTTGTATTGGCATATTCCCATCACTTCTTCCAGTGAGTGCAGGTGGGGTCTCTCTCTATGCTACCCCACCAGTGGGCTTAGGTGTGTCAGAAGTTCTATGTCTGTAGCTCTGGGTGGTCCAAGCTCTCTAGGAAGTCTCTCCTCAGGCAGGGGCCCTGTGATAGGGGTCAAAGATCTGGCAGGCAGGGACTCAGGATGGTCCTGCAGGGATAATCGGGTCTCTGGCTGGGGCCCAAAACTCTGGCAGAGGACTGCTGGAGTCAGTGGGGGTCAGAGATGAGGCAGGGTGGTTCCGAATGGGTAGGCAGGTCTAGTGTGCTCAGATAAGCTCCAGGAAGTTCCTCAAAGGTGATGGGATTGTTGGATCCACCCTCTGTTCCAGTGCTCAACCAGAGAGGCACGGTATGGCACAGGGTGGGGGGGGGCAAGCTCTTTGGGGAGGGTATCAGAGTACCAGGAAAACTCTCACTGGGGACAGGAGATTCAACCCAAACTGGTCCCAGACTCACCTCTAGCACAGGCCCAGTGATGAGGGTCAAAGATTTGGCGGACAGGGACTCAGGATAGTCCGTGTGGGTAGGTGGGTCTGGAATGTTCCTATCATCTGTTTTGAAAAGCTGGTCTGGGGGAGGATGTCTGGGGAGGAGCCTAGTGGTTTAAGATCACTTGCTGCTCATGCAGAGTACCTAGGTTCAGATCCCAGCATGCACATAGTGGCTCACAACCATCTCTAACTCCAGTTCCAAGGATGCAGTGCCCTCTTCTGACCTTCAGAGGCACCAGGCATGTATGTGGTGTACATACCTACATGTAGGAACAATACACATATACTTTTTTTTATTTTTTTAAGAGGAAGAGAGAGAAATTGTGTACCCTTGAAGATACTCAATTGCTAAGTCCTGAAGAACAGGAAGGCTGGCATGTTGGAAATGATGACAGGTACTGTATTAGCTACCTCCCTCATTGTGTGACCAAATGTCTGAGAGAAGCCTGCTAAGGAAAAACATTTATTTTACTTCACAACATGAAAGAATGCAGTGCACTGTGACAAGGAAGGCATGGTGTCTGGAACAGGCACCAGAAGCTCCTACAGTAACAACAAGGAATCAAGGAGCCATCTGGAATCCCAAATAGACACCATCTTCCAAGTCTTTCCAAGTCATTAACTTCTGTTACTAGGTCACACATCCCAGCCACTCTATGATGCCCCAAAACAATGTCAACATCTGTGCACAACTTGTGCAAACAAATGAGGCTGTGCAGAGTATTTCATATTCCTAATATTTACCAATGTCTAAATTTGTGTCCTACAGAATTCAATTTTAATAGATCAGGTTTTAAATGCCTTTTATGGATGTTACGTACTGTCTCCTTCCCCCTACTTGCATTTGTTTTCTCTCCTGTTTCCCATGTAACCATTTGTGTATTAATCTATATGGCTATCTGCTGGATTCCCTATCTAGATGCAAGAAATTCTGTATTAAAGTCAGTTGCAAAAACAATTACATTTTGCCTCCCCTATAAGGGAGAGAAAAGGGGTTAATCATGAATGCTTTCTAATCTGAATGTTTATAGTTACTCATTTCTTTATAAACTGGTCTATGGTAGGGTGGCAGCTTGCAGAAGACAGCTTTCTTCTTCCACTCTGTGGATTCTGGGGATGAAACCCAGGTTTGTCATACTTGGCAGCAAGCCCCTCTACCCATTAAGCCATTTTTCTAGATTCTAACTGGAAAGTTGTTTCATTTATGTATTTATTTGTTTATTTACTTATTTTGCATCCTGATCACAGCCTCTCCCACTCCTACTCCCTCCCCCACCTCTCCCAACCCCCAATCCACCCCTCCTCCATGTTCCCTCAGAAAGGGGCAGGCCTCCCTTGGGCATCAGCAAAGCATGGCCTATCAAGCTACCGCGAGACCAGGAACCTCCCCCTGTACTCAGGCCAAGCAAAGCAATCTGCATAAGGAACCATCTCCCAAGAGCCAGTCAAAGCACCAGGGACAGCCATGCTTCTATTACCAAGAGTCCTACATGTAAACCAAGCTACACAGCTGTCACATATATGCAGAAGGCCTAGGACAGTCTAATTCAGGCTCCTTGGTTGTTAGTTCAAACTCTGTGAGCTCCCATGAGCCAGACTAGCCTTTTCTATGGGTTTTCCTGTAATGTTCCTGACCCCTCTGACTGGTTCATACAATCCCTTCTCCCTCTCCTCAGCAGGATTCCCTGAGCTCAACCCAATGTTTGGCCTTGAGTTTCTGGATCTGCTCAATCAGATGAAGGCTCTCTGATGATAATCGGATCACAGGGGATGGCTTATTCAGACTAGACTACCCGTCCACTGCTGCCCGGAGTTTTAGCTGGGCTTCTTGTAGACTCACAGGAGTTTCCCTTGCATCAGGCTTCTACCTAGACCTGTAAATCCCCCCTTTCTAGTCATCTCTCTCGGCACTCTCCCCCTCCATCTACCCCCTAGTCCAATCCCTCAAGTTCCTAAGCCCATCTACCCCTAGTCCACCCGGGAGATCTCCTCTATTTCCCCTTCCCAGGGAGATCCATGTGTCCCCACTTGGATCCTCCTTTTTATCTAGCATCTCTGGAACTATAGATTGTAGCATGGTTATCCTTACAGTTAACATCCACTTATGAGTGAATACATGCCATGTTTATCTTTTGGGGTCTGGGTTACCTCACTCAGGATGATTTTTTTTTTCCTAGTTCCATCATTTGCCTTCAAATTTCCTGATGTCATTGTTTGAACATTGTGTAAATGTACCATTTCTTTAGCCATTCTTTTGCTTAGGGGCATCTAAGTTGCTTCCAGGTTCTGGTTATTACAAATAAAGTGGCTATGAATGTAATTGAGCAAGTGTCCTGGAAAGTTTTTTAAAGCCTTTTAGATTGGTAGAGGAAACACACCATTATACATTAAGCAAAGAAAACGATGCACATATATTAGTGGATTACATTTTGAAGAGAAAAAGAAACTTGATACAGGAATAGCTATGTGGAGTGTCTAATCAAGCTTCAGGAGGGTTTTGGATTTATGGATTTACTGTCTTTGCAACCAACATGACCCCTTTCCCCGGGCTGTGTGTTGTTTTCCTTTGCTGACCAGTACTATGTTCACCTCGGCCAGTAGATGGCGCAGGAAAGACATCCAGAGGGAGGGGCCCCGCCTTTGTCACTGGCTGAGGCTGGAGCATAGTACAGATTTCCAAGCTCATGCTATGCTCTTCTAAGTGAAAATGGAAACTGAGTCTTGGCGCGTGTGTGCGCGAGTCTATGTGCATAATGATTAAAACAACAACAAAGGATCTCTGGGACACAACGAGAAAAGAGTACTGGATGAGAAGTATTTTTAAATGCCACTGGAATGACAGCACCCAGGAGAATTTCTCTTCAGAAGCAGTTTATACCTGGGAAATTCCTCAAGTGGCGCCATCACTCAGCTTGTCAGAATACAGAGGGACTAATGAGAAATGAAGCCCGACTCTCCAGGCCCTGGTCTCCTGCTGCCACCCACGCCAGCACGACTTGTCTATGAGAACACAGCAGGTTCGAGTGTGGTTCAACTCCTCCACCTCAACCCACGCACTAATTATTATCTCTCTGCTCTGTGTTTCAGCATACTACCTTTGGTGAGCATGTCAGGAAGGCTGATAATCTAGTTAGCCTGAGAAACCTTCCGTAGCCACCTCAACTATTCCTCACGCCCAAGCTTCAAAACCTAAAAACATAATTGATTCCTGACCACCTCTCTCTCTCTCTCTCTCTCTCTCTCTCTCTCTCTCTCTCTCTCTCTCTCTCTCTCTCTCTCTCTGTGTGTGTGTGTGTGTGTGTGTGAGTGTGTGTGTGTGTGTGTGAGTGTGTGTGTGTGTGAGTGTGTGTGTGTGTGTGTGTGTGTGTGTGTGTGTGTGTGTGTTTCTGGGCTATATATCAATCTCTGTCCAAAAGCAGCATTGTCGAATGTTAAAAGCTAGCACTATCTATCTTACTTTGGGAAATATTCTATAGAATTTCACATAGATTTCTCTTACCAGTTTATATAGATGCTCATTATTCTTCCACCCCATAATATCTCATCAGGTACAGTTGTCTTGGATGGCAGTGCATTTAGTACCTTTCCAGTATTTTGTTATTACAACATATGTTTTGCAATAATCTTGGGTGCATCTACTTTTCTGTTATCTGAAGGAATTGTGAATTTAGGCTAAGGCGGGATTCAGAGGTTGAAGTAAAAGTGAGTTTTGCTAAGTGTTGCCAAATTTTTCCGTGAGAAGTGTTGTAGCAGCATTTTGCTTTATAAAAATCACCATTTTAGCATGGTACTGGGACAAAAACAGACAGGAATACCAATAAGGTAGAAAATCCATAAATAAGCCCACACAGCTGCAGTCGCCTGAGTCCCAACAAAAGGGCCCAGAACACATTGGAGAAACCAGTTGCTTTCACAGGAGGTGGTGGAGAAACTGGACAGACACAAGCAGAATATTGAAACTAAATCTCTATCTTTCTCCCTGCATGGAAGGCATTCAAAACAGATGCGAAACCTCAAGACCCAAAACCTTGGAACCACCAGAGGGACATATGTAGAAAATATTCCATACATGGTGGCTTTTTAAATAAGACTTCAATTCACTCAAGAAACATTTTTTAAAATTAGCAAATGGGATTGCAGGACATAAAACCGCTTCTTTGGAACAAACAATCGCCATAATGGACAGTTTAAAAATGGAAAAATTTCTTTATCAGACATTTATCTCACAGGATTAATATCAAGAATATGTAACTGACCCCCAAAACAAAACACACACACAATAGCCAAATCTGTAAATGAGCAAAGTAAGGAAACAGGCAGTTAGTTCTCAAAACAGCACAGCAGAAGACTAAAGTTCAACACCCTTAGTCATCAGAGAAATTAAAATTACCTTAAGATTCCACAGGGATGACTGAGTGAGTGAAGTGTGGGACAGACAGGGGGAACTTAGTTTGATTTAACATAACCCATTTGGTGTGCACATCTGTTACTCCAGAATTAACTGTGGCAAGGTGGGAGGAAGGGAGGGAGGGAGGGAGGGAGGGAGGGAGGGAGGGAGGGAGGGAGGGAGGGAGGGAGGGAGGGAGGGAGGATCCAAGAAGCTCTCAGGTGGCTGGCCTGGCTCACACTGTAGTGGACAAGGGATCATGACACAAACAAGAGAAGTGAGAACTGACACCCAAGGTTGTCCTCTAGCTTACACACACACACATAAATGAAAACAAAAATAAAGTATTATTTAAAAAGAGAAAACTATGCAAACAAATGCTAGCAAGGTGGTGAAGAAAGGAGCCTTTATACACTGTTGGTGGGAATGTAAATTGCTCAAGCCTCTACCACACATATTAACAAACAACAATTTAAAACTCTATGCTTACAAAAAGTTCAAGGAAAATCTCTGTTTTCCCACAACTACAAACAAGAGACTGTGATGCTCCTGAATGTTTGCCAATCTGCAATTGCACATGTGGTACACATTTCCAGAAATAAAGAGGATGTCTGTAATATTGGATATAAACAGAGTTTTTGGCTGGCTAGAAATTTGCCATGGAGACAAGGATGGCTAGCCAGGGAGTCCCAGAGAGCCACCAGCCTCTGTCTTCACCAGGATAATAACAGACGTGAGGTTTTGTTTTGTTTTGTTTTTAAAGTGGAAATCATTCAGCTTGGGGTGGATGTGCTCAGCTCTTTGAATCATCTCTGGGATGCTCATCAGAGTCCTGTCACCGTCACTTAGTCACTAAGGTCCTGCCGCCAGTGGATGTCACTCTAAGACTACTTTCACAGCTCCCATCCTCTCAGTTGATTTATTTTAGAATAATAATTTTCTTTTAAAATCCATGTCTTCTACAAGGGACGGGTTGGAAGAAGGGAAGTGAAGATGAAAATTAAAATTCTTTTAAGTAAATACATATGTTCATTGGATGAATGAGGGCAGAACTACACCCAGCCTCAATCTAGTTTAAGTCAGTTACTGTGTATAAGAGGAGAAGTTTAACTTAAATTTGTGGCACTGTATGTCTAGTTTACCCAGCATGATTTGTTGTAAAAGCTATTTTCCACCAATGGTGCTGTTGTGGTACCATGTCAAAAAAAAATCAGTGAACTATAAATATAATAGTTTATCTCTTGTCTGGCAATCATATCTCATTAATATGTATTTCTATCATTTTAACAATACTATAGTGTTTTGTAATAAATTTTGGAATAAAGTATTGTGATTCCTCCAAAGTATTTGTATTGTTGTTTGTTTGTTGGCTTGCTTTCCCAAGAATATTCAGCTATTACAGGTTCCATGCATTTTTTTTGTGTGTGTGTGAATTTTGCAATCAGCTTGCCAATTTCTATTTTTAAAGGAAATTCAACTGGAATTTTGGGTGATAACTGCATTGTCTGTGAATCAACTTGGGTAGTTGTGTTATCTTAGGATCATTCCCTCTTCTGATCTATGAGCATAGAATACCTTTCTATTTACATTTTATGCAAATTTTCAAAGATGTTTTTGCTATTAATTATACAAATTTTACATAGTTATCTAACTTATTCCCAAATATTCTAGTCTTCTATTCAAATTATGACTCAAAGTATCTTTAATTTTCAGATTGTTCCTTACTAGTATGTGAAAATACATTCAATATTTTTAAGTTGATATTGTATCCTTCAAAGTTACAGAACTCATTTCTATTTTCTAATAATTTTTCAGTAAATTTCTTAGAATTTTCTATACACAAGATCATATGGCATGAAAATAATTGTTTTCTCTTTTTTTCTTCATTTTTTAAAGATGTATTCATTTTACATTATTTATGTACAAATGTGCACCATGTGTATGGCTAGGGCCCTTAGAGACCAAAAGAGGTATCAGATGCCCTGTAAGTGGAGTTACAGATGGGTGTGAGCCACAGCATGAACATGAGTGATGGGAACGGAACCCCATTCCTCAGCAAGTGCAGCAGGTGCCCTCTACCACTGAACTATCTCTCCAGCCCTGCTTTCTCCTTTAATTCTACTACCTTATTCTTTTTTCATGCTTAACTTCTCTGACTAGAGCCTCCTGCACAGCACTAAATAAAGGGGTAGCATTATCTTGTTTCACCATCTGTATGATGTCAACCATGAAGTTCCTTTATTATATTAAAAACTTTCTTTCCTTTTCCTAGTTATTTGGTAATATTTTTACTTTGAAAGAATGTTGTGTTTGGGCATGTGTTTCTATAGAAATGATCATATGATTTCCCATTATTCTATTATTAGAGTGTATTGTGATACTCGACTTCATAAGATAAGCTAATCCCACACTACTGGGATAAGTCCTACTTGTACATGGTATCCAATGGTTTCTCTGAATATCTGGGTATGGCTTGCTAGTGCTCTGTTAACTTTCCCCTCTGTGTTCAAGACACTGGTCCACTGTTTTCTTTTTCATTTTTTTTCCAAGTCTTTGTGTGACTTTGCTATTAGGCTGATACCGGTATTAGAAAATGAATAAATCTGTGTTTGGGAATGGACTGTTTTGGCAGTGTTTGACTACACATCCCTAATGCATTTTCTTAGTTAAGGTTTCTATTTCTGTGAAGAAACACCATGACCATGGCAACTCTTGTAAAGGAAAACATTTAATTGTGGGGGCTTACAGTTTCAGAGTTCAGTCCATTATCATCATGGAGGGCAGCATGGCAATGTACAGGCAGATATCGTGGTGCTGGAGCAGTAACCGAGAGCCCTATATCTTGCAGGCAACAGGAAGTTGACTGACTGTCACACTGAACACATCTGGAGCAAAAAAGCCTGCCCCACAATGACACACTTCTCCAAAAAGTCCACACCTGCTCCAACAAGGCCATACCTTCTAATAGTGCCACTCTCTATGAGATTATGAAAGCTAATCACATTCAAACTACCACACATGTGTATTATTTAGTTTCAAAATGTATTCCGGTACCTATGTACCTAATCCCTATTGTAACAACAAAGCAAACACAGAGAAGACAATTTCGGAAGGTTAAATTTTAAGCTAAATAAGGAATGTTTTTAAGTCTTGTCATTATCAATGTCTCAAAATCACAACACCGATCTTGTTAGTAAGTACAGTGGGTTGAAATTTTAAGATGATGTTTACAAATAATAAAGTTCTTATTGTTGGGATTTGGTGTTGAAATTGTGTTTTCTCCCCCACTTCGCCCATCTCCTATATTTGTCTAGCTGCTCTTTTTGTCCATGTATCCCTGCTGAGGATATCCTGTACTCCTATGTCTGGAACAACCCACAACCCTAAGTTTGACTTACACTGGGCCCCATGGCACCCCCTGGAGACACCTTGGGGGCCTTAGAGACCCAGACACCACCTGACAGCCCTCCAGGAAAATGTATGCCAAACTTCAGTCCTTGCTCAAAATTCAGGGGTTTTGTTTGCTTGTTTGTTTTGAAAAAAAATCTCTTTGTCAACTTTCATTTATTGATAAGAACAAAATTAACCCCACATGCAAATATATCAAGAATTGTAGCAAGAAACACATTCCCACACAGCAAAAGGTCATTAGAATACATGCACAGGTTCCATGCAGGTTTTTTTCCTCTGGAAATTTTGGACCGTCTGTGTATGCTGGATGACCTCAGTGATTATAATGTGCATTGCAAAATCAATGCCTTCTCCAAACTTTTTTTTTAAAGTCTGACTAAAGAATATTTCACTAAAGAATCTCTTAAATAAGTGTTAGGAAAATAGGTGCCATTATACATGCTGTCTACCAGCTCTCAGCAGAACCAAAAAGCATACCTGTGAAAACTCACTGTAACATAAACCCTCCTTACTCACCTCAGGGGACTCAGTTGTAAATAATAGTCCCTTGTTGTGAAATGACCTTGACTTTAAGTGCTTGGGGTTGTGGTGAAGTAATTTTCAGTTAGTTGAATTATTCTGCCCTGGCTGTGGCTACCATACTGAAACAGGTATGAGACAACCCCACAAAACTAAACAGACCTCCAAGGCATTATACCAAGATTAAAACAATAAGAAGGCCAAGCTCAGAGGCTGCAAACTACATGACTCCATCTATATATCACTCTGGAAAGAACAAAATTCTAGACATGGAAAACAAATTAGTCGTTTTCCAGATTTGAAGATTTGAGGGTCAAGGGTAGAGTTAAAAAAGGGAATAAACAGAATATTATTATTAATCGGGCTATACTGAGATAAAATCATATATACTACTTTTTACATATTTATCATTATACATTAGATCTTTTTCATTTTCAACCACATATGGTTTTCACCTTGGCTGTGACCTTGCAAGTAGGGAACATAATATCTTTAATACATGAGTTAAATCTAAGATGGTGTTCAAATGAACTACAGGTAACTGTTTATGTCAATAATAAATACACTAGATTACTTTTTAAACCTATACTTCAGACTTTTTATTACAGATGCAATTGCTGACTCCCCATACATCAATGTGCTTAAAGTGCCATATGATGTCAAATGTTTAGCCTAACAGCATAAAATTGAGCAGAAACTGTAAAATGTGTTTTATGGGTGCCATAAAAGCCTGGGCTGGAGGTTCCCTCTTTTGCATTACTTGGATCCATCAAATCCACTGGAATTCTAGATAGCCAATGCACTTGAGAATCAAAATTGGCCTTCGGAGTTTTACTGACTTCAACTGTGACCTCCAAGACAGCACCATTTTCCTGCGGGAAGCATGCAAGAGACAGAGGACCCACAGGATCAAAACAGTAAGCCTTATTTAGTCCTTCTCTACACCTATGCCTCCCCAAACCAAATTAGTTCTCCTTCCTTGAGTACCCTGACTGTCTTAAGTTCTGCTCTGTGATTCTTGTGGGCAAGACAAGATAGTGGCAGTTAGGCTGTGAGGAAGAGGTGTGAGAGGTCTAAAGGGGTCAGAGATGGTTGAAGGGGCAGAGAGTCAAGAGACAGACAGATGAGAGCCACATTTCTGACATCTGGCTAAGCAGTGGTACTTCTCCCTAAGACGGAGAACAAGAAAGAGCCGAGAACAACAGGCAGCAAAAAGGGACAACTTCTTTCATTTGAGATATCTGTATGTCATTCAGCTGCTATATTTAGGGAGTGAACAGTTCTACGAATACAAGGTCAACATAAGAAGACAAAAAGAAGTTGACACATTGTGTTCCTCCCAAGGGCCATAATATTCCAAAATACTATGCCCTTGCTGGCAGAAGCATTTTACTATGAAGGACTGAAATCATGTCTTCATTTTCCCAGATCCTTTGCAGCTAAGGCATGTGACCTAACTCCAGGTAATGGCTCCAAAGAAAACCTGAAAAGGAAGTTTTTAAAATGCTTTTCTCTCCCAATCAAAGGAACTTCTCTAAAAAGAACTACCTTTTTTTGCTGCCTTTAAACATGGTTGGGCGGAGTGGTTGATGTCTGATGTTATGTCAGCCATCTTGCAACGATGAGAATTGAAGATGTTAGATAAATATATCGAGAATGGCAGAGCTGAAATATAATAAAAAGCTGGATCCTAAATATTGCTGCTGAATGATTCCCCATTCTTAGAAAAAACTCTTGGTTTTTAAGTAAGTAGCATTACTTAAACCACCTTAAGTTGGATTTCCTTTATTTATAGTTAAAATATCATAGCTAGTATGCTGACAAAAAGTGAGTGAAACTGCGAAACCCCCTCATTGGTAAAATGCCTGCCTAGAACCTGCAAGGCCCTGGACTGAACCACCAGCACTGAAGAAAAAAGAAGTGGGGTAGGATGTAATAATTTTTAAAGACTCATTTTATTTTTAAGTGTGTGTGTGTGTGTGTGTGTGTGTGTGTGTGTACATGCACCTTCACAAGCATGTGGGCAAAAACACACACACAGGCGGGTGGGGTGCCTGCAAAGGTTAGAAGAGGGTGTTGGACCCCTGGGATTGGAGTCGCAGGTTGCTGTGAGCCATCTAAGAATCAAACTCCTCCCCAGTCCTCTGCAACAACTGTATGCTGTATGCATTCTTAACCACTGAGCAGTCTCTCCATCCTCGATAATAAAAAAAAAGATTTTAATTAAAGAAAAAAATAATTATTTTGTGCTTATGTTCATCAGTTCTTAAAATAACCTGGTGAAATTGAACTCATTGGAGAATCTTCTTTGTAAAGCAGTGACTAGGAAATGGAAGAAGGTGCAATGGTCTTTTAAACATGTACCA
The DNA here is from genome assembly GCF_943737965.1 of Phodopus roborovskii. NCBI lineage: Eukaryota > Metazoa > Chordata > Mammalia > Rodentia > Cricetidae > Phodopus > Phodopus roborovskii. The sequence goes on along the minus strand of NW_026126540.1, from coordinate 2,950,607 downwards.
AGACAAATAAGGCTCAGAGAAGTAAATAGAATAAAAGTTATCTCCTGAGAAACCAAAGAGCAACAGCAAAGACATCAAAACACCCAGAAGCAGCATCCCAGGATGGGAGCACTGAGGTGGGAATTTGAAGCCCAGTATTGCAATCTTGGTTAAAGCCCATGGCTTGGGAGGTCCTAGGTTCTAAGATAGAGGTGGCAGCTGTTATTTTTCTAAATTGCCATGCTGTCAAGTGGTCTTGTAAATGTGTGTGTATCCATAGGCCTGGGCTGTTCTCAGCCATGGTCAGCAGTGGGCAGCAGTCAGAGGGAGATGCAGAACTAGGCACAGTGAAAGAATCAGAGACTCAGTGCTTAGCTCTCAGTGGGACAACCTTCTCAACCCTTGTCTCTTGCCTCCACCACCAGGGCTCATGGAACATCCATGAAGAGAAGCAGAAAATAATGGAAGGGCTGGACAATGAGGAGGACTGTGGAATGCAAGCTTGTGGACCTGGCATAGCTGTCCCATTCATGAACTCACACCAACTGTGGAAAGCTGCACAGGAACAAGCCAGCCACAGCTTCAGCACACAAGGGGTAGATGATCTTCAGGACCCATGACATATTGGAGGGCTATTGTCAGCTGAGAGTTGCTAGGGGAGGGAGAATCTATTTATTTAGTTATTCATTCATTCATTCATTTATGTGGCCACGGGTAGATTTCTCATGCTTCAGGGAATGGCCCTACAGCCACATGCATATGGACAGTACTAGTGGGACTTTATGGTGTTAGAAAAAAAGAGAAAGAACATGATCTGGAGAGAGGGATATGTAGAGAGGGGTTTGGGGGAACTGTGGGTGGATATGATATTTCCTTGCCCCAATATGTGAAATTTTCAAGAATAAAAAGAAGTCATTCTTCCTTCCTTTCTTCCTTCCTTTCTTTCTAATGCCTAAATAAAGCAATATAAGACAAAAAGATATAGAAAACACAACTGAATTGATTTGGTGTTGGCCAGCTACTGATGGACATAGGACCTGTCCTTCAGTGTAGTTTGTATGCCCAAAAAGACTCCATTGGAGAAAATAATTTTTCTTTGGAGCAGTTGTTAATTAAAGACAATCTCTTAATTGAGGATGCAATTTCTACTTCTCTATCTCAGTGCTGGGACCCATCTGGCTTAGACCTGTGCAGGTTCTATGCATGCTGCTACAGTTTCTATGAATCCATATGCATGCCAGTCCTGTTGTATCTAGGCCTTGTTTCCTCGGTGTCCTCCATGTGCCCTTTGATTCTTACTATCTTTCTGTCTTTTCTTTCCTGAGCCTTGAGGAAAGAAATTTGATGGAGACATCACATTTAAGACTAAATGTTCCAAGATACCTTACTCTTTGCACACTCTAAACACAGAAAATCTACATTCTGGTTGACAGTTGCATGGGGAAGCAAGCAAGCAGATTAACAGAAACCAAGAACATGCAGCTAGTGGGGCATTTCAACCCTGAGTTTCTAGGATGGGTTAGGTGCTTTCGCATAGGACTTTTCATGGTAGGGGTAGAAAAGGGAGTCCAGTTTCAGTTTAAACCAAAGATGGTTATAGCTGAGACAAGATAGAGAAACTTTTGCCCTGCTACATTTAAATTTCCCTCATATGTTAAAGAAGTTTCTACTGTAGTGGGTTTTCATGTGAGCCTTCATATGATTTCCAGTGCTAGTTGTCCCTTTCCATACTCCCTCCCTTACTATCCCTTGTCTCCTCTCCATTTAATCCTCCCATTTCAGTCTCCCTCCTCCATTCTCTCTAGATATATATTCTATTCCTTTTCTCTTGGGAAGTCCTTCACTCCCCTCTCATTCCTTACTCTATACGTAACTTCTATAGTATTCATATAGTAGCATGCTTTTGAAGACTTAAAGGCTAGCATCCATATATAAGAGAATGCATACCATATTTGTCATTTGGGGTCTGGGTTGCCTCACTTGGGATGATTTCTTTTCTAGCTCTGTCTATTCACTTGTGAATTTCCTAATTCCATTTTTAACAACTGAATAACATTACATTGTGCAATTATACCATATTTTCCTGACTCATTCATCTGTTAATGGATATCTAGGCTATTTGCAATCTCTGGCTATTATGAACAAAGCAGCAATGAACATGGTTGAGCATATATATCTGTAGTAGTATGTAGAGTCCTTGGGGAAAATGCCTAAGCGTGGTATAGCTGGATCTTGAGGTAGATCCATTCTCAGCTTCCTCAGAAGCTATCACACTGACTTCCATAGTGGCTGTGCAAGTTTGCACTTCCACCAGCAATGGATGAATGTTTTCCTCACCCCATATCTAGCCTGAAATGCCTTTTAAAAATCTTGATCATTCTGTCTGCTTTTTTGAGACATGGTCCCACTGGACTGGAATCTACCAAATAAGCTAGGCTGACTGGCCAGTGAGCCTCAGAAACTCCCTTGTCCCCACTTCCCCAGCTCTGGATCTCAAGTGCACCTCATTGCACTTGGCTTTTGCTTTTTAACTTGATTAGCAAGGTACCTTCAGAAGCAAGTCTAAGATTAAAAATGAGTGGACTTCGCGGTCAGGGGCTTCACTAATGTGTCAAGCAACCCAAGAGGAACCGAGACATGTTTTACCCTTCAATCCTTGAATACCAGAAATGAAAGAGGTTTAGCTACTGGTAAACTTCCACATAACATATGTTGCAGTCTTGGAGGCTCCTGAGTCCCAATGTGGCCCTGTATCAACCTATAATACAGCATCAGCCCATGATGTCATCTATGGCCAAAGGCTTTGACTTTTATTAAGTTACTTCTCCAAACACCTCAAGGAACCATTGGTCTCTTGCATGTTTCACCCTTCTCCAGTGGTCAAATATGACCCTCTTGCCTAAGTTCTGCAAGCAATTCTTCCCTCCCCTTCCTCCACTCTCTCCCTCTTAAGGCCTGTCTGACTTCCTTCAACTTCCTAGACCACTCCTAGGTAGCATTTCTCATAGCAGGACACAGGCTCTGCTCATGTTCTCAGAGAAGACAGCAGAGCTTTGCCAGCATGGTCACTAAGCAGCCTGGGGCAAGAATGGACAGTAGTACCCAAGATACAACAGATACAAGTTAATAGGAACTGGGGAGGGGGGGCTATGGGTTAGTGTCCAGCTTGCTTTGCTTTCATAACTAGATAGCCCATTTGCCTAACTGAGGTTGGAAGAGACAAGGCAAGCTGCCCTGCCTGGCAGACAAAAAACCCAGTTCACAGGTCTCTGAGGAGTGCTGAGTAAACTTTGATCAGTCCACCAGCAATGTGGATGGATGGATGGATAGATAGATAGATAGATAGATAGATAGATAGATAGATAGATAGATGTCTATAGAGAGACATATCAGAAAAAGCAAAGGTCAAAGAACCCAAGTACACTTTATATTGGAGGAAGCAAAAAAAGGGACAACTCTCACCAAAATGAGTGGGAACAAACCAGAGAGTGCTAACACAGGACTCAGCAAGGATACTTCAAGTAAGAAACCCCAGGCTCGTGGGCCTCTAATGGACTACATTAGAAGTTAAACACCAGTGGGTTTCCTGGTGTGTCTGAATATAAAGAGGACTTTGACGATTCTGGTGAGGCATCAGAGCAGTGTTAGGGTTGGGTGTAAATCAAAACATAGCATTAATTTTTAACTGCAGCAAGAAAAAGAAAATGTTAGATAACAAAGGAAATACTTTAGCTGGGGAAGATATTTACAGCAGTCCTGTAAATATTAGAGTTAAACCTGGAAGGCTTAATTTAACAATGACAACAAAAAGATGCTATTACACGCTGTAAGAAGGGACGGAACCAAAGAGTTAACACTCACCTCTCAGAGGAGTGCACCCTAAATCTGAAGGATCATCACAGAGGGGGATTGTATGAACACACCACATGGGAGTGGCCAGAAGCCACAGCCCCTGAAAGCAAGTTTCACTTCTCTGATGTGGGTGGTTGGGTGGGTAATGGTCATCCTTCAGCCCACAAGGAGTTTTTCCATCAACAAAGCCCACTTGACTGAGATTCTTTTCCCTCAGATTCACCCAGGTCAGCCAAAGTTCTCCCTTGAGGATCACCACATGTGGGCCCTAGGGATTTCACAACCAGGCACAGTGAACTCTGGGTGAACTCTGACCATGTATTTTTTTTTCTATTCCAAGGGTGTCACAGCAGACAGCAAGGGGACATTGCTGTGGGGGAATGAGTACAAGGATCTCTTCCACAAGCCTTTTGCATCAACTTTTGTTACCAACCTGATGAACTGTGAGTACCTTCTCCATTGACCCATTGTACAGAGAACCCCCTACACATCTGAATAAATAAAAATGCCAATGGATGCACAACAAACAGCCTTATTATTCTTCCACATTGTGAATGCTTAGCTGGTGTGAGGAACCACACTCTTCGTCTCTAACTGTTCTTTCTGATTCTCTCAGAAATGCAGTGACCTCATACATCATGTTGCATGAAATGGGCACTCCTGATGCTGAATGGCACTCCTGCTTTCAAAGATATCACAACCCAACAGTACTGTGCAAAATGTGAATGAAGTAAAATATAAACTTACACCCAAGCAGTCAAGCCATGAATACAGAGAATGAAACAACTGTGTGATGGGAGATGTCAATCTGTAAATTGGTTATGAATAAAGCACTGTTCTTGGCCAATAGGAAAGCAAAATAGGCGGGGCTAGGAAAACAAGGAGGATTCTGGAGTAGGGAGGAGATTCATTATGGAGGACGGAGAGAGTAGAACGCCAGCCCCTCTCTCTGGTAAGATAAGACCACGTGGAAGTACTTAGAATAATAGAAATGGGTTAATAATTAAGACAGAGCTAGCAGATAAGAAATTAGTAACTGGCCAACAGAATTATATCTAATACAGTGTCTCTGTGTGTTAATTGGGGCTGTCACGGTGGTGGGACTGGGCTAGCAGAAAAACTACTCTTAACAACTGTGGGCCCTGACTGACCCCCTCAGTGGGTACTGGAAGAGAAAGTGTAAATTCCCACCACTGCCTTCAAATATCTACCATCTGTCTCATGGGTTATGTTCATGCTGAGGGTGGGAACACATTGTCCCACTAAGGGACACTGTTGTTGACAGGTCACAAAGCACAAATGTGGTTGACACCCCAGAAGTTTTCTCATGTTTACCCTTGTGCTTTAACTAAGACCAAGAAGCGGCTGTTCTCTTTCCTTCCCAGAAGAAGGATAGTGGGAGGGGCCCCTGCCAGCTGCCTCTGCTGCTCTATTTCCATAGTGGCTGCCGATATCAACAGGACATTTTGCCCCACTAAGATAATGCCTACCTACACTATCTGGGAGTACTGTGGCAGGCTTCATTTGTCTGACTTCATTTGGTGACTTCCAGCTTTGGAATGTTGCATCCCCTCCCCTGTATCTTCAGGAATCCCTGAGGCTCAATACTGGGTCCATCAATTCATGTCAGTCTAGCCCTTCAAAAGAACTCTTGATCTCACTCATCACTTGTTTGGCCTTTCAGTTGTGGGGCCTTTACCTAACTCATTTCTTTGGCTCTGACTTTTGCTCTTACATTTGTGAAAATGTCAGAAGGTACAATGTCCTTTCAATTTTTTAAATATTCCTCTTTAGCAAGTATAGCCCCAGCACCTGAACGCTAGGAAAAAGGACAACAGTACAATCTTTCCAAGGCTCTTGAACTTGTAAACATTGTGTGTGTGTGTGTGTGTGTGTGTGTGTGTGTGTGTGTGTGTGTGTGTGTGTGTGTTGGAATGCTTTTTTTTAAAAAACTACATCCATCCTAAACAGAGACCTTGACACACATTAGACTCCTCAGAAGTAATTTAGAATGAAGAACATTTTAAAATCTTGCATCTGGTCATCACAAGCTTATCCTACCCAGTAGGAGAATGTTGGGGAGTTTTCTGCTTTAAATTAGTTTGTTCATCTTGTCAACATATGTGAACTCAATTTACTTTACTTAAACCTACTCTGGGAAATGATAGTGTAGTGTAAGTTTCAGGGTCTCAGTTTTGGGAGGTTGTAAAGCCTGCTTTCTCTAATTTCCTTTGACAAGTACTCAACATGAATATGAGGCTCCAGCTACCATTTCCCACAATCCACCCAAGTTCTATAGTATGATATGATGTTTAGGAACATTTTTGTGTGGACAGAAGTCACAGAAAAATGGTTCCCATAAGCCCTGCTCCAAACACCTTGAGGCAACTAATGAGCATAAGCTTTGCTTTCAGGAAACATAATCCTATAGAAAAGCTGAGGGTTGCAGCATCCTATGGAGACACATAGAGAGACTAGTGGTCCAGACCACCGCAAAGTAACCTGTGAGAGATGAAACTGGAGAGTGGGAATCATCAAGCCAAAGTGAACAAGCAGGAAGCAGCAGGTATCAGGACCCTCCACAGCACAGAGTGCAAAGGGAGGAAGCAGCTTGGAATAATGGAAGGCATATGGATGGAAGGGGTCAGATTGCAAAGGGTGGTGTTAGGATAATAGAAGGCACAGGGGTGAAGTGCAGATCACAGAGGCTGGTGTTAAGGAGACTTGCCACCATGAGAATCATCAAGCCATTTAAACACAGAAAGTAAGCAAAACAGATAACATTCAATAAACCTCCCAGAGGTGTTGACTCAGCAGCTTAGCAGTGGCAATGATAAGCAACAGCAGTAAGAGTCTTTCAGGAGATCATGGGAAAGTACATGGCAGGTGACAGGAGGGTCCAGTCAGACCAGACACTACTGGAATAGTGTGGGTGCTGTCCCCTGAGCAAGAGTCCACAGAAGAGCAGGTTGGGAGAAAGCTGTGAAGATGGCTGCAGTGTGGTCCTGTTGGGTTCAAGTTGCCTGAGGACACGCAGTTCTTTTAATGGTTATTCAAGAAAAAGGAGGCACCCATCTGACTGTGTTGACTCCATCTGAGCAGTTCTCATTCTGAGGGTGGGTTTCATCTCTTGCAAACATCAGCTTGGAAAGGACTTATGAAAGATGACTTAGGTCAAAGCAGCCAGCGGTGATCCACCAGGGAAGCAAGTAGGTGGCCTGTGAACAAATGCCAAGGACAGGCTTCTCCCAAGACCTGAAACAACAGGTCAGAAAGGGGAGCTAAATATGACGTCCTGACCTAACAGGTCCACTGCCTATGTTTGTTCCTTTCAACACAGATATCCGATACCTCCCCAAGAAGACAGGGAGTTTACAATTTTGCTTATTTTTCCATGAATTTGAGCTTTGATGAGTGCAGCATGCATGGGTTTTGTGCCCAATGGCCTTGGCAGCTTAGGAATTCAGAATGAATCATGTTGCTCTTTCCATCCACTCTCATTGCCTTTCTCTGGTTACTCTGGTTCTGTTTGGTTTGCCATGGAGAGCCAATGCTTTTCTTTATATCTTTATGTTTTGCCCAGATAGAATTCCTTTTCATCTCCATTTCAAAAAGAGCTATTGCCCACTTGCTCTTCCATTTCCTGTCCCTCTGCTTCCGGAGCTCCCACTTAGAGCCAGAAAAAAAAATGACCTCAGACCTCACCCTTCAAGGTACATTTGCTGTTTCCAAGCCTTATGGAGGAAAGAACTAAAGTAGTGTTCTCTGAGAGGACAAGCATCTCTCTTTAATTAGTGAACAGAAAAATGCTTTTTAATATAAATTGTCCCTAAATCAACTGCATACAACACACAGTTATCATATTTTCTTTAGACTTAAAAAATTTCCTAAGAACAAGCTTTAATTTGGTACCATACTAACAGTGATTAAAAATAAACACTATGAATTCCAGAACAGTCAGAACTCTTACACAGATAAAACCTGTCTCCAAAAACAAACAAAAAATTAACACTACAAATTAATAGCTCAATAATTTCCTTAGATAAATTAACTGTATTTTTTAGATATAAGTTATTTGGATGTCTCTCAGGAAATTTATAATTAGCCCCCAAAGATGTAAGAAGACCTAGAGACCAGTGAGAAAAACTAAGAGTTTTGGAGATATGGTGTTAAGTCAATCCCCTTTGGGCTGTTGGATTATGCTCAAGCCAAGTGCAGTTAGGGTTGCAGAAATCTCCAACAAGCCACTTCTAGGAGAATACTTAGGATGTAGCAGGACCCAGGACCTGTGTGAGTTTTGGAGAGCTCATTCCTGTAAGTCAGTAATAACAAGATTTAACACTCTTATGGAGCTTTTGGAGCCTTAGAAGAACCTCAAAGCCTTTCCACAAACCCATAATAAGTGTCTGAAGAAGATAACTTCTCCAGATGCCATGTAACTTGATGGCCTCTACACTGGTGACAGCATGGGGATGGAGGAGCTCGCCTGACTGAATGTCCTAAGTTTCTTGTTCTCACTGAGCCTCCAGAAGCCTCTGCCTCTGGGCACATGTTCACTGCAGGGCAGCCCATGTTATATCTCCAAAACATAGGCTGGTCTCGACCCACTTCACTCTCAGCAGAACAGAAACTCATTCTAACAGGATCTTGAGAACTTCATATCTGTCAGTCCATTCCTTCAGCTCTAACATGCCTTAGCTTAGGTAACTTACACATAACAAACTTGTTGCACACAGCTGTGGATGTTAGCATCTGTCTGGTGAAGTATTTTCATTAATCTCAAAGAGGTAAATAAGCTTCCTTCAGTCCCTTTTATAAGGACACTCATTCCTTTCAGGAAAGTTCCACACAATCACCTAATTACATGGAGCAGAGAGAAATGGGATGTGATTGACAAAACAGTCAAATTAGTCACATGTGACTCTCCTTTATCCACTTGGTAGGCAGCCATTGTTGGACTTGCTGGACCACAGCCAGTAAGCCACTTGAATAGATTTTTATACATACATACACATACATCGAAAAGGTTTTTTGGTTGTTGTTGTTGTTGTAAAATAATTTAAGAGAAGGCATCACATGGATGAGAGAGGAGAACAAGCATTCGCCTATACAGCAAATTCACTTCCTAGTTTACTCATGAAGAGAATCCGCAAGATGTAAACACCTCCCACTAGAGCCAGTTTTCAACATCGTTGCCTTTGGAATTAAAATATAACAGTGATGTTATGACACAGACCCATCCCTGTACATATGAGCCTCCCAATGTACCCGCCATCATCCTGCTGCCTTCAGGAGGCACACCCTCCCACTGACACAGGGCCCAGGTGCTTCAGGGCCAGTGCTAAGCCCAGCCTTGTCCTCTTCCTCCTCACACACAGAGAAACAAGCACTCACCCCTACCCAAGGTTTGTAAGTAGATACCACCCAAGAGAAGAAATAAAAGCTCACTGCTTATTGTTTTCCTACTTGTAACAAGGCAACATTAAACATACACCAATGCTCTCGCTTCCATCTACTCCCTATATATTAACCTTTCTTTGAAACACTATGATGGTTTTACGATGTCAGTTAAGTTATTCCATTAACTGAAACCATCTTTTCCTTTGGGATGCTCATATGGCCAAAGGCAGCAGGAGCATCTCAGAGCCAGTTCCTGTATCCTTCCAACACGGCTCCTGAAGTTTTGAAATCACTCTTGTTTTGCTCCAGCTCAATCCTGGGATTTTTCTATGTGTTAAGACAGGGAATCTCATTCCATCAAGGTGTTTTGATTCCTATGAAGAAGACCAAGTTCTGGGCAGGGGTTGTGTGCAGGGAGTGAGTGATGAACACAATGGCCCACACCTCCTTCCTATTCAAGACTGAAGGCCTTTATTGTTAAGGAGGCGCCCTCTGCAGGGCTCTTATATGCTATCTCTCAGTGTCCTGATGTGGGTTTCATATAAGATAAGACTGTATGGGCTTAAGAAAGTTTCTTGCTTTTCTGTTCTTTCTTTCCTTAGGGTTATATGAAAATCAATAGATCATACATAGTGTACAGGCTGACAATGTTAGCAAGTAATGGATGCTCTTCAGACTGAAATTTCTCTAAAACTCCCATTCTCATCCTTTCCCATCATTTTCTTAATCAGAAGCCCAAGGCAGAGAACATTTGTCTGTTTGCTTATTTATTCCATGATCCCATCTTCTGTGAGATGTGGCTTGTCCTTTTCTATCTTAGCTGGGTGAGTAGGAAGTGATCTAAACATAGTCTGCCCTTTCTGGACACACAACCTATAAGAAAAATGCATTCAGTGGTTTCACCCAAGTGGAAAAATTCTTTTTGAAACTTTTTATCCTCATCAAGAGCTTTCCTCCTCACATGGAGAGGGAAGGAAGGATAAGAAGGGGGAAATGTGAGCAGGGTATGAGATGCATGCCACAATGACAGTAGCTCTTTCGTACACTAAGGAAAAGAAAACTGCTAATGATCCTCCCAAGGCAATCAAGTTGCTAAATATTTCCAGTTCAAGCTTAAGGAGCAGCATACTGAACATGGGGAGAATCCATGTGCCCAGTGTGTGCTAGCAGAAGAAGCTTGTAAGGACCCAGGATTTGCCAAGCTACTAATCCAGGCTAATGAAGAACATAGATGAAAACAGACATACTCAAAAAGGAGAAAAATAAATAAAAAATTAATGATAGCTTTCAGTTCAAGAAATTATAAAATGGAGAAGAAAAGCAGAAGGAACTAAGAAATGTAAGAACATAATGAATGGAGTAACAAAACAAAACCCAAGAACTAAGTAAAAAGATGGATTTAATGAAACCCAAAGCTAACTGTCTCAGATTTTTTTCCTGGCTGCTGAGATAACGTAGTTTGAAAAGGCAATTTAGGGTGAAGAGGATTCATTCTGGGCCACAGCTCCAGCTTACAGCCGTCCATGTGGGGAGTCACAGAGGCAGGAGCTTGAGGCTGAAGCTGGTGACACAGCATCTGTGGTCAAGAAGCAGACAGCAATAAATGTCTGTGGTCGGCTAATGCTCTCCTTTCCATGCAGTCCAGGACCCAGCCCATGAAATGATCTCTCCACAATTAAAATGTTTCATCCCGCTACCTCTGAGGGCAGAGAGAACTCAGCAGTTAAGAGCACCGGCTGCTCTTCTGAAGGTCCCAGCTACTACGCCCCGCCCCAACACACAACCATCTATAACTCCAAGTCCATGGTATCCAACGCCCTCTTCTGGCCTCCATTGGCACTACAGGCACGTGGTGCCCAGACATACACGCTGGCAAAAACATCCCTACCCATGAAATGAAAATAAAAGAAATCTTAAAAAGAAAAACATAGTATCCAAAGGCCCGTGTCTCAGTTTGTTCTAGATTCTGTCAAGTTGACAATTAACACTGAGCATATACAGACAAATTTATAAAGAAAAGTCTAGAAAAATCTCATAAAATTACTCCATGATAAAGGAGAAAACGAAAAGGCAGAAAAGAGAGCTAGGAGATTAAGTGCACATGCTGGTCCTGTAGTAGATCTGTTTCGCTTACCACACCAACATGGAGGCTCACCACCATCTACAACTCTAGTTCCAAGGGATATGATGCCCTTTTCTGGTCTCCTCTGGTTCAAAGCACACACACACACACACACACACACACACACACACACACACACACACACTCCTAGACATACTTTACTTTTTTAAGATATAAAAAGTTGGAAAATTCACTATACTAAATATGTAAATTAAGTATAAAAAGATGGAAAATTTTTATAATTTCATCGAAGAATACTAAGTATTTAAAGCACTAAAATACTAAAAGTAGAAAATCAAATGGAAACAATTTTCTAAAAAAATAAATAGAAATCAACTTAAGAATTTAAAGACCTGAAAGGATTTAAAACTAATCAGTGCTAATGTATAAAGTAAAAATTAATAAGGAAGCCAGGCATGGTGACACATACCTTTAACCCCAGCACTCGGGATGCAGAAGCAGATGGACCTCTGTGAGTTCAAGGCCAGCCTGGTCTACAGAGTGAGTTGCAGACTAGCCAGAGTTACAAGGTGAGACCCTGTCTCAAAAATAAACAAATAAATAAGCAAAAGAAAAAAAAAAGAAAAAGAAAAAAGAAAAGGAATTTTTTTAAAAAATCAACAATGAACAAAAACAAGAGTGGGGATGTCTTATAAAAGCTATATCCTCTTACAGTTTAGCAACCACACTGTTGGTGAGTATTCCAATGAACTATAAGTTTATCTCATACCCTAAAATCCCCACACAAGTGTTTATAGCAGCTTTGTTCTTGACAATTGCCTGACTTTGTGAGAACCAAGAGGACCTTTGGTAAACAAATGGATAAACTTCCATCTATCCAGATAAGGGAAACTTACTGACCACCAAAGAGAAAGCAGTAGTCACACCTTGTGACTATGTGGAGAAGACTCAAAGCCACACCACTCAGTCAAAGCCAATAGGAAAATCATGTACAGCTACTCTGTACTCTGGCAAAGGGAGAGCTATGGAGACATAAAAGGCTCTGTGGTTGCTAAGTGCTGAGGAGAAGGGAAATGAATAGGCCAAGCAGAAGTCTGAGGTGGTGAAGCTGCTCTGTAACTATGATCCCACACATATCATTACACATTTGTTCAAACCCATAAAACGTACGAGCACCGAGGGTGGATTTACTGTTGCCGATGCACGTTGGTTATGTGGCCCTGTAGACTCACGGCATCAGCAGACCACAGCAGTTTAGTACGTTGGTAGTGGAAAAAGTGGTGCACGCAAGTTGCAATGGACACTCAAAAACGCTGCACCTCCTCAGTGGGGACCTAAAGCTGAGCTAATGAAGTCTGTTCCATTCAAAATCGAAAAAGCAACAACAAAACAGTAATAATCTTAAATGAAGAATTAGCAAACTAAATCCACCAAATCGGTTTGTTATATTTGTACGTATAAGAGTATGTGAGTGTGAGCCCACACATTTGATGGCATATGTGTAGAGGTCAAGGATGACCATGGGTGTCAGTCCTTATGGTCCACCTTGTTTGAGACAGTGTCTCTTTTGTTCACTGCTGCATATACCAAGCTAGCTACTCTGTAAGCCTCCAGAATTTTAGCTTTGCCTCCTATACTCCAATAGGAGCACTCTGAGATTGCAGAGGCATATGCTTCTCTCTCTCTTCTCCTCCCTCCTTTTCTCCTTTCCTCCCTCCCTCTCTCTCTCTCTCTCTCTCTCTCTCTCTGTGTGTGTGTGTGTGTGTGTGTGTGTGTGTCCCTGTGTCCATCCAGGTTTTACCTAGGTTGTCAGGTTTGTCTGACAAATGCTTTGCCCACTGAAACATCATATTAACCCAGATTAAGGTTTATTTTAAAAACAATATGATCATTTAACTCCAGAAATGTAACCAGCTGAACATGCTAAAAGAGGAAATAATATACTTTAATGGAGTTAAAAATAAATTTAACAAAACTAAAGCTCATTCATAGTCAAGCTGCTGGTTTGAGAAGCACAAGACTGCACTCTGAACCTCCAGAAAACAGGTCCACGCTGTAGCAGGACACCCTGGGGCTTTCTTTGGTCCCTCTCTTTTCAAATAAAAGTTTTTTTAAATGAATTCACATTACTATAACATGGAACTCTTTACTATGCAGTCTGGCCTCCAAAGTATCTTTCCTCTTCCCAGCTTCTTATTAATGGTGTTAATCTCCTTAACAATTTTAAATGCTTTATTTGTACCCAGCATATCCACAGCTCAAAACCCATTCAAACTCTTCTTCCAAGCTGCATATTTTCCATATATTTCTGCTCTGTCTGACTGAAAATCTGGCCAATAGCAGTAAGCATGAAGCGTGCCACAGCCTAAATGTTATGCTGTCTCAAAATTTCCTCTAACCTTCCCCCAAAATACACTGTTATTTTTATTTTATTATTTTATTTGTATTCAGCCCTATTCAGAATTTCAAGGCACAACCAGAGTTCATCCAGATATTTTGCAGGAATGTGACACGAATGAGCCCTTCTTGATGAAGACCTTTGTCCCCTCCAAAATCATAGTACAGTGTCTACTGTTGGCATTCCCATTGAAATGGCCCCTCAAGATCTGCCTACAATATTCTAAGGTTTTACTAGCTCATTTCTCCAAATTCTCCCACATTCTCCCCATAATCCTTATTTGGATACCTATGAATTACGTGAATAATTAATCATAGTGTAAGACCCTCAGAATGAGGAGTCTCCCAGTTTCGGTCAGTACCCCCAAGAACTCAATGTCCAGTCCAATTGCTGCAACACGCAAGAAGCTTTAATGAACAGGAAACATTTGCACAAACAGGCTCCTCCAGCACACAGGCTAGAGAGAAGCACCATCCCCCGGGTCACAGGTGTTTTTAAAGGCAAACCCACCAGTTTAGGGAGGGGGTGGGAACCTCTGTCCATTGAGTACGTGACCCTTTGAGGCCAGATGATTAGGGTCAATAGACCTTAGGGCCTCAGTGTGTGCTAATTAATCTTGTCTGGGCAAACTGGAGGTACAGTTATCTCTTTGTTTCTTAAGGACCCTATTCATCACCTGCTGACTCACAAGAAAGGAGGGGCAGTGTGAATTCTTGGTATCTTGTTATCTCAGGGCCTTGTGAGGGGAAGTTAGCAAATTCTAAGGGACAATATTGGTCTGGGTTAGCTTTCCAGGTTAGTCTATCCTTCATTTCAAGTGGGGGGTTTCTTTAACTTTACTTTTTTGTCTTTCATTCCCCCCTTTTTCTCTTGTTAATAGTTCTAATCTTAGAGCCATGGAAATTAAGAGGCAGCCTCCTTTTAGCTCCGAGGGTTCTGTACTGTTAGTAGCATAATCTGGACTGTACTCACTTATTATTTTTAGCAAAAGTAACAATTTTTCCAACAGTAAGCAACAAGAGAGGAATAAAACTGAGCAGTTGTAAGAGGCTGCCCCTGGGTCCTATAACCTGAAGTGGCGTGGGGGTGGGTCCAGAGGAGGAGGACCAGACGCAAAGTGGACCTTTTCACTGAGTCTCAAGTTTTCCTGTGTGGTGACATCTAAAGTAATCTGCATCTCCAACTTGGAAGTGACGTGAAACTTCCAAGTCTCCCGCCACTGCTTCCACGCTGTCTCATCCACTCGAGCACCTTAAGCCTAGCAAACAGAGGCTTAAGAGAACAGCACATCAGCACTATGTACAGAGGCAATTTTCACCAGTGGAGGGCCCCCCCATAGAGCCATTTTATAGTGGTTCAGCCCAAACGGTCCAGGGGTGTTTCTAACCCTGAAAAGCACAAAGGGTAGGAGAGCTATCCGATCATTAACGCCAGTCTCCTCGGTCAATTTAGTGAAGGTTTCCCTAATGGTTTTATTTTTTTTTTTTCTACCTGAGCTTTGGGGTCTGCATGCACAATGTAATTTTAATCAATCCCCAATATCTTGGCCAGTGACTGACTTACCTGGGCAACAAAAAACTGGACCATTGTCTGATTTTACTACCTTAGGTATTTTAAATCTTTGGAAAATTTTTCTTCAGTAATTTTTTAGCCAGCACAGCTGAGACAGCCCCATGCACATGAACAGTTGAAAAAGCATACCTGCTGCCCATTAATGTTTATGGACTTCTCTTCATCTAGCAGCAGTACCACCACCCCAACCCCTTCTTAACCTTTTACAACGTAACTGCTCCCAGCAGTGAACCAGTCAACATCTCCCCAGTCAGCGGGATGTCCTTAAGATCTTTGCAAACCCCAGTCTCTTTAACCAACAGTTGATGGCAGTCTTGAGTCCCTGGTTCACCAGTCTCCTCAGGCAGAAGAGTGGTGGGATGAGGTTGGCTGGTGGAGCGAACACAATCCTCTCAGTGTCTCAGTGAGAAGCAGGCTTTGGTGGTGAGTCATGCATCATGCAGGCATTGGTCAGTCGGAGGCTGCCGGACAATGACCTCCAATGCATGGGGGCTATTATAGTTGCTTTACGCTCCAAAGTCAACTTGTCAGTTGCAATAGCTTTTAGACAGTCAGGCCATCCCCTGGCTACAGGATCAAGCTTCTTTGACAGATAAGCAACTGGTCTATTCCATGGCCGTAGGGATTTGGTCAAAACAAAACAACAACAACAACAAAAAAAAAAAAAAAAAAAAAAAGGCAACCCCCTTACACTCGTCCACATAAAGGGTAAAAGGTTAGTTACATCAAAAGGCTTAGAGTGGGTGTGTTCAGCTGGGCCTTTTTAATGGCATCAAATGCCTCCTGATGCTCCGGGGTCCAGGAGAATTTTTTTTTTCTTAGTCAGCCTGCAAAACTCAGATGTCCCCAGAAATTCTCTTACTTGCCTGGCCATCGTTGGGGAATTTTAAACCCTTGGGACAGTTGGGTCCAGATGAGCTGCCCAGTTCTGCACATGTCAGGGTCCTTCCATTCAAAGGCAAAAAGCAGTTGGCTGGTGGGATGAAACCTCTAACGAGTGGGATACCCAGCCCACGCCAAGGTCCACTGTTCTTCAGGTAGTCCATGAATTACCTTGGACTCAGGGAGAGGGTCCAAACCCCATCTCCCTTTAATTTTATCCTTTCTTAAGGCTAGGACCTTCGATACCTTGTCTTCTTGGGACAGTCATTTGCCAAGTGTCCTTTTTCTTTACAATATGCACACTGGTCCTCCTTGTCCAGTGGGGTACTGTTGCCCAGGTTCCCTAGCCTGTTTTAAATATTTTAACTTTTTTTTCTCTCTATTTTTTCTTTTAACCACTGCAGCCAAGATATTTTAGTCAAATTCTTTTCCTGTCTTCTGTCACGTTTTTTCTTTTTTTCTTTCTCTTTTCTCTGCTCTCTGTCTCTCTACTTTCTTTTCTCTCCTTTTCTTCTCTGTCCCTTCAATACACTTTCTTTGCCTCTTAACCCTTCCAGTCTCTGGAGTTTCTTCCTAATATCTACTTATGGGTGCCAATTTTCTATGTGAGTTATTGTTCTCCACTCTTTGAGCAAATACTTGGCAAGAAGGAGCTTAAGAAAAAAAAGAGATTTATTTGGTTTTTCTTTGAGGTAGGGTCTCACTACAGAGCTCTGGGTGGCCTGGAACTTGCTATGTAGACCAGGCTGGCTTCAAACTCATAGAGGTCCACCTACCTCTTCCTCTCAAGTGCTGGGATTAAACATGTGTACCACCACACCTAGCTTAAAAGGCATTTCTTGTGTCTCATAGTTTAAAGGGATATAGCCCACAATGTCAGGAAAGCCATGGTAGCCAGTAGCTCTATGGTGACAGGAACTGTGGCAACTGCTTGCTCACATCTCTGCACACTAGGAAGAAGTGAAAGCAGGAAGCTGGCACTCAGCTCTCCTCTCTTTTTTATTCCTTCTAGGACCTCAGTGCAGGGGATGGACCAACCATCAGTTAGAAAAGAAGATCCAATCTTACTATTAATGGCAGAGACATTTGCATTTACATGTGTAGCTTTTTGTTGCGGAGTTAAAAATCACAAATTTAACACCTTTTAAATATCTACATATCATCTATCTATCATACAAGAAAGGTGCACATGCCACGGCATGAATGTGGAAGTCAAAAGGCAGCTTTGTAAAGTTGGTTATTGCCTTCTGCTTTTATACAGGTTCCAGGGATCAAACTCAGGTTTGTGTAGTAAAAGCCTTTACTTCCTGAGTCATCTTACTGACATGTATTTTTAAAAATTGATTTATTAATTCTATGTCTATAGTTGTTTTGTCTGCATGTTTATCTGTGTACCACGTGTGTACCTACTTTGTGCTAGTGAAAGCCAGAAATAGCACAGGATTCCCTGGGACTAGCATTACAGAAAGTATGTGATCCACCATGTAAGCTGGGAAATGAACCCTGGTCCTCTGGAAGAGTAGTCTGTGCTCTTCACCACAAAGCAATCTCTCCAGTCCCTTGCTATCGTGAATTTATTAGCTTAAAAAAAGCATGTTCTTATTATCTCAAAGTAATATAGGCCAGAAATCTGTTCTGTGCCCCAGGTCTCAAAGTCCACAGTCAAGGTGGACTTGACTTCTTTTCTCAACTAGAAACAGCTGTCTTTGGCCAGGTTTATTTGGTGGTGGCAGAATTTGGTGGCTTGTGTTTGTCAGACAATTGTTTTCACTTTTTAAATTGTTGTTGCCTGTTCCACAGGCTCTTGAAGCTGCCCACAGTCCATTATCAGCTTACCTTCTCACAGCCACCAGGGGGACCCCCACCTTCACAGTTAGAACTGGGTTCTTAGGCTAAAACAAGAGTGGCTATCCCATAATAAACTCAGGAAAGACTTTATGTAGTATGTGTATATCAGTAAGAAAATCTTGGGTGCTGTTCTGGCTTACCACAAAATAAAGAATCCATAGAAATACATTATAAATGATTATAACTAAGGTGATAGATTAATAGGGCTGCCAAATAGGTAATGGACAAAAAGAAAAACATTTAGACTAGAATCAACTAATTAAATGACAACAGAAGAGGAAATTCTCATCCTAAGACAAGGTTAAAATTAATCATCACAAACCTAGTAGGAAATCTCTCAACCAAACAGGTGTAACATCCAGAGGACATTATGAAACAGATTAATGAAGGACAGAATGCAAACTGTAACAAGTGAATCCATTCATCATGGTAAGAAATATTAAACTTAGCATATTAAATGCATACATTTTCTTTAAATTAGTCATTAAATGAAAAGCAATTCCATCCAAAATCTTAATAGGTATTCTTCCAGAGAACATGCCAAGTTCATTCTCAAACTAATAGTAAAATAATAATAATAATAGGAAAAGAATCACTAAGAAAAAACACTGATGAGGAACAGGAAGAGTGGGAGGAAGAGGAGCACACCCAGAAAATATGGCTCATTATAAAGTCCAATGACGTTAAAGGGCATCCTATCACAAATGGAGCAGGCACACAAATAGACACAAATGGTCTACATGGGGTTCTTAACACATGGAAAAACAATTATGACAGAAATGGTTTCATTATTTAGAACAATAAATAATGTTGAGAAGGCTGGCTAAATTATTTGGGGAAAACTATTTTTCCACATTTATTCAAGATAAATAAATACTCCATGTGTGTTGGGGGTAGATCTTAAGGAAAAGGAATAGCAAAACTCATCCTCTGTGTTCCCAAAAAGAGGGGCTCTCAGAATGAAGACATGGCCCAGAACATCTTCTGGGTCTCCATGATGTCTTTACAGAAGTCACAGATGGCACTTCCATCTGTGAAGTGGGAAGTTACCATCTTCAAAAGGATGCCCATGAATCTAAATCAGATCCCAAGTGGTTCCTGAGAAGAAAACTGACAGGATTATAATCAGTAAGGTAAAAATCTAACCCATAAGGATACAAGAAGGCAGCACACCTTTATTATAAACAGTTAACTGTCCTTTGAGAGGGTCTTGGGCAATGTCAGAAAAAGGAACAAGGCTCTACTCAAGGTCATCCTCTTTTGGTCATTAAGTTTGGTTTATTGTTCCTTACCACAAAATATTTATACATGAAAGTGTATTGTCAGGGTTCTCTGAAGGAACAGAATACATACATACATACATACATACATACATACATACATACATACACACATACACGAATATAAATATTCGTGTATGTGTGTGTGTGTGTGTGTTTGTGTGTCAGCTTAAAGGCTGTTTACTAACAGAAGTTCCAAGAATTAAGTAGTTGTTCAGTCCATGAGGTTGGCCGTCTCAGACGGTCTTCAGTATATTCCAGAATCCTGAAGAAGTAAGCTCTAAAGCCAATGAAGGAATGATTTTGTTAGCAAGAACAAACAGGCCAAGAGAGCAA
Organism: Phodopus roborovskii; assembly: GCF_943737965.1. Classification (NCBI taxonomy): domain Eukaryota; kingdom Metazoa; phylum Chordata; class Mammalia; order Rodentia; family Cricetidae; genus Phodopus; species Phodopus roborovskii. The sequence continues at coordinate 2,930,977 of NW_026126540.1, read as the reverse complement.
GCTTCCTTCTTCCATGTTCTTTGCATAGGCTGCCAGCAGAAGGTATGGACAGATTAAAGGTGGATTTTCTTACCTCAAAAAAATTGGGATTAAAGATGCATCTTCCCACTTCAAAATATCCATATTTGAAATTCAAATATTTGAATTAAGCCAAAAAAATCCCTCACAGGTGTGCCATCATTTGTGAGTTTTAGTTAATCGTCAGGTTGACAACCAAGAATAGCCATCCAAGTCCACTCCTTGTTAACTTGACACATAATCGTATCTCTTTATGTCATGCTTATTTTCCAAATGAAAAAAAATAAGGTTGTAATTATACCTAACATGATATACAACTCATACAACTGCAAACACATCAGAAATTTACAGTAGGTGGCAATGTCTCTTGAGGAACATTCCTTCAGTATCTCAAACTTAAACATGATAACCACTGATAGTCTCTTAATTGATATTACATCACATTGTAAGGAAGTAGAGGAAAGAAAACATAAATATCTGTACAAACACATTTTAACAAAATATGGCACAAACACTCATGTCAATTATAATCCCCATTTTTGCAACTGTTCATGTGGTCTTAGCTAGTATTTAGAACTACCTTCCTCTACTACCCATTCTGTACCTCCTCCACCCTCAGCAAGCACTTCATCAGATCTTGGTTTTTTCCTGGAGGAGTGTGACCCATACCTTTAATTCTGAAAGGTCTGTGCCCTTTGTCTTCCTGGATTAGGCTGCTGTAACTTCCCATTGACTTTAATCACAGGACATGGTAGCACCAAGAGATGCCCTAAAGGATCCCCTGAACTAAAGACATTATCTTTCTTTTCTCCATTGTGGAGAAACAATCCAATCTCCCCATGATAATCTGGATCAATCATTCCTCCTAATGCTGTTATACCTTTCTTAGCCTGTTGGCTTAAGGGCATCAGAAATCCAAGGTGACCAGGGGGAAGTCTTAACTTCCAGTTCGATGGAATGTTTGTTGTGACTGCTGGCAGGAGTGCTCTCACCCCTGGAACCAAAACTTCTAGGCCATAAGGACTTAAGGTAGCAGTAACAGGAAGCAAAAATTTTCCTAGTGGATCAGTAGGAGTGATATTGAGTGAAACTATTCCATTTCCACTATTTGATTCCTGAACCCATGGGTCCTGGCTGTGGGAGAAACTATACCAAATATCAGATGTTGATTCAAAGCTTATAAAACACTTTCTGAGGAACCCTGTCCAGGCCTCCAGGCTGCTACCACCTAATTGGCATTGTGATTGTGTCATTCCATCATTCTATGAGGCTAGCAGTTTCTGGGTGTTGGGGACCATGATAAGATCAATGAATCCCATGATCATGGGCCAACTGTTGCCCTTCTCTGGCTGTGGAGTGAATGCTTTGGCCAGAAGCAATGCTGTGTGGAATACCATGATGGTGAATAAGGCATTCTGTAAGTACACAGACAGTGGTTTGAGCAGAAGCATTACATGCAGGAAAGGCAAATCCATAACCAGAATAAGTTCTACTCTAGTAAGAACAGAGTGTTTTTCTTTCCATGGAGGAAGTGGTCCAAAATAGTCAACCTGCCACCAGGGAACTGGCTGATGCCAGGGAATGGTGCCAGATCTGTGGCTTAGTGTTAATCTTTGCTGTTGGCAGATCTGGCACTCGGGAGTAGCTGCAGCCAGGTCAGCCTTGGTGAGTAGAAGTCCGTGTTGACAAGCCCATGAATAACCCCCATCTCTGCCTCCATTGTCACTTGATCATGTGCCCATGAGGCAATGAGGGGAATGGCTGGGGAAAAGAAGTTGACTGTCCACAGAACAAATCATCCTCTCTACTTGATTATGGAACTCATCCTCAGCTCAGTCACCAATCAATGAGCATTTATATGAGACACAAGTAACTTCACATCTTTCACCCATTATGAGAGAGCCACACACATACATCTTCCCCAGATGTCTTTCTTACCAGTTTTCCAATCCTTCTCTTTCCAAGTTCCTGATCATCCAAACGATCCATTGGCTACAGCCCATGAATTAGTGAACAATCACACATTGGCCACTTGTCCTTCCAAACAAAATGTCTGACCATGTGTACTGCCCAAAGATTTCCCTTCATCCATGTCTTTTAGGGTAGTCTCAGAAGGGTTGTGATGTTATAACTGTCCACTTCTGAGTGGTCCCTCCATAACACAGAGAATCATCAGTAAGTCAGGCCGTTGTCTCCTCCTCATCTGTCAACAGATCATGGGGAACACTCTATGAAGCTATAGGCACATGCTTAGCAGCAGATAGCATTGTAACCAGAGTAGAAACCATTTGGGCAACTTCATGTACCTTCTTTTGCCTTCAGGACATGCTTGGGCCCGATCATGTATATATCACTTCCATTTGATAATGCAAGACACAGTGCACATTCTACACTATGACTCAGTGTGTCTGATAAAACCCAGCTCATGAGGGGAAGCTCAGGTCACATTTCAACTTGGTAGTCCATTGTCAAATGTTCAGTTTCCACTAAGGTCTAATAGCAGCCCAAAGGTGGTCTCTCAAAGGCAGAGTAGTTGAGTCTTACTCCAAAATTCCAAAGGGCCCAACAAAGGCTTCAAATAGCATCCCTATCTGCCACTGATACCTCAAGTTTCATTATGTCTACTGTATCATATGGTCCAAGTGGTAGGGTATTCTGAAAAGTAGCCTGTAAGGAGTAGGTCCCCCCCCCCCCGGCCTCCGATGGTCTTGTCCCACGCCAGCCCCAAATAACATATAGACACGATGTATTTGATATAATGCTGTTGGACAGTTACTTGTTTCTTATCGGCTAGCTCTGTCTTAATTATTAACCCATTTAAGTATTTTCACATCTTACCGGGGAATGGGGCCGGCATCTGATCTCCCCAGTCTCTCCATGCTGACTCCTCCTTACTACTTCCTCTTTCCTCCTTGTCTCCTCGTTCCACCTATCTTGCTTTCCTATTGGCCAACAGTGCTTTATTCATTAACCAGTATGAGAAACATATTTACAGAATGACATCTCCCATCAGTAGCCTATCCCTGTTGGAAAGCCTTCTCCTGTTCCAGGCCCCACTCAAAGCAGCTTTTCTGGTATGTGGGCTGTAGTAGCTCCCAGATCAGGAATGTACTGTCTCCAGAATCCAAATAAGCCCACTAAATATTATACTTCTGTCTTGGTGGTGTAAGAAGCCAAACTTACCCTTCACCTTAGAAGGAATATCTCTGCACCATACCACTGATTCTTAAAGTAGCAGCCCTTAAGTTTTGGTTGAATTTATTTTCCATCCTCTGATACACATTACCAATGAGTCCAAAGTAGTTACTGCCTCCTACTCATTTGGTTCAATCAGCATAACGTTGTCAATATAGTTAACCAATGTGATATTTTGTGGAAGAGACAGACAACAAAGATCCCACAGTTAAATTATAACATAGGACTGGAGAGTTAATATACCTTTGAGGTATATTAACTAAAGGTATGCTCCTGACCTTACCAACTGAAATCAAATTGCTTCCAGTGGTCCTGGACAGGAACCAAGAAAAAGGCATTTGCTAAATCAATAGCTACATACCATGTTCCAGGAAATGTGTTAATTTTCTCAAATAAGGACACCACATCTAAACAGCAGCTCCAATAGGAGTCACTACTTGACTGAGTTTTTGATAGTCAACTGTCAGATGAGTTGAAGGGAGATGTGATTGAAACCACCACCCCTGTATCATTCAAGTCCTTGATGGTGGCACTAATTTCTGCAATTCCTCCAGGGATGTGATACTATTTCTGATTCACTATTTTCTTTGGCAAAGACAATTCTAATGGCTTCCATTTATCCTTTCCAACCATAATAGTACTCATTCCATATGTCAGAGAACCAGTGTGAAATTCTGATAACTTCTAAGTATATCTATCCCATTATACATTTGGGACTAGGAAAATAACCACAGCATGAGTTCAGGCCCCAGTGGACCTACTGTGAGTTAGACTTCAGCCAAAACTCCATTACTCATCTGACCTCCATAAGACCCCACTTTAAATGGAAGACCACAGTGTTTCTTGGGATCTCCCGGAATCCGTGTCAATTTAGACCCAATATTCAGTAGACCAAAAAAAGTCGGATTGTTTCCTTTCTCCAAATGTACAGTCACCCTTGTAAGTGGCCATAAGGCACCTCTGTGGAAGGACTGGAGAAAGGCTAACAGTAAAACTCTTAGGTGTTTTATCAAGGTCCTTTCTCAGGTTAATCTGGCCATCCCTTCATTCAAGGGGCTCTGGGTCTGCAAACTGGCTCAAGTCTGGAAATTGGCTCATGGGCCATGATTCCCTTTTGTCATGACCCAGTGGGGGCTTTCTTTTGTTTGAGAGTTTTCCCACTCACATAGCTCAAACAAGAATTCAGTAAGCTTCTTATCGGTTTCGTGCCTGGAAAACACCATGATCGGTCAGCTAGTACCAATGGTCCATATAAGTGATGGCACCATAAAATTCACTTTGTCTGTGCTGACCATTACAGGTTAGGCCTTGAGAAAATTGCTGTTGCTGCCCATTAAGATAACTACAATCACCTTGCCTTTGGAGGTTCAGTGCTACCACCTGGCTTCTGCTTCTTTGGGGCCCAATTTAATTCAACCACCTGAGCAGCAGTGTCTCCAGTCCTAAGAGAAGGGTGACAACAGAGTTTTCAAATGTGCTGGTGAATGGCCTGTCTTCTCAGCCTTCCTACTGTGGAAGACTAGGTTTTGCAGTGCACTCAATTCCCTCAAGCCTTAGAATCCCTTCATCAACACTAAGCCAAGGAAAAGCAGGTATCTCCAGCTCCTTTTCAGTAGGCCATCTTCTGACAAAAGCTTAAAACAAGCTTTTCACACCTTCTTTAACTGTGCAAGCTTCCACATTAAACCTAGAATCTCAACTCATCGGCATGATCCAGCTTTATGTTATTTCTACCATTGTCCTACACCCTTAAAATCCATTCCCACAGGTATTCCCCAGATTTCTGCTTGAATAAATTAGCAAACTCATTAAGCTCTTTATTACCGTAGCTCATATCCTCATGGGCTACACTTCCTATCTCCCTTCTAGGAGCCTGCTTAGCCTCAAGTCTGGTTATAGGTCCAGAGGCAAATATTGGTGGGTGCTGAAGGACATCAATGTTGTCTTGCCTGGAATCTACTTCAGAGAAAGTCATTGCTGATTTAGCAGACACTGAAGGATTATGAAAAAGGCAATATTTCAGGGATTGAGGTGGGAGGACATCTTCTAGGGTTGGAGTGAGTACTTCCTTAGGTGAGATAAACCCTTGAGAATCTGAGGGTTCAAAGTTCCCAGGCTCTATATGGTCCTCACACATCCTCACCCCAAGTTACAGGATCCCATTCTTTCCAGTTAATGCCCTTAACTGCCTACATCCTCTGAGGCTGGGACTGGAATTCTCTCTGTAATTCAGCCAACTGTATAATGAGGGTTTGGGTTTGATTTTCCAAAACTTAGAGTTCTGTGGCTGCTGGAGAGTGATTCTCTCCCAGGACACACTTAGAACCCTTCAGACCACTGATGAGTATCTGGAGTGAGTCAATTTTATCACTGAGTTCATTGTCCTTCACCATGTCCTGAGATGCTAGAAGTCAGTTAATTTTATCATGGAGTTCATTCCTTTCCTTTGTCAACTTATCCAGAGATGTTAAAAGCAACCAGCCAGTATAGTGTCATCATCTTACCACAAAGTGTTAAAAGTTTCATATACAGAGTCACCAAATCCATTGCTTTTCACAATTGGTGAATTGGAATAATCAAATCCATTTGGCTCCCTAAGTCTGTAAATTAGTTCACACTATGGGCTTTTAGCACACGCTGAGCTTCCAGAAGAGGCTTCAGTAACTTTAGCCATTGGCAAATGGAAAGCTTATTCCAGATCATTAAAAAAAAAGTCATACTTCCATTTCTGCTGCTGCAGATGCACTCTTGGTACCAAATCTGTATTATTTAGAGAAAGGGATTTATTAGAATGGCTTATTACAGGCTGTGGTTCAGCTAGTTCAACATTTATTGTCTACCAATGGAAGGTCCAAGAATCCAGTAGTTGTTCAGTCCATGAGGCTGGATGTCTCAGCTGGCCTCTAGTATATTCCAGAATCCTGAAGAAGTGGGTTCTAATGCCAATGAAGGGATGGACTTGCTACTAAGAGTGAAAGCAAGCCGGCAGAGGAAGCAAGCTTCCTTCTTCCATGTCCTTTATATAGGCTTCCATTAGAAGGTGTGGCCCAGACTAAAGCTGGGTTTCCCCAACTCAAAGATCAAGATTAGAAACTTCCTACTTTAAGTGATTTAATTAGGGTCCCCCAAAAGTGTACCCAGTCATTTGGGTTTTAGGTAATTCCAGATGTGGTCAAGTTGACAACCAAGAAACAGTCATCACAGAACGGAATATTAACTATTAATCATGCTGGAATTGGGTAAGCAGCTGCTCCCTTTCCCAAGTACTCCAAATTTGAATTGCCTCATTCCAGAGTTTCCTTCACATAGTGACCAACATGGAATGGTCCTTACAAGGTGACATTATAGAGCATTATCTTCTGCATACCCAAATGGGCCTGTCTAATTCATACAAAGGCTTCATTTGCAGCATGTGTCTTCCCTCATAACATACACAGGCTCCGTGTGCTGCATGTGTTTTACATTTACATAGTCTCCATTTGCTGCTTCTTTTTACACAAAACCTTTAGGAGTTCTGGAAAGTGCCATCCAACAGAAGAGGGAAGATACAGGGTGACAGTCAGACATGTTTGTAACACCAAAGAATCAAAATTCTAAGAGACAGCATTATCGGGCACTCAGATCCATCCATAACCATAATCTTAGATTCCCTGAATCCCAAAAGTCATTAGGAAGTAGAAACTAGTGAAGAAAGCAGATTTATTTACAGTTTAGCCAGAGGAAAAATAATCTATTTCCTCTTTAATGTGCATGTGGCTGTTTTACAATCGATAGAAAACCATGCGACAAAGGCCAGAAAACATGTAGATTTAGCTGTCAGGACAAAGGCCAGAAAACATGTAGATTTAGCTGTCAGGTATCTCCCTTCTCTGGAGGCTTTGTGTGGAAGGCACAAGCATCTTAGAATTTAGAATATCTCTTCTGTTTTGCCAGGGTTCTATGCCATTCTCTCAGCATAGGAGCATGGAACAGATCTCAGCCTGTCCTCAATCCTGGTGAGAGAGCAAGGACGCAAACAAGTAGAAGAAGTGATGAACTCTGCCCTCCAAGAATAGCCAGAAAGATGGTAGTGGTGCTGATATGAAAGGTCTTGGGATAAGGGTTCAAGGACATTGAGATGGACTATTGTAGTTAAGAGAAGTTATTAACACCATGATAGACAAACAGCATGGTGGGACTCTGAGGAGAGTTCAGGCTCTGGAACCAGAGACAACAGTATCCTAAGGGCTCTGAAGAGAGCCCACATGGCCGAAGTTTGACTCTCACCTTATACATACAGACATGGCTCTACAACGATGCTCTCTTAGACTCAGGAGAGAAGCAAGGAAGAGATCAAGGAATGGGATGTACTTGGGTGTCAATTCACTTCCCCAGGTAAGAAACCTTGGCCCCAGGAAGTCCATCCGCTTGAGATTCACAAGCAATGTCTCAGCAGGCTGCTTTCCAGTATGTGTGTGAGAGAAATGGCTGATGCCGCAGGTTCTGTGGACTGAACAGAGCTGGATCTAATGTTATGTTCTCAAAGATAGAGGAAGGGGTATGATGGAAGATGTCATTCTGTAAATATGTTCCTCGTATTGGTTAATAAATAAACCACTTTTGGCCAATAGGAAAGCAAGATAGGTGGGACTAGGAGACAAGGAGGATTCCAGGAAGTAGTAGGGAGGAGTCAGCATGTAGAGACTGGAGATAACAGAGGTCCGGGCCCTCTCTCTGGTAAGATGAGACCATGTGGAAATACTTAGATGAATAGAAATAGGTTAATAATTAAGACATAGCTAGCTGATAAGAAACTAGTAACTGGCCAACAGAATTATATCAAATACAGAGTCTCTGTGTATTATTTGGGGCTGGTGCTGCAGTGGGCCCAGGCAGTGGGAAAAACCTTACTCATAACAGGGGTATACCCCAGTCCAGCCCTGAAAGAACAGTTCTTATCTGCTAATGAAAGGATCAAGAGACTATCCTGCATCAGGATGGAGCACACTGTGAGACTATGCTATCAATACTCTAAATCTTAGGTTGGGCAGTGGTGACACATGCCTTTAGTCCCTGCACTTGAGAGGCAGAGGCAGGTAGACCTCTGTGAGTTCAAGACCAGTCTTTTCTACAAGAGCTAGTTCCAGGACAGGCTCCAAAGCTACACCAGGAAACCCTGTCTTGAAAAACCAAACCAAACAAAAACCCTCTAAGCCTTAGAACCTGAAGTCAACCAAGGAGTCCTGGTTAACATTGACATGGTTCTGCTGTTTATCATATTACTCAGGGGTAGGGAAACTCTCATGACACTACAACCCCTCTCTTCTTCTGTTGACTTCATACTGGCAAGGCAGAGTCTGCAAGCAACATACTGTGGCCCTGGTAAGAAAAGCAGTCTAAAGAGAAATGATTGGGTTCCTCCCTCTCACTATCAGACTAGAAAAACAATGGGCCCTAAAGAATTCCTCTAGAATCCCATGCTGGTTAAAAGGAAAGACTGAGGTTCCATGAGGGGAATCTATCTCCCAGGAAGATAACAAATTGACATGAATATTTTCCTAGCGTTGGTTCATTTTTTTTCCCTACAAAATTGCAGCTATAATTCACACTACAAGAAGCAGAAAGAACCCTTGGTTTGACAAAACTGTAAATAAATCTATTTTTCCCTTACTAACTCTCTCCCAGATTCCTTTTAAGATGTGGACTTGTGGCCCTGGAGAGCACCCCTGTAATACCATCCCAAAGAGGACTTTAAGAGGGGAGTCAGGTAGAGGCCACAGTGTTGTGCTTGGCAAGGAGCTGCAAGACTTCCAATGAAGCCAGTGCAGTTAGCTTTTACTCTGGCCTTGTTTATGAGAACTAGAAAAAGGATTAAGTCTTTTTTTTTTCCCCTCAAGACTTTAGTGTAATTTGCATAATATTTAAAAAGAATGATTTATTGAAACCCTCTGTTCTATAAACAAGAACAAAGCAACTGTAAGGCCAGCCAAGAGGAAGCAGGCTTTGTGAAGAGTGAGCAGTATTAAATGGTTTGTGGAGGGATTGAGAAATGCGGAAGAGCTAGTCCTGCTTGGGTCCTTTATAGTTCACAGTTCTGGCTAGATGCTTTTGTCCTGTTGCCTAAGGCATCCTCCCACCCCCATTCCTCAAACACCCAATGTTGGGGAAACATAGTAATATGGTTTCTGGTTTCCCAGCAGTTCCCCTACAATTTCCTGCATCATGCTCCTTGAATTCCTGTAGCCAAACTGGGACCAACAGTATTAATATCTCTTGGGAACTTGCCAGAAATGTGATATCTTATCCCATTCCAGACCCATTGACCCAGAATGCCCAGAGACAGGCTCAGCAGCTTGGGTTTGCTCAGCAAGGGATTCTGATGCACACTCAAGTCTAAGAGGCACTAGCTGAAATCAGTGTCTAAGTGTAAATACTCAATGAAAATAAGCAGTCTATGATTTTCTAACATATAGCATAAAAGAAATATCAAAATCAATTAAACAAACAAAAGTACGTAGAGTAACCAACCAGTGTAAAATCACCCTCCCCTTGGCCTGCCCCCAAGCTAGTTAACAGCAAACAATATGTGAATGAATAGCCAAGCAATACCTCCAACCAATTTGTACTTTCCCACTAGCTCACTGTGCATGTCTCAAAGACCCTATGAACGGCTGCCCACCCTCACCAGCCCTCTGCTGTCTCTGTGCCTGGTCAAAGACAGGCACCATTCTGTTCTTTTCTCCAATAAGGCTCTTGTCTGGGGTTTATTGTAGTGTGACTTTGTGGTATTCCTTGGCTCCCAACAGCCAAGATGCCCTTGTGCCAGAAAATCCCTTACATGTACACCCATCATTTGAATTTTTGTTGTATCTGTTCTATTCAGAGACAGTTTGGAGTGTGAGACAGTTAGAAAAAAGTCTTCATACCTGCAGTTAAATTATTTGTTTTCATTTCAATCATAGCATTTCTTTATAACCACCACGAAGGATGGAATGGGAGATGATGCAAGGCTATTATTATACTGTGTTCTCCTCCATTACACTGCACATGTAAGATTCAGGTGAAGGCATTGGGAGAGACTGCAGAGCCCCTAATGATGGGAGATCAGTATGTCCACCTGTATGTGTATCCCTTGCAAGAGGAGTACAAGAAGGTTTCAGGTCACTTCTCAGAGTTTCTGAAAACTCTGAAAAGAAGTGCTCAGAAAACAGAATGATCATATGAGCCAGAGGAAGGTTTGAAGGCATCCTCAGTCACTACATGGATGCCATACACTTACATATGTGTAGGCAAACCACTAATACACATGAAACAAAGGCAAATTTTTAAATCTTAAACATGCTCTATATGTGAAAATTATCATTTCTAAAGGGCTCAACGGTAGTTCAGCAATCCCTGTACCGAAGGGGCCTCTGATGACCCCCCTACTTGCTCTGTTTTCTTTAGAATATCTTCATTTCTTCCAGGCTTATGACAATGCCTAAGTTCTTCCAGGTGTCATTGTTTTCCAGGAGGTGGAGAACTGATAATATTTTAAGTAGCACAAATGCTCAGCTGCGGTAACTGGAGGTGAGGCCAGCAGTGTCATGAGCACAGTGTTTTGTATCAGTCAGAGCAGACATAACAACACATCCCTTTGGCATCAGACCACTGACACAGTTGTGCCTGAGAAATTGGAAGCCGCAGGGATCTATCAATTCTGAGAGAAGGAAAGGCTGAAACCTAATGTCAGCTGGGGAAGGAATTCTTCTCTGGAAGAGATTTCTGACAAGTTGTGAGAGCCCCCCTCAGAGGAGAGACCAGAGCTGACATAATGTTGGGTAACAGTGATGGGCAGGACCACACCATGGTCCAAACTCCTTAGTTGTAAATACCTCTCACCCCCCATTTAAACCTGAATCTCATACATGGACTCCCAAAGATAGACTGAAATAGTCATTTGGATTTCCTTATTTGTTACATTTAATAACCTTCTTCCTCTGTTTTTACTGTTGTCTGTTTACTGGCTGATTGAGGATAGGCGACTGTTAGGACTGTTGAGCTAAGGTTCTGACTGTGACAACTTCAATAACTATGTGACATGCTTTTTATAAAAAAAAATTCATATTTTTGTGTTCACTTTGGCAATAATGCATACTAAAATAGGGATTATACAGAGATTAGTGTGGGTCCTGCATGAGAATTATAGGCAAATTCTTGAAGTGTTCCTTTTGTTGTTGTTGTTGTTTTTGTTTTTGTTTTGAGAAAAGTCTCAATGATTAAGATCACTTGCTGCTCTTTGAGAGGACCTAAGTTCAGTTTTTAAGCATCTACACATGGCAGCTTACAAGTCCAACTCCAGTTCCAGAGAACCCAACACCTTCTTCTGGTCTCCTCAGGTACTACATGAATGCCATGCACTTACATATGTGTAGGCAGAACACTAATACACATGAAGTAAAGGCAAATTTTAAAATCTTAAATATACTTCGTATTATTTCTCAGTCTCTTTTGATACCTGGGTTTGTATTCTATTTATGCACACATATTTATATAAGTATATATTTATACTTATCATGTGCACACATGCATGTGACATGTGGAAATCAGAAAACTTGAGGGAGTCGATTTTCTGCTTCCACCTTGTGGGTCTTGTGACATGAACTCAGCTTGTGGTATTTGGCAGCAAGCACCTTTACCCACTGAGCCATATTGCTGATCCTGAATAACAGAAGGCGATCAGAAGCAACATGCTTCACCACTAGCCAGGAACATTAAGAGTCTAATTATCCTTGACTATGTTCCCTTTTTCATTTGGTCATAGCAATGATTGATACTCCACTAAAGTTTGCTCCATCAGCCTGCCTCATAAAATTAAGACAATGGGAAATCACACAGTGATGCCTCTAGCCAAACTACCATGTACACGTGGTAAGATAAACAATGGGCCTTTGTTAATAAGCCCCATCATACAGGCAATGTTATCCTAGCATAAGCCTAACCTGTCTGGATTGCAACATCAGTTTTCACACAGTTTAAAATGAGTTGTATAGCTCATCAAATTTCCAACATTCAATAGCTTTATTTAATTTAAACAATAGACATATCAAAATTATTGATCTTTTTGAGTTTGGATTTTTGAAAACTTAAAATATCTTACTAATAAGGCAATGTATGGCACCTGCATGGTGGTCAGAATATAGCTTCTTGAAGAAGATGGGAAATGTTACTTAGTCCAAAGGAAAGACAATTTAACCAAGCTCTCTTCAGAGAGTTGGTACCGCTGAGTGAAGATGCTTCACAGTGGACATTCCCTCCAAATATCATGGGATCCACTGCACATCCATCACCCCACACAGAAGAGGCTGAACCAATCAGGTTAACTGTGTTGGAGCCAGACCCCATTCTGCTATGCCATGCTCTCAGCTCTTTTCTTTCTTTGTAAGTGATTTTTCCCCTCAAGTATGGGAGGTGAGGTGCACATGAGTGCAAGGGCCCCTTAGTGGTTAGAATACATCAGGTCCCCTAGAACTGGAGTTCAGCGTTCACAGAATGGAGTTAACCTTGTGTAAGCTCTTGTAGTCTGGGTACATAGAAGCCTTTGAGATCTGCCAGACAGTATACATTGTGGAACTCCTGAGTTCAACTTTTCCTTTACCTCAGGAAGCTACTAGCCTTGTTCCAGCCAACCTCATTATTATCCCTCCAGATGCCCCTTTAACTAGTTCTCTCCAGCCCTTCTTCTGTCTGGAACCTGAACCCAGATTTTGTTGACTAGCTTCCTAACATGAAGATCCACCCATGGTGTCATTACGTTGAAAGGGACTCAACCCACTGGAGTCTCTGTGTGTCCTAAGTCACCAAGGGGATTGTGTCATCTCCTTATTTGCCAGATGGTTTCCTTATCAGTGCCACTTGTGTTTATTCCCACTAGTGTAAACACACCCTGCAATGCACACTGTGGAAGGAATGGCAAGAAGGAGAAAAATAGATCATGCACTCTCTAATCCATTGCTGCTATCTAGGCCATTGAACGTGGGCAGTTAGCTACCTTCCTCTGTGGAATGAAGGGCTGGCTTTGATTCACCTTGATAACATAATCTATGCAAATTTAACTTAAGAGCACTAATATCACAGTTCCCAAATCAACCAATCCATGAAGGTCATGCATCCAAATATTAAAAATTATTCATGATCTTTCTTTAGAATTTTCTTTAAAGAACATAAAGTTCTATACTATTTTGGGGGGGTGGGTAATTTATTAATCCTCTCTGTAATGAATATGCCAGATTCTTAACCAGAAAACAATAGTTTTTTCAAGCTTTATTTCAGTGTTGACTCAAAAATTAAAGTAATCTCAATGAATAACATATTTGACATCTCAGTTTATAGATGACAAGGTGTAATGTAGACAAGGTGTAGTGTTGATTCATTTTCAGAATGGTGAGTGTCCTGATTTAAGTGACTGGTAGAAAACAAAATACTATGCCAAATTCACCAGAATCATATGACTTGGCTTTAGAGACACCATCTTCTTAACTAGCATGATATGCCAAAATTGAGGGCTTGCGTCATCAAATTGCAAGATCTAACAGAGGTTATTGGCTATTTCCATTTCATTATATTAAAAACAAAACAAAACCATCTGTTGGCAATTACACCTCAAAATGGGTCTATCAGTTCTGAATTAACACCATTTTTTCTGAAATCCATATAACTTAAGTTACTTTTAGCTTCAGGCATGAATACATGTGGATTTTAAACGAATTGTATCATGTCCACAGCTAAGCGGAGTACAAAATTGCATAGCAAGGCTTTTAATCATCAAATGTTTAGAGATGCTCCTACATCCAGAGCAGGGGCATGCAAATGCAGACTCTGTGGTGAGCTTTGATGTGCCTGAATTAGTGAGATCACGAAACAATTTGAGCATAGGAATCTTAATACTTCCATCTTCTGTAGAAACTATAGGTGTTTCTATAATGTCTGTTAGTCTTGCAGCATCCCAGAGTGCCTGAAGGCTAGTCTGTGAGCTTCTCCTGGACCATGATTAGACTCATGAAGACCTGACTCCAGGCAGGCTTGTCACTAGGGACCTGGGTGGGAACATAAACCTACCACCTTACTTTCCCTGTATTTCAAAAGAAATTAGGATAGTGCCTTTTTTTTTTAAAGTCAAAATGAATTAGGAAACACGATTTGGTAAAATGAAATGAATTTACTCAGGTTTTAGCCAGAACTGGAGAAGCTCTTAGTTTTTACCTTTGCTGCTGTAGTATAATTTTATTAAAGCAACAACGACAAAAAAAGATGAAACAAAGCCAGGAAATATGCATGTGTGAAAACTGTCAGGACTGTAGAGCTCCACCCCACTCCACCCTCACACTAGTATGTGAAATTATATATATATATATATATATATATATATATATATATATATATATATATTACAAAAGAGAGATACTTTTGCCTCCTTTTGTTTCTGAGTATTGAAACAGTGATCCCTGGAGAGTTACAATTTCCCCCAAGGGAATCTCATTCTGGCAGATGCCTGTACAAACCATAGGAGTTTGCCTCCCAAGAAGAAATGTCACATGGCTGTCCACCTTATAAGGCCACCTTGCAGAGACAGTGACGGGTAAGCCATGGGCAGCATCACCCCTTGAAGAGGACTGCTTGGTGATACAAACCTCTTGCCCTCTATTCAAATCTAACTCTTAGATCAGGACTGTGAAAAATGATTAGGAGATCACTAGACCTCTTTATCTGTTCCTCCACCCAGTGTGGTCACATTAAGTTCCTCTCTCTGTTTTTCACTATTATCTCTATAACTGACATATTGAGGACAGGTGGTCATGTCTAGCTTGGTTAGATTGTCAGGGCTCAGGCTTTGACCCAAACAACCCTGGTGACACCTGCAGTTGTGGAAGAGATGAGACAGTACCTGGAGTGAACCTGGCATCCTTTCCTGATACAAACCCTGAGTGAGTGACAGAACCTCTCTAGTTCTCAGTGCGCTCCATCAAACTGTAGATTTACAAGATCCTCCAGTGAGAGAAAATAGAGCACAGCTTCCCAAATACCACCTGCCATTTCATTAAGAATTGTTGCCACAAAAAGTCAGTTCTTCAATTGTCAAATTTAGTTGTCACCAGCCACAAATAATTAAATATATGATGGGGGATGTCCTTCTGTATATATGCTTCTCTTATTGGTTAACAAATAAAACACTGTTTGGCCTATAGCCAGTAGGGACAGGAAGATAGACAGGGCTAGGAGATGAGGAGAATTCTGGGAAAGGTAGGCAGGGAGAGCCTGCAAGAGGGAGGCCATGTAGCCAATTGGGAAGATAGGACGTGCCAGGCATTCTCCAGTAAGATAAGACCATGTGGAAATACTTAGATTAATAGGGGTTAATAAGAGAGACCTAGCCAATAAGAAGCCCTAGCCATCAGCCAATAGTTTAATAATTAATATAGTGTCTCCGTGTGTTCATTTTGGGGCTGAAGTGATGGAACCTGGCAGGACAAAAAAACCTCTGCAACAAGTATATTTAAATCAGTTTAAATTAGGATTTCAGTTCTTCAGCTGATTTGACATATCTGAAACACAGCTGAAATTACACATACTTAGTACAGATATAATATTTTCACCAAATAATTCTACTGGATCGTGCCCTGCCTGCTTGGGTTCTTAAGTACAAAGACTAAATACTAGCTTCTTTGAAATCTTTCCTTGGTAGCAGAAAACAATGCAAGGCTCCTTGTTTCCTACAGCATCTCTTTGGGATGAACCTTTTTTGGCTCCAGTTCAGCCTTCAGAAAGAATTTTCTCTGTAGTTCTTACCTTCAACAGTTCAGAGGACTCTGGCTAGTGATTTGTCAGCAGCCTGCACTGCAGGCTTTGACTCCCTTATGGAGTCTGGGATCATGTGGGTAGCTGCCGGAACCTCCAAACTCAGGGTTTTACTCTTAAGCAAGGAGTACCCCTAAGGCTTCATTGCAGCCACTAAGAGCTTAGTGTGGGAGACGTCATGAAGTCCCCCATGAACCCAAAGTACCTTCATGGCAGAGGTCAGGGAGCAGAGACCAAAGACTATATCTTTTAGAAAAGCAATTGGCACTATCAAGTAGGAATCCTATTTTTCTGTGAACAGCCAAGTGCCTTCCTCAAGGGGTTTTGAGACAGGCATCATGGGCTAGGAACACATTATAGAGAATGTGTAAGTTCATAGGGTTTAACTTTAACAAAAGCCAAGTCCTCTTAAAATATGAGACGAAGACCCAGGGAATCAGACGAGCTGCATTTTCCTCAATAGTGTCCCTGGTTCCATGGTTCAGAAATAACATCTTCCCCATTCTTCCTGGGCTTCAACAGGCTTCAACTCTCTGAAGTCAGACAGGATGGGAAAGGTGTTTATAGATGAAGGTAAATGGGTTACCCCTATCCTTCTGCTTAACCCATCTACCTTCATCTTTGCCAGAGGAAAGAAATAACTAATATAGATTTATATATGTCTTGATTGCTAACAGTGCTTATAAAAGATTATATGGAGGAAATGTGTAAGCCATTATTGAACAGCCCATCTGTTTTTAGCACAACCTCTTTTATCATTTATGAAAATAAAGCCATGGCTGTGTTTATTCTTTGTCAGGATTCCATCTTCTTTTTCATTTGATAGTAACAACAATAACAATGGCAATTGCAAGTAGTCAGTACTTTGTTATCTGCACATACATGTTAGCATACTCGAACCTCACAATCATTCAGTGAGGTAGGAAGTGTCACTCACACATAAACAGGAGAAAATCACCTTACCCCAAATTTCCTGGCTCCAACTGCATGCTCTGGGCTCTGGATTACCTGAGGTAATAACACAGACCAAAGGCAGACATTATAAGCCCTCCAACCCCTTGCTTCCTCTCCATTCTGTTCTTCAAATACAACCACTGTGACTGTTTCTGGTTGGTTCTTCCAGAGGTATTCTATACATACATGCATATCCAAAGGGCACTAGGAGGTCTGGACAGGAGATAAAAATACAGACACTTTTGTGTTCTGTATCATCAAAAAGAATCTGCATGTGTATGGTTAACAGTTTAGCACAGGCGCGCGCGCGCGCGCGCACACACACACACACACACACACAAAGTGAATAGCTTATTCATTGTATGTTAACTCCCCAACCCTGGATGAATGCAGGGGATTCCAGAAAACATCAACTAGAGTCCATGTTCCAAGACAGTTCTCAAGCCTAGATGTTCGATGGAAGAGATGTGGCTGACTACCTGAGCAGAGGGCCATGACAGCTCTAGGGTGACTGGCTGCTTGTTTCCCTCCTCCTGGCTCAGTGAGTTGGAAGGCAACTTGTCCTCAGCGTGTTAATCTGCTGCATTCTCAAACTGCCTGGCTCTGAATAAAGTGCAAGATAAAGATCCAAGTTCTGTCTCTGCTCATTGGCATTTGTGGCAGGAGGAGAGAGATAGGTGATCTGGCCACCTCTCACCCATGTAGGAGATAAATGTTTTCCGACAGCAGATTGCTTTCCAGGTGTACACGTGGGTACTAAGCATGCTTAGTATAGGGACAAGGAAAGAGAGCAAAATGAAGTGAAAATTAAGGATGTATGGGCCTTTTAAAACAGTCCTTCTACCCCAATGATTCTGCTGCCCCCTCTGGATATGACTTCCAGCTCTGACCAGGGTTAAATATCTTAGGGCTTCCTGCCCTGCCCTCAATTTTCTGCAGAGTGTATTATGCAAACAGCACAGGACACATTCTCTTGGCCTCATTGACTGTCTGAGCCCCACCTGCCTA
Source organism: Phodopus roborovskii (assembly GCF_943737965.1). Taxonomy (NCBI): domain Eukaryota; kingdom Metazoa; phylum Chordata; class Mammalia; order Rodentia; family Cricetidae; genus Phodopus; species Phodopus roborovskii. The sequence continues at coordinate 2,912,989 of NW_026126540.1, read as the reverse complement.
GGCGTGCTTCAGATGTTCATCTGGTTGCTCATCCTCATCTCCCCATGACCCAGGTGTCTCACAAATCTGCAGAATGAACGACAGTGCACAGACAGGCAACAGCCGGAGTGCTGTTTGGATGATTGCTCATTGCCCACTGTGGCTTGATGACTGTGGAATGGCTCGCTCCAGAATCTCATCTGTGAGTGCTGGAGTCCAAGGCAGATGGTAGATAGTAGGCTGCAGGTCAGAATGGCGGGGAAACTACCCAACCAACAGCCTTCCCCTTTCTCGGTCAGGTTTCCCCCAGCATTGCAGGCAGTTTTTAACAAGCTAGGTCTCAAACATTCTTTGGCCCTTCAGTAGGGCGACCACTGTTGGTGAGATAGGCTAGACCTCTGAGTATCTTTGGTTGCCCTGGGCTTTCTCATTTTCTCTCTCTCTCTTTTACATTTCACTTATTATTTACTTTATTGTGTAGTGGGTGGATGGGTGGTGGTCAGAGGAAAACTTGCTTGAGTGTGTTCTCTCCTTTCACCATGCTGGACCTGGGAAGAAACTCCAGCTCAATGGCAAGAGCCTTAATTCACTGAGTTATCTCTAACATCCCACGCCCCCAGGGGCTTTCTCTCCGTTGCATCCACATCTCACTGCTCTAGAATCTGGCTTCAACAAAAGGCCTCTCACCAGTGTTAAGTAATCTACTGGATTCTCAGATCCTCTGTCCTGCTGCCCACCGCCCCTCCTCCCTGTCTCGCCTCCAGACTGGCTCACAAGCACTCACTACCTGCTCATGCCTTCAGCACACTTTCCCTGTCCCCAACTGTCTCTTCTGAAAGTCCCCAACAAGGCCTGAAGCAGCCCATCTCTGTCACCCCTCTCTTTTACCTGCAGCTAACCTTTGGAGTGGATTCGCTCTAAAACTAGAGGGGTACGAAATCGCAGCAGCCACAGGCGACCAAGCCAGGTCCCCAGAGCTGGGGCGGGGTGTGCCTTCGAGGAGGCGCCCCACTACCCTCTGGCCCCTCTCACCGCATAAGCATAATGGGGACACGCTCTCTGACCCGCTTTCCCGGAGGCGCTTTTTTGGTCCTTCTGTTTGGACAGGGGCGGCGACCCGGGGGCGGAGGGGAGTGGCCGCCGCGGCCTATTTCCGCGAGCACTGCGAACTCCACTCGGGGAGCCCCACGCCAGCTTCCCGCATCCACGCAGTCCCGTTGGCCCACGCCGTCCGCGTCCATGCAGCCTCGTCGAGCCCTGCCGCCTGCGCTGTTGCTGAGCCTCTGGCTGCTGCTGAGCCTCGCACTGCCGGCGGCTGCCGTGGCGCCCTGGGACTGGGAGCACACCGAAGTCCCCGCGCGTCCCCAGGCGGCGGGGCTGCCACGCGGGATCCTGCAGCTGGCGGCGCGCGCTGCGCTGCACTTCTACAACTTCCGCGCCGGCTCGCCCAGCGCGCTGCGGGTGCTGGCCGCCGTGCAGGAGGGCCGCGCGTGGGTGAGTGGGCCGCGACGCGGAGGGACAAGCGCAGGGAAAGCTGAGCTCCCAGTCCGAGATCGTGCCATGCGGCAGTGTGGTGTCCTCAAACGCTGACTCTGCCTTTCCGACTTTTCCTAAGCCAGGGATACTTAACATGTTAAGTCTTGATAAGGACGTTTGGGGGAACTGAGAAAAGGGTCCCACAAACTGCAGTCCTGGTTGGGGTACCCAGAGTGTGTTGCTGTTGGGATGCGCACTATATACCCAACCGACCTGTGGCTTAAACTCAATGGCTTCTACCAAAGGCTATGTCCTAAGTCTAAGCCAGCTCTCAGCATGCAGACAAGTTTCTGGCGTTTTGTTCTGTTTGGTTGTTAATTGTAGACTACTGTGTATGGTGTCGGGATAAAGATTCCTCATAGGCAGGGAACACTTAGTTCTGGCATCGTCCTCATCTAACCAGCCAGTGACAGGGCCACAACAGTAGTCTGCCAGAACTTACTGAAAGCTGTGCTTTCCAGGCTGTGACTTTGGTGCAGAGTTGTGTGAGTGAAGCTGCTGCATGGCTCCCTTCTTCAAACAGATTTAAAAAGTTTACTCAACTGCAGAGGCCTAAAGGCAATGAGGCTCCCTGAATGTTCCACAAAGCCACAGACCCATGGCCATAAACCTTATGTGGCGCTGAGCATAAGGTGTTAATCGGTGGGATGGTAAAGACTGTCCTCTGTCTAGATCAGATGATGTGAGCCGCCCTATGGAAGGTCAGCTTTGTTCCTTATTTCTAGAAAAAGGCAAATTACTGTAACTGTTTAAAAACAAAAATCTTTACTGTCTCAGGTATATGCTCCTTTCCGCCAAGTTCTGGCCTTCAGTAGTTCACCAGAGGAAGGAGGTCGCATTAAGAGCTTGCCTTCCTCTCAGGGAGGAAAGAGGATCCCTGAAGGCAGCCTCCCTGGTTAGCTGGGGGAGTGTTCTCCACTAAAACAAAACAAAAAACCCCAGACTGACAAAGTACACCAGTTTTCAAAGATCAGAGATCATTTCCCATCATTTCAAGATGATTTTTAAGAATCATAAAATAGGGCTAGTGAGATGGCCACTGGGAAAAGCCTGATGATGTGACTTTGGTCCTCTGGCCTGGGCGTGGAAGAAGAGAACTGAGTCCCCTAAATTGTCCTCTGACTTCCACATGCCTGCTATGGCATGCATGCACACACATAAGAAATAAATGCAAATTTAAAGAAAAAACATTAAATATCTTTGTACTTTTAGCCACCTCTTAGAAAAGGACTCCTTGGTATCCTTAAGAAATAAACTAACTCTCAAAACTTGAAGGAAAACCACTCCCTTTGCCTTCACTAAGAGCTCTGGTACTGTTTATCATCTGTCATAGCACAATGTTCCTGAGTTTTAAGGAGGCCCTTCTTAATTGCAAAGGGTGTGTGAGAGAGTAAATGAAACGTGGATCTAAGACACCAGCCCTAAGAAACAATTCTCTGATGTTATGTTCCTTTCCCCTTAATCCCCCTTATCTCCATGGTTTTCAGCATTCATGTGATTGCAGGAGCCAAGGAAAAGAGGTCGGTGTGCCAAGAATTAATTTCTGCCAAGAATCTAGTGAAATTGTTTTCCTTAAAAGGTTACTAAAGAAAGGCCCACTACAAAAGTTGATCAAGCAGGCCAGTGTTGGGGTGATAAAGATCTGACAAGGGCATGCAAAGGTCTATGAGGGTAGCAGAAACCAAGGGGAGTGGCCAGGAATAGGCCCTGATTCCTGATGGGGAATTGCATTGATCTGGCTTCCTGGGATCAGCAATAGGTTTATACTTTAAACTGGCTCCGTTTTACCTCCAAAGAGCCATACAACCTGGAAACCTATATGTAAGCATTCTCTACCTATCAAAATTCTTCCAACACCAGGCAGTTATAAAAGTTGTATCATATAATAAAGCAGGCAAAGTATCAAAATATGGGCCTGGGTATTTCATCACCCAGTAGCTATTTCTTGAGCACTTTGTGTTAGGCATTAAGATAGATTTTGTGACCTTAATTCATATGTGGGGTAGCATCCTCAGGAAAGGCAACTTTGGCATTCTTTTTGCTTTGAAGTGCTCATCCACCTAAAAGAACACAAACTTAGCCTGATGAGGACAGCTTCCAGAAAGGTGGCTGCAGGGGCTTCAATGACAAGAGAAGCCACAGTACCCAGAGGACTCATCTGCTGTTGGTAGAGGGGTACCGTCAGGGTACAGTCTGCATCCCATAGGCCCTTTGGTAGGATAAAGTATTAGGTTGCTATATTGTATCTGTCTTTCACCCTGGATTGAGCTAGGGGAACAAGTGGATATCTAAGTGAGAGGAGTAAAACTCCATAGGCACCCCTCTTCTGTTAGGGGTGAGAATACCAGCAAGTTATGAAATCAATTTCTGAGGGTCCAGTTGTTTTAATTTTGGGTTCCAGGGATTGATTCCACAGCTCCGTACATGCTAGGCACATGTTCTGCTGCTACCTCCAATGTCTTACTTAGGTAATGAAATGACTTGTACTCTACATCATGAGAGTGAATGACAAAAGCAAGAGTGGTATTTAACACTGTGATCCAAATATACGCACATAAACTAGGTCATCATGAGGGATTCGATTCTTGATGTAGACTTCATCCAAAAAAAAAAAAAAAACAAACAAACAAAGAACATGAATGCTGGGGAACCAAATGATGTTTAAAGATCCCACCTGGGAGATTTCCTTGATTTTCTTAGATTCCTCACGCTAGAAACACTGTTGCCCTCTGGTGGTCAAATGCAGTAATCATGTAGATTATGGTTTAAGAACATGCAAGGAAATGGTCTCTGGTCTTCTGATTGAAGATGAGACCTTCCAGCAGCCTGTGTTCTCTGCTATCCCAACCTGATGTCACCTTGTTCCTGGTCATACACTACCATTCCATGACCAAAAAATTTCCACTTTTCTGCTATGATGTGGACCAGCCTCAAGACCACAGTTGGAGTGGAGCAGAATCCAGTGGGTGCTGGAAGTTCTTACGCTACTGCGTGTCCTGGGTCAGGCCTGTTGGGGTTTCTCCACTTCTGGACACTTTGCTTTCACTGAGATGTGCATTTGAGGGCATGTCTGTGTGCACACACTTCCTAAGAAAGCCAATTCATTCAGGAATCAGCTGTTTGGAAATTGGTAAGTGCCCAATTTCCCATCCAGGACCAGAAACAATTTGAACAGCTGGGCAAGGTATTTTGGGAGAGGGGATTGCCCATGCTATATTCCAATAACAACCAGTGAGTATGAATGTATCCCTTCTATTTTAGCATAGGGCTGTTTAACTGGAGCTCCATGGGGGTCTTTCTAGTAAGAAAACACACCAATCATTTCAGAATCCACCTTGATTCACTGCCAGAACCATAGAAAGGACATGAATCATAACCCTTCTCTCTTACCTTTCCCCTTCTTCTTCCACAATCTTGGCTCACTCCAAACAACAACGAGTTGCAGATACAACCTCATCAGTTCTTTCTGGAGCACTGAACTTGGACTTTGTGAGTGTGCTTGTTGGTTGTTTGTCATCTTGACACAAATCTGGTAAGAGGGAACCTCAACTGAGAAAATGTCTCCATCCGATTGGCCTGTAGAATAATGGTTGATGTGAGAGGGTCCAGCCCGCTGTGAACAGTGCCACCCTGGGCAGGTGGTCCTGGGCTGTATTTAAGAAGGAGGGGGGCACTGAGAAAGCCATGGGGAGCTGGTAAGGCAGCATGAGCTCTGCTCCAGTCCATGCCGCCAGGTTGCTGCCCTCCTTGAGTTCTTGTCTTGGCTTCCCTCAATGATGGGCTATGATGGGAAAGTGTAAACCAAAGAAACCCTGTCCTCCCCAAGTTGGCCATGGTCTCTGTCACAGCAATAGGAAGCAAATAGGTCAGTGGGCATGACACAGTTTTTTGTACCTGCCCTTCACAGCTCACCCAACATTCAGTGCCTGATCAGGTAGTTAAGTGCATCCTGAATACCTAGTCTGGAAGAAAGTCAGTTAGTTTTTGGAAAACATGAGGTTACTCTTGTCAGGTCCGAAGGTAGAGTAGCAGCTGCTCTTGCAGGATTCAGACTACCACAGGTCTGAAGTAGGAGTAGAATTTGTCTCCTGGGCCATACAGATCCAAGTGCATGCACTCCACTAAGAAAGAAACTCGTCGCTTTTCAATCTACGAAGCACTTTAGTACAATATTAGACACCTAATTACGACTCCTCCTGAATCCTTCTCTCCATTAATGTCAATAATTCAGAGTCAATCATTAAGAATAGGAAAGCAATGCATTATGCAGAACGTATTGCGTGGAAACAAAAATTGGAGAATTAAAGAGACTGCAACGCGTATACAGGAGGAAAGATAATAAAAGGGCAAAGTGAAGTCATGTTTTCTTCCACTGGAAAAAAAGTCTTATCCTTTAGGGCTGTCATGGTACAGCAGCCAAATCAGAGGCACTCCTGTAGGACCATGCTGTCTCCAGGCCTGCACTGCCTAAGGCGGAGTCCTTGTAACACAGACCAGAGGGGCACACTCCTGCCCTGGCCTGAAAATGCTCAGACAGACTACAGTCCTTGCCTCACCAACCCAGCTCCTAGAGGGCAGAGTCTGTGACCAACATTGGGCAGGGAATGCCAGTGGTATAAAACCTTGATGTGGCTTTCACTGCCCCTTGCTCCAAGTCACCCAAGTGACTATACCGAGAAGGCAAGAAGGAATGCCCCCAACTACCCTGTAATATGTTGGTTTTGTTCATGCTTTCCCCTGTCCACACATTTTACTTTTTGTTTTCTGCATGGAAAACCAGGGTGTTTGTAATCATGTGGTATTAATAGTGTCCCAAATAAGGACTATTGGTTGGAGGGAGGGTTGCTCTTCACATGAGTTTACCCTAGAATCCTCCTTTAAGGCTCTTTATGGTTCCACTGGAAACTGAATACAAATATTCAATCCCCAAAAGATTACATTTTAATACTAAAATGACTGCTAAGCACATGTAGCCAGGGCAAGAGCAAGTCATCTGCAGGCTGCAAAAAGCCAGCCCCACACGGTTAAGGCTAGTAGCCATGACCCGTGTCCAGTTTGGGTTATTTGTTACCGTTGCTCAGGATATCATCCGCTAAAATCATTCCCACCAAAACCAAGTTATGAAAGGGAATCTTGTGTGTGCTTGTAAAGAAGATGTCTATGAATCCACAGTCACATCAAGGACACACGTCCACAGCAAACATTTCATTAGGGATCACAACTAATTCTCTATATTCCTTCCTATCTCCATATGGCAAATTACCATAGTGCTTGTGGGTTCAAAACATGAGATACATTCACTTGCAGTTCTAGAGGCCAGAGGTCTGAAGTGGGTCACATTGGGCTGAAAGCAAAGCCTCACTGCCCTGGAGGTTGAGGGGAAGCCCCATTCCCTTGCCTCTGTTTGGTACCAGTTGTGCTCCTTGGCTCATGTTCCTATCTCTTATCCTCAAAGCCAGCAGAGTCACATTCCCTGTCTTCAGAATAACCTAGGATAATTTCATCATAATGATTATGACATATTAGGATGATTTACCATATGTAATGATTATTCATGATAATGATTGAATGACCTTGGAGAAAATGCCATTTTGCTACATACAATCTGTAGGGTCATTGTTTGCCCAACCACGCCAGTGCTGGGACCCTTGAATGTACTTCCCACATTGTCAGGCACTGAGGGTTCTTGGGAAAGGGCTACCCTTGTTCCGTTTGCTTGGCTCTTGAAGCCATGGCAGGCTTTCATTGGAACCATCTGTCTTCTGCCCATCCCCCTTTGGGATGGATCAGAAACTGCTTTGACCTGGCTCTTGAATAGTTCATTTTCCTCTTCTTTGTGATCATGTCTGCCTCTTGGTTTACACTATAAGCTTCTGTAGGTCAGGAGGTGTCACCCCACTTCTGCTCTTGCACTACACTAGCACAAAGCCTTGCTGAAGACAATTTTCAGATAACTGTTAAACGAAATCACAATAGTGATGCTGAGATCAATGGGAAATTTGGAGGAGAAAGCCGAGGCCCTCTGCCTTCTGCTCAGTGGAGAGGGGAGACCTTGCAAGCTGTGCTCCTCTTACATCTAGGCTTTTATTCTTAGTCATAGCACGAGCCCACAGATAGATGAACCAAGCTGAGAACAGGTTCTGGCAATTTCCCTTCCAGCTTCCTACCACAGGTCAAGAACTCATACCAAGATTCTGCCAAATGGAAGTCAACCTTGTTCTGTCTGGGACCACTAAGTCAGGCAGCTACTGCAGAGTGTCCACAGGTAGATTCCCTGTACTCCACTGGTTGTGGCCTGTTCTGAAGGTAACTGACTTTCATAATATGAACTCAGTTTGCTTTATCTGCCCTCGCCTGAAAGGAGGAAATGCAATAATGTAATTCCAGGGCATAATATAATATGCACTTTATCCAGAACCCAAGAATGGCACAACAATTTTTATTCACAAATGAGTTATTTTTTTCCAACTAAGTCTGACTCATAAAAGTAACCTTATAAAGTGGAGATGTGTGCTTTTTGGGGGGAATAGCATGACATTTATTTTTTCTCACCAAATATAAAGATGGAGGGGACATTTAGAAGCAGTCCTGGTGTGGTGAGAGGGGAGACTCAGAGGGGGAGAACCCCTCTGAGCCCTTGACAGTATAACCTACTTCTCATTTGCCCACTGCCCCAGCATGAAGAATGTGGACAGTTCTCAGCTGTGGCCCTAAGGCAAAATGATGGGAACAGGGCTTATCGAGAAAGGGGGAGTATTTTGCTGGAGCACAGGGCTTCCATTTACCTGTGAGCTTTGGGTGTCTCATCACCCAAGTTCTTGTGTTGCAAATGAGTTTAAAGGGAGAGTTACATTTGTAAATTGTGCTCTTAGAATAAATAACTATCTGTCATTCATCTTCTAGTTCCTTGGTTTCTTTTTAATACTCATACCTCATGTTTCAATGTTTTTTTTTACAATAGTAGAGAGAGAGAGACAGAGACAGAGAGAGAGAGAGAGAGAGAGAGAGAGAGAGAGAGAGGGAGGGAGGGAGGGAGGGAGGGAGAGAGAGAGAGAGAGCAGAACAGAAGAAACCTGCAACCTTGGTCAGAGCCTAATAAGGTTCTGCTCCAGATACAGAGGGAAACGTCTCTGATCCATTAGGATGAAAATAACTTTGTGGTTGATGATGAACAGCTTTTTACTGAAAATAAGACATGGATTGGTAGAACTGCACTTAGAACATGTGCTTTTACTTTGAGATCCACATAAAAGTGCTATATATAGCAGTGACACTACCATGGTGGGTTTTTGCTTTCTGTGGTTTGTTACTGAGAGTCAATAGTAGAGATACTAAGTGGAAGTTTTCAGAAATGAATAATTGCTAAGTTTTAAATTACATGCTATCTTAATAATATGAAATCTCATGCTAGCCCACTCTATCCTGCCCTATATGTGAATCATCCAAGTGTCCAGTGCATCCACACTGTGTATGCTACCCTCCTGCTGGTCACTTAGCAGCTATACAAGTTACCAGATCAACGGTCACAGTACCATGGGGCTTGTGTTGAAGCAATTTTTTTAACTAATATTTACTAATGACCCAAGAGTATAAAATGTTACTGTAGAATGTTACAATTATTCTATTTCATTATTGTTAGTTTTTGCTGTATTAGTCAGGGGTCTTTAGTGGGACAGAACCAATAGAATATACATGTAATTTAAGTGGAGATTTATTAGGTTGTCTTACACAGTTAGAGGCAAGATAGTCCCACAATAGCCACCTGTAGGATGGGAAACCTGTGAAGCCAGTGGCTGCTCATTTCCAGGACTTGAAAGCTAAGAACATAACATACCAGGGCTATGGTCCTAATCTGAGGCTGAAGGCCCAGAAAATGACTATGCAAAGGCATATCCAAAGGCTGAACAATCTAGTCCACAGGTAATGGCCAAGACAAGAATGCCTGCTCAGGATGCTGAATGTACCAGAACACAGTGTACATACGTGGAATTATCAAAGAACAAAATTTACCACTGAAAATAGTCACTCAACTTCTTTCAGAATTTTAAATAAATTCTAAACAAAGTGTTACACAGGTTATAAGGAAGAAAAATCATCAAATATGTAAGCTTCCTCCTCCTTTCATCTTTTTGTTCCGTCTGCACCTCTAGCTTATTAGACCCATGTTCGGGATGTCTTCTCTTCTCTGTTCCATTCAGCACATGCCAGTTATCCTCAGAAACATTCTCATGGACACACCAATTTTCTAGCCATTTCTCAATCCAATAAAGTTGATAACTAAGATTAACCCACCAATCCCTTACAGTGCCTAGTTTAATGACAGTTTCATAGGCCTGCACTCATAGGACAAATACCACATATGGGGCTTGGTATTATCTGTATTTTCAGGCATCCAGTCAGGGTCTTAGAACACTCAAAGCTGTGGTGGCTAATATTGGTTGCCAATTTAAATAAATCTGGAATTAACTAAAACCCAAAGCACTACCTGTGAGGTATTTTTCTTGATTGGACCGTTGAGATGGGAAGACCCACCCTAAATCTGAGCCACACCTGCTGGACATGGGAGAAGAAAGCTTTTACTCTGCCTGCTTGTCTTCACTCTTGTTGGCAAGTCCATCCACCCTGACACTGAGGCATTTCTTCACTGGTGTTAAAACCTGATCATATAGGACACTAATAGAGCAAGGACTGCTGAGACAGCCAGGCCCATGGGCTAAACATCTACCAGATTTGGGACAGCCGTTGTTGAACTAGCTGGGCCATAGCCTATAAGCCACTCTAATAACACCAGCCACTCCACCCTTTTTGTTCCTGAGACAGAGTTTCTCTGTGTAACAACAGGCAGTCCTGGAACTCACTCTGTAGACTAGGCTGACAAACTCACAGATCCATCTGCCTCTGCCTTCTGAGTGCTGGGATTAAAGGCATGCACCACCATTCCCTGGCTACACCAAATCTTTTTTGGAGACAGGATCTCTCTACATAGCTCTGGCTGCCTTGGAAATCACTTTATAGACCAGGCTGGCCTCAAACTCAAAGAGATCCCCTGACTCTGCCTCTCTGCCTCTCTGCCTCTCTGCCCCTCTGCCTCTGCCTTGATTAAAGGTATGCACCACCATGTCTGGCCTAAATCCCATTTAAAAGCCTCTGGAATAGACTTGCCAATTCACCAATAGCTCTGGTTACTGCAGCTTCTCCTAGCAGCAGCATGAAGAGCATGGAAAGTCCATGGTGTGAAATGATTAGCAAACTGAGATAAATGCATTTCATTATCCTGATTCACATACTGTGAGAAGCAAAGAACTTGGTAACTCTACATAAATCATGACAATTTGTGGGAAAAAAATAAAGAAAATAATGATTCTGTCTGGTTGCTTCTAGTGTCCCTAGAGAAATTAACAAAAGAAAAGAATGAGCTCTGTGATAAAATTAACCCACTGTCTAGTATCTCAGGCTACAGTAACAAAGGGAAAGAATGAACTCAGTAATACAATTGCCTGGCTCTGGGTGTGTATAAACAGTCTAAAGGTTTCTAAGTGCTCCTGGGAAGAGAATCTCCAGCAGCCACCTAGTTCGAGTTGTAGAAAATCAAGCCAACCCCCTCATTATGAGATTGGCTGAATTACAACAAAAACTCAAATCCCAGCCTCAGAAGGTGCCCAGTGAAAGTAAGGCCACTAACTAGTAAGGGATGGGATCCTGTAACTTAGGATGGAGATGTGTGGGAGGACCCTACTGAGCAGAGAACTTTGAACCCTAAGATTCTCAAGGGTTTATCTCACCAGAAGAAGTGTCATAGCATTCCCAGTTAGCTCTCTGCTTGTGGATCCAGATGAAGCCCCTGCTTCTGCACCAGGCCTGCCTGCTTGCTGCAAGGCTCCCCAGCATGAGGGCCATGGAGTCTAACCCTCTGGAACCATGAGCAGGAAATTAAGTTCTTTCCTTTATAAATTGCTTTGGTCACAGTACTTTGTCCTAGCAATAAAAAAGTAGCAAAGACACCTACACATAGCTATACATGGTAACATGGGCAAGTACCTCCTTACAATATAGCAAGGTGCTTACCCCTGTAGCAGGAAGCAAGAAGTACATTTTCTTTAAAAATTATTTTTATTTCAGACTGCCTTTTTCAAATCTCTCTTCTCAGAAAGTAGTCCATCCTAGACTTAGAGTCCATCTGTGGCTGCTGGAGCAGAGGGTAGACTGGCCACCTTGGTTTCTGAAGTTTCATGGCTTGATTCTCTGGAGACTCTGTGCATTTACCCTGACCACACTTTGAAATAACTCCTCTAAATCACCAACCCTGATGGTGCCTTCACGTTACTACTGAACGAAGCACTTGTCACTTCTTACCCTTCAGCCATCCAGCAGCTAGAAAAACTTCCCAGTGTGGTCCCAGGACCAACCAGCAGCATTGATATCAGCTGGAATTTGTTAAAATGCAAATTCTCAGACCCTACCCCAGGCTGACTGGATTAAAACATGGTGGGTGGGCCCAGCACATAGTGTTTTAGCAAGCCCCTTTGGGGCGTTCTGGTGAACAGCCACAATACCAGAATAAAGCCCTTAGAAGAGACCTCTTCTAACCTGGCCCCTGCCCAGCACTATGACCTCAACCTCAAGTCTATCCCTTGCTGCTGTGCTAACTCTCCAGCTGGGCTGTTCCTGTGCACTGGGCCACACTCTACCCTGTTTGGAGCAGGTTTTCTGTCTCTTACTTGTCTTGTTCCTAATGTTTTCTGGCACTTCCTACACCTACCCTGAGCCATGCTTCCATTCACAATTTGTCCAAAAGGGTCTCCCTTTGGGCTCCTCCTACAGTCTCAGAGCATCTTTAGGTCCAAACTGTTAGGGATTGTATCACCTCCTCCCAAAGGGATTTGTTAAAGTCCTACCCCAGCTGGTGAATATTCCCTTACTATAAAGAGAATCCTAGAAGATGTAGTCCAGGGACAATGAGGTCATACTGTATTAGCCTTGGCCTTAAATCCAGTTGTCCTTATAAAAGGGTCATGAGAAGGCTCAGATAGAGGAAAGAAGACCATTTCAGAGCAGAGGCAGAGGTTGTGACACAGTTGCAAGCCAGCTATGCTATGGAATGGGATCTACCACCTGGGGCTGGAAGAGGCAAGGGTAGATGTCACTAGCAGCTTAAGTGGAGCTGGTCCTGCTGAGTGCTTGGTCCTGGACTTCCAGTCTTCAGAACTGTGAGAGGAAAACTATATGTTGTTTTTAGTCACTCTGTACGTGGTCCTTTGCTATGAAACCCAAGCAAACTAGCACATAGGCCCTCCTTGGCGACTGTCTCCCACCACAAGGCCCACCTCAGACCAAGGGTTCATTCTGTCTCTCTCTGGTGTACACACACCAGCAGCAGGCTTGCCATCATCCTTTTCTTGGAAGGGGCTGCTGGCATTTGCTTTTTTAACTTCTGTGCTTGTAGTCTTGGGAGGCTAGGCTCCGGATAGGTCACATGTTACAACTGACAGCTCTTGATTGGACAATTCTTTGTTCTGGGACAAGTTGCCTGTTTCTTCATTTATTAATTGGCAATAGTGAAATATTTACCTCAAGGCTTTGTGATATAAGTTCCTACACGCAGAGTTTATACTAAGTCTGGGCTTAATATAAACTCTGCGCCACTAGTGATCCAGATTGTAAGGCATTTCCTTCTAGGCTGTAGCACACAAACTCTCCTTTCTCACACAATTAATTACTGCAGAAGTCTGCAGTAGCAAGCTACTAATTCCTTTGTGTTATGGTCACATGGCCACTTGCTTTGTTTGCCTTTTCTTAGCAAAGAACTTTATTCTGGAAAACATGGGAATAATGCATTCCACCTCTGGCTTTGCTTAAGAAAGTGGCACGGCATCTTCATCTGTTTTGCAGATGGTCAGTTTGGGTGGCATGGCATGTTAGACACTCAGATCTTTCCTGCAGTCTACTCCCTGTGGTGTTAAAGCTGGGTCTGGCTTGCCTCTGCAGTGCTGAATTCAATTCTTTTAAAATGAATTGAATGTTCTTGGATTTTTTGACATCATGCATGTAGAAGCCTATTGTGCAAGATGCAGAGAGACTGCATGGTGGGCAAGAGGGGGTTCGAGGTGACCATGAGGGGCTGTCCCAAGACCTGAGAATTGGTCAAGATTCAAAACCTTGCATTGTGTTTACCACATCCCTGGATCCAGTCACTCTAACAATGAGAAAACTAATGAAAATATAAACCTTAGCCATGGGGTGGGACACCTGTACCAAGTCACTTTGGGTTGGTTTCATGTTTGTTGTTAATCTTTTTAAAGGCCTGTCTGTAAATTTTTTTGGGAAGGGTGTGGTGGTGCGATGCTAAAGAAACAACTTTCTGGTTCAGGTTCGTACTTACCTTTCCTTAGCGGTGAGGGAGAAATCACTCCTACTGGCAGCAATTTCCAAATGTAAGCTTCATATTCTATTTGTAACCATATTTTTAGGGAAATTATATTGGTTTGTGTATAAATCAAGGTTTTTAGGATTTTTCCATGTTGCCATGTATGTGCCTACTTCGTTCCCAAGGATTCCTGTATAGTACTCCATGAGGCACCCCCACAGTAGCTGCGTACCACACTGTGCCTCAGTGAACACACTCATGAGTCAGTCCCTCATCAACCTGCTCACAGCTTCTTTGAGATATCCAGAGCAGGGTTTCTAGACTGGAGAATGCCCATACAGATTTGATTTGATTAATTATGAAGATGGCTGCTCGCCAGGCTGTACTAGCCTCCCACCAGCCAGGCAAGGCAGTTGTAACCCCAAGTCATGACCTGCAATAGATCTTATCTACCTTCCCATTGCTAGTAGTCTAGAAACTGTAAAGGGACAACTCGCAGTTTCTTCACCTAGCATTTCCTTCTGCTGCACTCAAACAGGCCTTCAGAGCTGCCTAAGCATACTTACCTCATGGAGACTGTTTACAAGGTACCCGGCACTGGCCCAGTCAGTCTGATGTCTGCTATTCTGCATGCATGAACATCTCAAATGACCTTTGATGTTCGCATGTTGTCTCAATGTAAAATATATTTCTGGTGTTTAATTATGGTCACTCATAGGTTCAATGGAAGCATATGCTGAGGCCATTTGTCCCTGAATGAACATCAGAGTATGTCATCACAAAAAGCTAGATGGTACTGTCACTCGGTGTGGCTCGTTAATGCAACCAAGAGATGCACGAAGACAAATAGTGTGCAGCTGCTGCCAACCTAGTACATCATAGAGTTCTGCCACAAACTTCTTTTTATAAGTGGAATACACTCTAAAATGATGAAATCACAATAGGCACATAACCTGGGAACATGGTCATTTATTATCAAGGGTCACAGATTATATGTAATTTGATAAGCTACACTTTCAACATTTTAAATTTGTATGTGCGTGTGTGTGTACATGTGTGTCGAGTGCCTTTGGAAACGAAAAGAGAGAGTCAGATCTTCTGGATCTGGAGTTACAACCCTGCTATGGCTGCTAGGAACCAAACTTGAGTCATCTGAAAGAGCAGCCAGTAGTACTCTTAATCACTGAACCATTTCCCAAGCTCCTGTGCAATATATATATATATATGTATATATATGTATATATATATATATATATGTATATATATGTATATACATATATATATATATATCTGACATAGAGTGGCATAATAATTTTATAGAACCACATATATGTGGACCATGGTTAACCAAATATTACTGTGCATAACTTTTTGTACCTTCTTTTAAAAAGTTTAGATTTACTTATGTGTGTGTGTCTGTGTATCACATGCATGCCTGATGCACACACAAGTCATAAGAGATTGTCAGAGCCCCTGGAGCTGGAGTTAAGGATAGTTGGGAACCAAGTAGGTGCTGGGAATTGAACCTGAGTCCTCTGTAAAAGCATCCAGTGCTCTTAATCTCCAAGCCACATCTCCAGCTCCACTTATGTACCTTCTAATGGGACTTGTGGCAGCTCAGCACGCACTTCTGTCCACATTTGGAATCCCTGCCTTGGCTCAAGCCTCTCCCCACTGGTGTCCCCTCAGGAAACTTCCTGAACTCTCCCTGTGTATCCCCTCTGCTCTCCCACCAGAGACCTTCTTAAAGTCCAGCCCCACTCCATCATCATCCGAACAGCCCTCGCCCACCTGGTCAGTTGCTTAGGCCCTGACTCTAGATTTTCTGTCCTCCAGTTCGCCTGGCTACTCCTCAGCCCCTTTCATTATAATAAAACATGTGGGGACTTTGGCAGATTCCATGGTGGGTGAGGGACAACCATGCCAGGCAGACATAGCTTAAGTGAGAAGTTTTATTAGAAGGGGGAGGGAGGGGAAGGAAAGAAAAAAATGTAAAGAGATATAGAGACAGAGAGAGGACAGAAGAGAAGAGGGAGACAGAAAAAGTCCTCACTACCCCTTCAGGTAACAGCGGGAAACAGCAGAAGTAGGTGGGTGTTTTTCTTTTTAAAGGGTCCTTTGTGCTTGCATGCAGACTGCTTACTGATGTAGCTGCCATGGATCCCTGGGCTGACCAGGGTACTGCCTGAGTGTATTCTGCCAGGTGACAGGGGCAGGTCAACATAATACCTGAATCCTTTAGATTTCTCCCTCTGTATGAAATGACTCAGCCACTCCCCTCCAGTTCCTTGCCAATCTTCAGAGTTGAATTCAAATGTCACATCCAGATCCCATAAGTCAACTCTAACCAGACAATCATGTCTACGGTGTCATATAAATTAATCTTTTTTTGCTCTAGACTACCTAAGGGCAGACGATGGTATTGTTTTTGCCTGCTTTCCCCTCACCTAGCACAGGGTTTGGGGTAAGGCAGCTGCTCTGTAACTCTGGAGCCAGTGCCTTGGAAGAGCAAAGGCTGCCTGCCAATTGAAGGTGGCCAGGCCTTGTGGGGCTTATCTCACATGGGCCAGCAAAGCAGCTTGTGACTTGGGGTAAGGAAGAGGGAGAGGCTTTGGGGAGATTAGATAAGAGTGACAGCCTTGATACACGATAAAAAAAAAAAAAAAAACAAAAACAAAAAGTACTAAAATCCTATTTGAGATGAAAAGTGGAGGCTTTCAAGGGTGCCTGGTTAAAATAAGCCAATCTGATCAGCAAAGACAGAAACACTTCAGAGAGGGACTGACTCAGCTTGTGAAGGGACCAGGCAAAAGTATCTTGTCCTAAGTACTGCCATTTTGACTTCAGACCCCATTTTACCTATAGGGTGAAGGTTCCCAAGCCCTGGGGGAGCTGAGAACTTTTCAATGGCTGATCAACCTCCTCCTTAAATAATAGAAGCAGTCTGTCATGCCTCTAGTTCTCTAAGACATTATTACTGTTTCAACAAAAGAAAGAACAAATGAATCTGATTGGTTGAACTGAAAAGCTTCCATTCTGTGTCTGTTGACAATGATGGAACACACAAGGAAAGCCCCTGGTCTATGACTCCTAATTGGAGAAATTTTTACTTGTAACTTGGCAACAAGTGTTTATGATTTTCATGCTTTTACACGGCACTTCTGCTCCTGCACGGGGCTGCCAGAAAAAGCAAGGCTCCCGAGACCTTGTCCTGTGGCACTGACCTATCATCGAGCCCAAATGTGTGGTGATTTATTAAAGCCCTTGGAATCCCTAAGTGTTGCCTCTCTCCTTCCTTATGGAACACAGACTAGCTATGACAATCGGAGCCTTGATGAACCTGGCCATGGTTGTCACTTCCCCCGTCCTGCCAAACAATAGTTTGTTTGAACCTCACTTAGCTTCATGTGTTTCAAAAAAATCTGGTAATTCAAAGACTATTTTATGGTCCCCTATTGCCTTTAACCCGGACTCTCCAAGGTAGAAACAGGTGGGTCTTTGTGCGTTTTAAATAGTGAGTTCCAGACTAGCCAGGGCTACAATTGAGGCTCCAACTCAAGCAAACAAGAAACAAATTAAATGTGAAGAATTATTTAAGGATAAGAAAAACCCTCAATAATACTTCTATTGGTGAATCAGCAGCTCCAACCAGTTGCTGACATGATGGGATGTTCCTCTTGCATTTTCTCTTTCTCTCTATCATCCCTGGAGGACCTTATCCACTTCCATACTTCAGCCACCTCTGCTAAGTCCTCCTGTATACTTCAGATGCTTGGCTCCCTCTCCAATCCTCTCCACTTAAAGGGCTCCCCCTCCATCTCTGCCCCCTCATCTGGAAACCCGAGGGAGGTTCTGGATCCCACAGATACAATTGCACTCAGTAATCAGAGCACCCAAGGGACATGCTGGGCCTGGGACCAGATCCTCAAAGTCACATGTGGAGGGCAGAGACCAGAGCCAGGGCAGCAAGCTATTAAAGCCTAGACTCTGTGGGTAAGGAGGGTTGTCTTTTGTGGGCTCTGATCACTCCCCCAATATGTGTTTGCACATTTTTGTCTAGCTGATAATGGCCTCAGTTCAGGGGGTGGTGAGGTAGCTTAGTGGGTATAAATGCTTGCCACTGTTAATCCAACTAGGTGAAAATAAGACCACTATCACAATTTTTGAGCCAAATTTAAAGCAAGCTGTATTAAATACTGGCCAAAACCATGGATCTTGACCAGATGCATACCTGGGATTCCAAGAGTATGGCTCCAAGTTGCATTAGGCAGGGGCTTATAAAGGAAAAACTCATAGGAAAAACTATGTATTTCCTGTCTTCATCCAGTCAGAGACAAGCATACACCCTGACATACTTCCTCCCTAAGTACCTCCTGCCTTCGTATGATCAAGCACATATCCTATGCAGTGGATGCAACCAAACTTGTTTACAGAAGTAAAAAATGGGCAGGCTTATATTTTGCATGAATAGCCCCAACATTCTATAAAGTTATCTGTCCTTGGGCAAGTAGGGCTTACAGGTTACAGGTATTTTTGTTTTATAGATCTCTTAAACACAGTAACTTAAAGTTAAGATGTAGCTTTAACTAACTTAGCTATCACACTACCAGGCCTAAAGACCTGAGTTTGACCCCTGAGACTGACCCACATGGTAGAAGGAGAGAGCCATCTCTTGCAAGTTGTCCCCTGACCTACACACACACACACACACACACACACACACACACACACACACACACACCAAAGAAAGGCTGGCCAGGGTAGTCTATCTTTTAGCTCCCAGTGCCTGGTGTAAGAAGTGGAAAAGAAGAAGCGGGTGAACAGACAGATTTCTGTGTGTGCCTTTGGTAACATGTTAAAAGGTTAAAATGAACTCTAGACAAACACCATTCTCTTCCAGAAACAACCATACATTTTCATATTTAAATATTTTCTACATAAATAATTGCTACTCACTCTTATCTCTTATTCAGTTTTAATAGTAGGAATGAATGATCTATTTTTAGGTAAAATAGCCATGTTTAGTCATTGTGTCCTTGGGCCAAAATTCAAAGGAAATTGATGTTTATAAAATTCCGTTTAATCAAGCTTATGTGAAGTAACTTCAGCTCTATGAAGCACAAAGGTCCCCCTTTTTTTTTTCTAAATAATACTCCTTTTATCGAATGATCATTTTGGTATGTTTTAAAAATGGTGGCAAATAATAAAAAATTCCAGATAATTTAAGTTTACTTCAAGCCGGGTGTTGTGGCCCATGCCTTTAATCCCAGCACTCTGGAAGCAGAGACAGGCAGATCTCTATGAATTTGAAGCCAGCCTGGTCTACAGAGTGACTGCCAGGACAGGCTCGAAAACAATACAGAGAAACCCTGTCTCAAAAAAACAAAAACCAAACCAAAACAAAAAAAGTTTACTTCAAACAAAATATGTGCTAGAATCAGTTCAGATCTGAAAATGCATATGAAAAGCTTAGAGAGTCTGTTTGTCTGCCTGTGAAAATTACAAGTGTCAATAGCTTTTTGTTACAGCACATGTCCAAGGCAGTCAACTCGTAAAGGGAAAAGTTTTACTTTTGACTCAAAGTTTCAGAGTTTCAGTCCACGATGGCTCCATCCCACTGTGTTTGGGCCTTTGGGGAGAAAGCACATCACAGCAAGGGTGGGGTGTGGGGGGGGAGGTGACTGAGCAAAACTGTCCTCTTCATGACAGGAAGGAAAAGAGATAGAGGAGAAGAGACCTTGCAATGGCATGTTTCAGGCCTACAGATGTGTCACAGACCCTCCTCTTAAAGTCCCACCTCTCCCAATGGCACCTGGAGGGACCAAGCCTTAGCACAAAATCTTTGAGGAACACTTAATATTGAGACTACCCCAGGAAGCGTAAGACCTGTGGACAACTTCGTTATTTCTGCCTGAAAGACATCCACAGAGCTAGACGTGGCAGCTACCTTACTGCCCTTCAGCCCTGAGCTGGGAGACTACACTATCTCAGGCACCTCCCTTGACCACCATTATTTTTTTATTCATTATTCGTTTGTTGCCTGCATTCTGTTTGGCCAATAATGATACAAGGAAGCCTTTATTGGACTTCCTGTTGATGTTGCCTGGGTGCCCAGGTCAGGACCAGGAGGTGCACAACACTCAAGGGATGATAGAACTGATGTTCACCCAGCCTGTCTACACACCTGTTTCTCATTGAATGACTATTCTAAGTTCTCCATAACCCATTCCCAGCTCTGACTCTGTGAGCGGGTCTCAAACCACAAAGCCTGAGATCTCTCCTTTTGACAGCCTGACATGCCAAGAACATGATGCTGGTAATATTTTTAATTTTTTTGTGCTTATGAGTGTTTCACCTACATGTATGTATGTGCACTATATACATGTCCGGTGCCCTTGGAGGCCAGAAGAGGGCACATGGATCTCCTGTACTGGAGTAACAGGCAGTTGTGAGCCACAATGTAGGTGCTGGAAATTGAACCTGGGTTCCCTCAAAGAGGAGAAATTGCTCTTGAGCACAAGTCATCTCTCCAGCCTCAAGAACATGATTTATTTTATTTTAAAACAAGTAGTCCCAGCTGTCCTGGAACTCACTCTGTAGACCAGGCTGGCCTCAGACTCACAGAAATCCACCTCCCTCTGTCTACTGAGTGCTGGAATTAAAGGCGTGTGCCACACTACAACTCAACAAGAATAAGATTCTTGATATGAAAATGTGAGTGATTCCACTGTATTTCCGTATTTCAGGTCAACTCTCAAGAGGAATGTGAAGTGAACTTGGTGTTTAGCACAGAGCGCTACAACCCAGAGGAGGTAAGCTGCCCTAATTAGTGGTGTAGTCTATTAGCAACATCTATAAATACAACCTTTAATGGAAAAAGTGAGAATCTTAATAGGAGTACCCACCACAGTAGTGGGGAAAGGCCTCAGGACAGTAGGATAATAGCTAATCAAGTATGCTAGAGAGGGCAGCAAGCTGGAGTAACTAGAATCTAGCCTGCCTGTAAGGATGTGGGGCCTCACTGGGGAATTACTTTTACAGTTTTTATTAAGTCACTATGTTCAATTTTCATTTAAAATATTTTAATTTATTCTTTGAAAGTTCTATGACATGTTTTGATCTTCTCCATGCTCTAGTGCCTTTCTCCAATTCCCTCCAATACCCACCAACTATCTCCCTCTAGACCTCATGTCCATCATTACTATTGTAATTATTATTGTTTGCACATGGAGTCTAATTAGTATTGACCATGTGCAGATGTGTGTGAGGCCTTCTAATGGCCCCATCACCAGAGAAAAGTGAGTCTCCCTCCAGCAGCTATTAATTGCCAGTAACCCCTCAAGTAGAGATGGGGCCCCAATCCATGTGAGAATTTGACTGGTTTGACCCTGTGTGGGTCAAGTCACAGTCTGCTGTGAGTTGAGTTGATGTGTGCACCAGCCTGGTCATGGAAGTCAGCCTTTAAAAAAATTGTTTCATGTGTATGGATATTTTACCTGCATGTATGTCTGTGCACTGTGTATATGCCTGGTGCCCTTGGAGGCTAAAAGAAGACATTGGACTCCCCTAAAACTGGAATTATAGACAGTTGTGGCATGTGCGTGCTGAGAATCAAAGCTGGGTCCTCTGCAAGAGCAGCCTGTGTTCTAACACTGCGCATCTCTCTAGGACAACGGCATTTTCATAGCTTTCATCCTCACCCTCTGGCACTCACATTCTTTCTGTGCACTTTTTTGATGTTCCCTGAGCCTTGGATGGGGAAGTTGACATAGATGCCCTGCCTACTCATCTATGGCTGAGCTCTACAGTCCTTTTTTCTCAGCACTTTGACCAGTCATGAGACTCCCTGAAAAAAAAAAAAAAGCTTCCGTGACCGAGGCTAAAAGTTAAGAAGATGGTGTTACAGTGACAATGTAACCATTTATCAAAACAGCATCCTTGGGGCCTATGATTTTCTATCATGGGCTCTTGGCAAGGCTTACAGTAGCAGGCATGAAATCACTCCTGTGAAGCAGGCCTCACATTCTAGCAGAAGCTGATTGGGTGCCTCTGTAAGCATCAGGTCACTATTGTACCAGTGGGTACAGCTTTGCTGACAGGTCAGTGTTGTCGCTTGCAGGATCCTGTGCTCAGTAAGGCTATTGATTGCTTCCCCCTCAGCAGCTTACAGGGCACCTTCCGGTACTATGAAACCAGTCAGCAGGGAGAGCTTCATGGTCAGTTTGAGAATGATCTCCTGATGCCCTGCAACCATAGTTGAAGCCTTCAGTAGTAGAGTCCTAACAGCTACTTACCATGTTCTGAGTACCTCTGGAGCCTCCCTGACCAGTGATTTGCAGGGAGCTTTCCTATGTTCAGCACTTACATCTTCTTTAAATAACCCATTTCTTCTGGGAGATGATGTTTGAGAGCCGTTGCATGATGTGTAACTCCTGTCATGTGAAGGCAGACAGTTCAGACTGGCAGGTGTACAGTTCTGGGAAGTTATTGTGAGCCACTTTGCACATAATTTCCAGTTGTGCAATCTCTGACATGTAAATAAGGGCCATGCAAATTAGATGAATTCTGGCTGACCACCTGTCTATTCTGGCAAAGGCTCAGGTCACAGATGCCGGGCTGCAGAGCTCTGTGGAATTCCTGAACCATGCTTGGGGACCCCTTTTCTTATCTCTCATTAATGGCTTCAACAATTACCAGTTTCATATGTCTGCACTTAAAACCATCCACATACCTGTCATTTCCCTCTTTCACACTCCCTTGGGTGTCCCTCCTCACACTTCATAGTCTTTAGAATGATTCACTATAAAATGCCATTATGTTCTTTTTCCTGTCAGCTGGTGACATTTCTAGTTGGCAGGCTGGCACAGCATGAGGCCAATTCCATATCAGGTTAAAGAACCACTTAGACAGAGGCATTACATAAAACACTGGGCTGTGCCCGTGCATGCTACATACAAGCACTGTCTGCTTCCCTAAAGTTCCCAGCATGCAGCCCGTGATTTGCTGGGTTTCCTTCGCCGCATTTACAGGAGTAAGCAGAAACCCTATGTGGAAATTAGAAGCAGATGAATGTCCTTGTGCGGAGTCAGACTGAGCGGCAGCAACCAGAACATGGGTGGTGAGACCAGCCAGATTGTCAGCAGTGGTGGTCTGAGGCTCAGAAGCCTGGGAATTGAAGACTCATGCCCCACATCAAAGTGTCACACAGGGAATCAGAGCTTCAGAGGAGAAAGCATGGCATCCCTAACCCAGTGCCCCTGGAAGAAAGCTCATCAGGATTCAGAAGCAAGTTCTAGCACGATACATGCAGACTTTGCTTATTAACTGTAGAGTTAATTTTTCTGAAAGGATGAGGAAGATGCCTTTGATTTCTAGCTTTGCAAATTTAAAGTATTGAAGCTGAATGCTAATGACGACTGGATTTTCCTCTGGATTTGATGGACTGTACTCTAAGAGTGCAGCTAGCTAACTGGAATGAAGGTCAGACTTTTATCTCACAGCACTGCTTCCACAAAGCTGTCCAATGGGAGGTACACAGAGGGGACATAAATACCTGGCTCTCATCCTCTTCCCTGGAAATGGTTGACATCAAAAGAGGATGGAGTGAGGGAGTGCTTCTCTGATAGGAGCTTGAAAGAGCCTTTCAGTTTTTCTATGCTGCACCAATCATTAGCTTGCTAGTTAATGCACTCCAGAAACCCCTCCTCCCATCTGAAATAAACTCTCCTAGAAAAATTTTGCCCAATGGAAATGTTTCAGTTTGTTGAACTAGTTCTAGAAGTGGGCTTATTTTGAAGACTGAACTTTGATTATAATTTCTTTCACTGTGGACCTTTCGGGTTTATTTCTGGTTCTTGCCTCAAAACCAGGATGCCATTTACATCACTAAAAAGAAATGAAGGTTATTGCTTCAACTCTTCCACCAGCCACATTTTGATAGGACACCCTGACTAGGAGCCCATGGTGTGGGTGGGGCTTCGACTAGTGACTGTAAACTCCTTGTTCCAAGTTTAATGCTGATGGTATAACATGTGCGTTTTTCTGGGGATAGGTCCTTGGCTTTGGTCAGGTTAAAGAACCTTGATCAAAATGGGGGAAGAATCACTATCCATGAGCATACACCCGAAGTCTTTGGATTTGAAATAAGTAAAGATGGTCACAGAATCCACAGTCTGAGTGCAAGCATGGCTGAATTTGTTCTATCTGGATGAATGGGCTGTTTAATTTGGAAGAGATCTCAGAATGGGGAGGCAGAATTATTATGGCCTGGGTTAGTAGCTGAGCTCAGATAGAAACCAATTTGAGTCATGCAAGCTAAAGACATGGAGTGAGTTCCTTTTTAGAATATAGCATTTTGGTCTTTAGGAAAGGAGCTAATTCATGCCTGCACATGCTGGTATTTTTGTCAGTGGGAACCAGCTTCGTCTTCTGATTCAAGTTAATAATCAAAATGTCCAAGTACCATTGTGTTAGTTCCATAATGACTGAAACAGCCACTACCCTAGAAGTGTGAGCCAAGAAGGGCTCAATAGATAGCAATGCAATTTCTTTGCAAGAGGCGCAGCATTATTATGTAAAGACAAAATCAGAAGGCAAAAAGTTGAAATGGCAGAAAAACTAAAGGACTACTACATTGCTGTGTCTTAGTTTCTTTTCTGTTGCTGTGCTAAAATACAAAAACAAAAAGAGAAAAGAGGTTTGCCTGTCTCCAGTTCAAGGACATAGTCCATCTCAGTGGGAAGTGCATCACAGTGGGAAGTCCATCACAGTAGGAATCACTCTACATCCACAATCAGAAAGCAGGATGATGACTATGTGGCCTTCTCAACTCCCTTTCTCCAATTCAGGCTCACAGACACCCACAACAGGTATACTGATTAATACAACCAAAATAACCCACCTCCAGCATGCCTATATTCTGTGATCCAGGTAATTCTGTATTCTAGCCAGTTTACAGTTCACACTAACCTCAAGCCATGAGCACAAAAATAACCTTCTATAAAGTTACTCTCCCTCTGTTGATGCTAGCCTGCCATGGATTCTCAATCTGCATGTTTGTGGGAATTACAGTGGGCATAGTTGATAAGGAACCTTCTTGGGTAACTTCAAAACTTTATTTCAGGAAGGTGAGGAACAACTGGGAAAGTGTTCTGCAAGGGTGTTTTTCAAGAATCAAAAACCCAGACCAGCCATTAATGTCACCTGCATGGGGCTCACTGAGAAAATGAAGAGACAAGAAAAAGATTATCTGCTTTACAAACAAGTGAAGCAATTGAAGAATCCTCTGGACATCATCCGTATACCTGGTAAGAATAAGTAGCTGGGAGTCCTATATTCAGGAATACATATAATCACTAAACCTTAAAAAGAATGATTATTTACATTTGCATGTCTGGAGAGGTGCTAAAGTTCAGCTATAGGTTGGAATGTATCTCATTATTTAAGCAAGGCTCATGTCTACAATATACTAAAGCTACCAAAAGCTGAGTCCTTTTAGTTTAGCATTTTACATCATAGAATGAGTACACAAGAGCTGACTCTATGAGTAAAAGACAAAAAAACCAAACAAAACAAAAACAGAAAGCATAGAATAGAGTGCAGATTGCAGGGGAGTCTAGAGACTGGAGTTTTTGTTGATAGCCCTGGAAGGTTTAGCTGACAAGATGCTCCATTTCTGTGCTCAGTCTCTCTGCCCCAGGGCTCGCTAAAGGACTGCATCGGCCATTCTGGGATGCTGCAGTGGGGTCATGTTTATCTCATTTCAGGTCAGTGGCTAATGGGCAGTGGAGCCGTCTCCAAGAGATGTGCCCTGCCCTTTGCAGTGACTCAGCTGGAGTGGAGGACAGCTCATTTGTCTTGGCACTCAACAGAGTGTGTGGGTGCAGTAGACATTCAGCACTTACTGGCAAATCCAATTTCCCAAACCACAGAAGTCATCTCTGGACTTGCACTTGGGCATAAGCGTGACATCTGACCACTCTGGCACTCTCCTTCCCACACTCTCTCACTTTGCTCATTGGCCCAGATATCTGGCAAGTCCTCACTAACACCTGAGAACCTCAGGCTCCATTTCTCCCTGCATCTGCCCCCACTTACTGACACTGACTAAATGTTTGCACTGCTAATATCATGGCTTCCAATGATTCTCACACCTAATGCTTCATTGACAAAGATCAAACCTTAAGCCAAAGAACTATGAGAATTAAGAACATTGTTGAAGATAGTCATTATACTTGGAATAAGTGAACTAGTGACTAATATTTTAAAAGTGACAGTTGTATGAGGATCTTGTTTCCACTTTAGTTTGGTAAATAGGGCTCATTTGCTCCATAAAAAGATTTATTTTTAATTGTGTGTGTGTGTGTGTGTGTGTGTTTGTATGTGAGAGTTCACATGTACATGCATGCATGTGCACTAATGTGCACATGGGAGAGCATGTGACCATGGAGTTCAGAAGAGGGCATCAGCTCCCCAAAGTCAGAGTTACAGGTGGAAGGGGACTGCGTGGTGAGGGTCTTCTGCAAGAACAGTACAGGCTCTTCACCACTGACATTGGATAGAACTTTCCCAAGAATATTTGCCACAGTATCATTATCTTTGGGATACTTTTCAGTAGAACCATTCAACTGGATCCTGTTTACTTACTAAGTCCTATGTACTCACAGGGGCCATTCTACAGTATACCTAAAGCTGGCTACTATAAAACACCAAAAAGTCTTGGGGCTAGAAAGATGGAGAAGAGCATTTGCTGCACAATCAGAGGAACAGAGTTTGGAGCCCATCACCCATGTAGGAAGCTAGGCATCCTGCAAACGCCTGTTAATTCCAGCTCCAAAGGACATGATACCTCTTCTGGCCTCTGTGCATACACCAGAACATTCTGTGCATACACAAACACAGATACATGCATGTTCTCATGCACACACATACATGAATAGTTCACTCATAGTGGTGAGCACTTTTCATCAACAGAACTTGAGCTCTGCACTGACTGTAAGTTCAGCAGACACTGAGTGGTGCTTACTGTTCATGTATGCAAAACTATCTGCTTAGGATCTAAAGGCTTGGTTTACTACACAGATACACCAGAGTTAGTCTGAGTGTGACCAGATACATTTGTGCTCAAAGTTCACAGATCTCTAAGGTGAGCTGTATTTTAACAGACTCATTGTTTCATAGTATCAAGTTTCACTGAATGAGTGCAGGATAAAACTTGATGAGGCAGTTGCCCTAGATTCTTAGAAAGTACTAATTATCACTGGAAGGTACAAAATATAATTATTTTGTTTAAAAGACATGAATTTTATTATAAAATAATGCTATGATTCAATAAGTCATGCAATATAGTCCTACTTAATATTCTAATTTATAATTTATTTATATTATTTGTTGAGAAATATACTTTTGTTCATTGTTACTGCCCTTTTAATATACTTATCTACTTTCCAATAGGAAATGACTTTTGGTATATTGAGTAGCTAAAAGCAAGTAACACAGTGGATGTATGGCAATAAATTTAATTTATAAATTTCTAGAAGGAAAAATAAACCAAAGCGTTGGCTTTAGATTGAGTCCAACTATGGAGACAGGCTTGAAGTAGCTAGTTCAAGCCTTAGCAGTTTCTAGTCAGCATTTAGTTAGTCCACAGCACTGAACATTCACAGTTTAATTAATAAGCAAGACAATCTAATCCTGCTCCCCATCATTTTCCCTCTTCAGTCAATTCACAAACTTCCCACAGATGTATGAGCAGAGGAAAAGACCCGAGGAGCTTCAAATTATCGGTAACACCCTTTGTTGCTAAGCACACATATCCTGTCACATGCCCTCACTACTGACAGTAGTGTAATGCATTTATCTTTGCCTATCACAAATCTAAAGCCACAGTAAGATAAGAAAGTGTTGGTGCGCTGCATGAAGAAAGGTTCAATCCCTGGAAAAGAGGAGGGGGAAAGGATGCCCGAACTTTGTCACAGTAGACCAAGGCAGAGACATTCCTATCACTGTGTTGGCTTTGGTGTCTTCCATTACATGTCCTAGAACCCTAATGATTTAGCTAGCTTCTCACATCGAGGGGAAACCACAAATTCATTCATAAAGTACTAGTAATTCTTCCAGGCAGCAGAAGTCTGAAACCTCTCTACAATAACATTAATAAAGTCACAGCTTCTTGTGGACTAACATGTTCTGGCAGGATGACAACTGGGCTACAGAAGTTAGCTTGAGAAGTCATAGGAGTACCACAGGGCTCAGTTCTAAGCGGGAAGGTGCTTGGATGTCAACAGAAGAGAACAATGAGACCAAACCCTTAGAGGAATCATGTAACAGTGGATGATGGCAGAGCAGGAAACCAAGGCCTTTCAGCTTCACTCTCAACAAGGTTTCTTCTAAAGGCACTTGCCAAGTGCCAGGCCCCCAGTGAACCCATTATGTCTAACGTCTTCTTGCTCTCTACAAAACAGCCAGGGCAATGAGACAGTTTACTTCTGCTTCACTCAGCATGAGCATTTGCTTCCACTCATTTTGATTTCCATGGGTGGGGGTGAAGGGATGATGGGACACACACATGGAGGTTAATTTTATGAGGTCAGTTTTCTCCTTCCACCTTTATATGGGACCTGGGGATTCAATTCAGGTCTTCTTGGTTGCATGGCAAGTTCTCCTCTCTACCACTATGCCCAGCCCATTGCTTCCACAAGTTTATGCTCCACCAATTCTTATGTCCCCAAACTCTCTCATCCAAGGATCTTTATTTTAATGTTTAAAACTCTAGTTTTACGCATGTAAGTGTTTGGCCTGCATGTCTATCTATCTATGCACATGTGGGCACACACATGGAGGCCAGATGGCATCAGATCCCCTGGGACTAGAGTTACATGAGGTTGTAAGCTACCATGTAGGTGCTGGGAATTAAACCAAGGTCCTCTGGAAAAACAGCCAGTGCTGTTAACTGCTGAACCAACTATCCAACCCAAGATCATTTTCTTTATATCCTTGATTGATTTTTCTGGCTTCTCCCATGATTTTGTCCATTAGTATCCTTCTCATCTCTCCCTCAGTATCCTTCTCCTTTCTCCATCAGTATCCTTCTCAAACTCCTGTCCACCAGTAGCTCTTGATCTTGCTCCAGAGACTCTGTTGACCAAGTGCTTTGTAGAGCCATTGTCCCTTTCCTTCCTCACTCTTCAAAAGGAGACTCTCTTCACATTGCTAAGATACAAACATTCCTAATGCATCTTCTACACTCTGTAACTGAAACTGCCCCTAATCATCCAGGACTGCTGATGCCAAACCCAACAGGACTTCCTCTGTTGGGATTTTCTTAATGTGTCTGTAGCATTTTACATCATCCACTCCTGTAGCTTTTCTTAACCACATACTTCATACATCTAATACCAACCTCAATAAGTCCCTCTCTTCCAACAAGGTTTGTATATTCTGGCCTTTAATTGCATTACTGTTATAGGGTTTACTAGAATATTTGGTCATCGCCACTTTCTATGACCTCCACAAAACATCTGGTGGGACCCATTCTGCTGTTTTCAAATTTGGTCAGCCAACTGTTGTGGTCCTTTTCCATAGGACTACAGCAACAGTTCATCCCAGGTCTTAGATTTCATTGTCCTTCTGTCTGTCCTGTACAGACTTAATACAGACAGAGTCCACGTCCACCTGGCTCGGCACAGGATGGCATTCATAGTATGATGTCATATATTCATATTCCTTCAAGGCCAGCCATGGAGGCTGAGCCTGCCTGTGTCCTCCTAAGCTCACTCCTCCCCTCGCTGCACCTCCACCCACAAGACTGGAATTCAAAGCCCTGAAAACAGTCTCATTCCTGTGGGGCCTTCCCCCAAACTCTCCAGCCAAATAACCCGCGCCCTTGCCTACTTGTCTCTAGGAGTGCAACAACTGTACTTCTTTGTCACCCACCTGCCCCACAGCCATCCAGGGATAATCGCAGAAGGGGTGTCCCCACAAGATCAGGCAACTCTGCTTTACCAACCAACAGGATGAATGTTAAATGTTACTTTACCTGAAGAATGTTTCCTAATAAGCTCTCCTTGGAGTACCACACTGCTGGTGGGCCACGACACAGGCTTCTCCACTAAACTGCACACAATGGTGATCTGTGATAGTACCCTAGAAATTATTCACTGAGGTTTGACTTTCTAAATATAATTAACTGTCGCCTCCCTATCTCTTGAAGTCTGATGTTGAGTGGGTTTTCAGTGTTTGCTGAATTAAAAATATATAAATAAAAGGTTAAAAAACAAACAATACAGGAAAAAAATCCATCTAATTTTTTTCATGTGTTCAAAACCTGACTGAGAAGCTGCCAACTCATTGATTAGCTTTAAAGACAGTGGTTAAAGAACACAATGGCACTGACTTTTAAGCCAAGCTAGCAAGTAAGAAGATGGGCAGTGGACTTTTAGTCAACAAATGTCTAGATTAATGTTTAGTACTGTGACTGTTGTAACACACTTACATAGTGCTACAAATTTCCATTAAGTCAGTTTATACTCATTTGGCACAGCAACATAGAATTCCCATCTTGACCTTATGTCCAGACCAACACACTGCGTGAGATGCTCTAGTACCACATCCCTCATTTCATTACTGAAATATCCCAGATTCTCTCTTTAAAATGTCTTAGTTCAAATGTGCTTTTCTCCCCCTCCTTCTCAGATAGTCATGGACATATCGATCCCTCACTGAGACCCCTGTGGGACCTGGCTTTACTCGGCAGCTCTTATGTGATGTGGGAGAAGACAACACAGCTTCTGAACTACTACTTGATCCAGATCAGTAGTGTGAAGCAGTTGGTAAGAGGCTGAAAATTAGCTGGGTCAGGGGAGTCCCAGCAGGAATACTTACCTTCATGGCAAGAGTTTTAACTACATTTCATTCATTCATTCAGCAAATCTTTGAATGACTCCAATGGCTCAGGTATTGTTTTAGGGACTGAGGAGGTAGCAGTAAACAAAACTACATTTGTTGACTTCAGTGAGACCTAATTCTAGAAAGAAGCCAGACAGAGAGCTCATGCACTGATGAGAATGTATCCAGTAGTGGTGGGAAGCGCTGTGGAGAGAAACAAACTGGGGAGGAAGAAACACAAGACCCTGATAGACAGCTTACCTAGTCAAAGTAAGGCGAATGGAAGTAGATGTCGCTGGGACAGAAGCCAAGAGGTTCTGAGAGCGACAGAAGGCTAGTTGAGACAGGAAACTGCAGCAGCAGGGTGATGGCTGAGGGAGCAGCAAGCCTCAGTGCTTGCACAGCTGACACTCGCCAGGTGACACTTGCCCAGGTGGGAGCCAGTCTAAGTTCTCTGCTGTGCTCTCAGTGAAAAATCAGAGGCTTCCTTCCCTATGGTTTCCAGGAAGATTGAAGTTCTAAGTTACAAAAATAAAAATAATAATCACCATCAATCTGGAATATAAGCCCTTGGCATTTGTGATGATTTGAATCGATGCCAAAGAGGTTATTTCTTTTTCTTTTCTTTCTTTCTTTTTTTTGTTTGTTTGTTATTGTTTTTTTTTCTTATTTTACATATCAATTCCAGTTCCCTCTCCCTCTCTCCCACCCTCCCATCCCCCCACCCTCCCATCACACACCCCCCATTCCACAGGTAGGGTGATGCCTTCCAGGAGGGGTCATCTAAATCTGTCAAGTCATGTGGAGTCTCTAGGTTAAGGGAGTATCCCTCCATGGGGAATGTGCTCCCAAAGTCCTTTCCTGCACCAGGGATACATCCTGTTTCCACAGTCAGAGGTTCCTTAGACTGCCCAGGCCTTCTAACTGAGACCCATGTTCAGGGGGTCTGAGTCGGCCCAATGCTGGTTTCCCAGCTATCAGTCTGGGGGCCCGTAAGCTCCTCCTTGTTCAGGTCAGCTGTTTCTGTGGGTTTCTATAGCCTGGTCTTGTTCTCCATCTTTGCATCTGGATTCCAGTTCAGCTCAGTGTTTAGCTGTGGGTGTCTGCTTCTGTTTTCATCAGCTGCTAGATGAGGGCTCCATGATGGTGGATAAGTTAGTCCTCAATCTCATTATCAGGGAAGGGCATTTATGGTAGCCTTTGCACTATTGCTCAAATTGCTAGTTGGGGGTCTCTGGACATTTCTCTAGAGTCAGTATTCTCTTCAAACATATAATGGCTCCCTCTTTTATTATCTCTGTCTCTCTCTGTGTCTCTGTCTCTCTCTCTCTAGTCTATTCCTCCCCTGACTAAATCTTCCTAGTCCCATGTGCTTTTTCCTCCCCTTCAAAGAGGTTATTTCTGAATAATATTAAAAATAATGACTTCTTGGCGGGGCCTGACATGGTGAGGGCAGACTGTGAGGTGTGCTGTTTACCTCTGCAGCTCTATAACAGCTGTGCTTTGGGTTTGGTTTAAGGGCTCTTCTTCCTGAAAATACAAGTATGGGGGGGATTATAATTCAACCTACACATTTAACATGGGTAATACCTTTCTTTTTGTCACTGCTAGGGAATGAGCCTTCCCCATGTTTCACACATGCGAGGCAGGCACTCTACCATTGAACTACATACAGTCTAAGCCCTACTCTGTGGTTTGAGCAAAACAGTTTATTAAATGAAATTGGTGTTGTACTGTTTATGTACAGCTCAGCTCCCTTTTACCTAAAACTTGAAAACTACCATAATTTCATTAAAAAGAATGCTGCTTTGAAAGCCAGGCCTATAATCTCAGCACTTAGGAGGTGTAAGGTTAGGAGTTCAAGACCCACCTCAACTACAGAGTTCCAGGACAGTGTGGCCTATCTCAAAACACATACACATTAAAAATATGCTATTTCCAAAAGCAGAATAAAAAAGTACTGTACTGCCTTGAGAGGATGTCTGCAAGCAAAGAATTTTTTAAAAAAATTAAGATTACATTGTAAAGCCAGCCCTTGAGAACATTACAGAGGGTAGTGGAGTCCTAGACAGTCAACAGGAGTCCACTGATGAGCAACAACTTAGGAAAGGTCAGCATTTCCTTGCAAGATAAAACATACAAATGAAGGCCAGGCAAGGGCAAAAACACACCTCCAAATGAATACCTGATTGACAGAGCACAGTGTTTGTGAGCCCCACACATTCTCCCACGCACGTTCTCTCTAGGTTGCCTATGTACATTGTAAACGCTATGTCAACTGCTGTTATTGTATTTTGTTTAGGAGACAGAAATGAAAACATGCCCACACATTCAGAATTTATATTTTCTATTAATAGTTGGTTGCGCACATGGGTACAGAGCCTACAGATTCGGATGGGTAACTGTAATAAGTGCTGGTAACTAATTCTGTTGAGAAAGACTGGTTTCCTGATGAATTCCGACTTTGTGACTTGTGCCTCAGATGTCTGAACACTCCTGTGTATCCTGCCAGGCTGGAGGGAAACCTACCCAGTAACGAAAGAAAGCCACCATACAAGAACAGCCTGCTTCTGATTCCCCCAGCCTCTCTTGCATTTTCTACAGTCCCTCCTCACCTACTGCACACGGCTTGTGATCATCTCCATCACCATAAGAAAAGCAAAGACAAAGCCTAAAACCAGGTTCTTTTTCAGTGTCCACCCCCCCACACTGTCATATCATATATTCTTTAGTAGTTTCACTAAAAACCTGGTAGACTAAATTTTATTCTAAAGACAAAAGGTTTTAAAAATAATACTATTTTATTATTAAAAAGTACTTTCCATATATAAAAATAAAAAAACATAAAAAGGGAACTAGGAAATTGACTTATTAAAATTTCTAGTAAATGGTGTGAGGATGAATGCCCGCCCACCAGAACATACCTAACACACTGGTTTTGATATAATGGTTAGCGACATCATGGGAGCGTGTTAATGCAGCATGTATGAAGGCTGTGGAGGCTGGGGTCAGACCTCAGTTTTAATCCTGTAAGATAGGAGAATCACATGAGTCATGTGTATTGACTGCCAGTAGTAAAATCTGGCCCATATGGGGTAAGCACTGGAGAAATATTCTGCTTTTCTCTTGTCTCTCAGAGGGAAGCAGGGCCAACATGTCAGAGGCACACATACATCACGGAGGTTGCTAGAAGAGTCTCCTTATCCTCACAGACTTCAGCCTTCAACAAAAGCCACAAATGCCAGACAGAAAAAAGCTTTAAGGACATTCAGCCGGAGTTCTGTAGAACTGGATGACAAAACCTAAACCAGATAGATCCATGACTTCTTGAGTGGATCCGGGCACTGCCAAGGTGTTTCAGCAGAAGAGTTGTGTCACCACCCACAGGAACACACAACACAGCCTAGCACTCTGACCTTACAAAACCCCTGGTGTTTACTATGTTAACTCTATTTTCCTTCCTCTAGAAAACTAATGATGATGGCATTGACTTTGATTTCACCGCTCTACTTCATGAATTTTCAACACAGGTAAAAATCAACGTTGTGTGTCAAACTGTTTTTATTTCAAGTTTTTCAAGTTACAATATTTAGGCTTTTATTTCCTAGGAAATCATTCCCTGTCGGATTCACTTGTTCTGGTACCCTGGCAAACCACTGAAAGTACAGTACTACTGTCAAGAGCTGCAGAACCCTGAAGAAGCCTCTGGAACTGATGAAGCATCAGCCATGGCACCAACAGAGCTCAGTAATTTCTAAAGAGAAAAAGATCTGCTCCTATCACATTCCCAACAAGACGACTCCACTGGCCTTCTTCATCACTGCTGTATATAAGCAAAGGTCCAGGCATCCTAGCACCGAGGCACACCTGTGGATACAGGCAAATGTGTCCTACCTGATCAGCCTTGGTGTTTAACTCTGAGAGTGGATGCGTACCTATATCTACTCAGAGCTTAGTAGTCAGAGCGCATTGCTGAGGCTTGGGGCAGGTGGGTGAACAATTGCTTTGGGGGAAAGGTTTCATCTCTGAATTTGTGTTTTTCATCATTTTAGACATATTATAGCTATTTTATGTTGCTAAATCATTCCTACTTATGTCAACAACAAGCATTTTTTTTTCAATGAAAGTAAATTGCAGGGGAATATTAACTGCTAATTTCAGGCAAGTATTCCATTTTAACTTTCAAATAAATGTTCGTATTTCTAAATAATGAAGTGTGTTTGCAAGCTTCTGTATGCACTGAAAAATTTAGACTAACCTAGAACTACATCACTTCCCAATATTGCCTGATTGGAATCTCACAAACAGCACACAGGGTCTCACATCATAAAGCTGCAAACAAAGTTAACCAAACACTGATCTAGCTCAGAGTACATTAGATACGTATTTTTTATGTATCAGTGTTGGTGTAAGTAATCTATAATGGCAAACATAATATGTAATAATCAAATTCAGTGAAGTACCTCCTCAAGACAGGAAGAACTGATCCAGGAAATGTTGCCATCAGCTGCCTCTCACAATTATTAAAACTTAATGGAACCCTTATGTCACTGTCTTAAACCCTTGAGCCAGGTTCCTTGGCCAGTAACTGATTAGGGGGCATCAGCTTCCCAGTCAAAAAGCATACAGAAGCACCCTCACGATGGATGAGGTTGTCCGCAATGAAGCTGGAAATGCAGTTCATCAACCTAACTGACACCCAGCCTGACAACACACAGACTTTGCTGTTTACCCTTGTGCTCATGTGGCTGGCACAGCTGTGTCCTGCTGCCACTGTCCCAGACTTCCAGAGTCTCATATGATCTATTCCTAGCTAAGACCAAAACTGTCCATATGGTGTTCCAGAAAGAATGTCATTTTCACAGCAGTGTCAAGACAACTACTAAAACTGGAGTGTATTACTTGGTCTGCACTATTCGATAATGGGAAATGCACACTTCAGAGAAAGGTTTTAGACAGAGACACTTAACAAAATAGCCAGAAGCAGACCTAATTGTATTTTATTTTCTATTTAAAACCCCAAATTGTTGCATTTACCTCTCCCATATCCACTCCTTTTAACAAGTCCTAAACCTTCTGCATGATCTTTTAAGGGCAATAGCAGCTTTCCCACTTATGCAATAACAAAGACAAAGAACTTTTTCAAAACACCCAAAAAGCAATATGTAATGATTGCATCAAGCCAGAATCAAGCAAAAAGATAAGTTTTCTAACTTTAGTTCCCTAAACAATCTTTCAAAATAGATCCCATGAGCATTATGTAGACTGCAACACATTGCCATTCTGTGATCACTAACCATTCCTTAAATCCTTCTAAATGGTATTTCAACTTTCTCCAAGATCTTACTTCCCAAAGATGTTCCACTAAGCTTACAGGTGACCATAACTCAGCCAGTGAGCAACAAATATAACCCTTAAGCAGACTGATTTTGCTATAGAGTGTGGAGAGGAATTATATGCAAAAGCCACAAAGTAAAAGCAACTAAATGTGTCTCAGTGTCATTATCAGAACATCTTTCTAACATGAGCTCTGAGATCTCGAGCTTGATTTAATTAACATTGATTTCACTGGCTAACAACAGAGCAAGTGCTTCATTTACCTCGGCATAAAATGAAAAACAAAATTCCCCAAGCCCTCTTTAGCAGTGTAAATTCCGAGTCACCAAGTCAGTGACAGTTATATTTACCATCACATTCATCTAGCTTCTCTAGAACTTTCGGGATTTCAAGCTATACCAAAAGAAGTGCCAGGATTTTGTCTGCAATTCATTCTATTCTACTCAGTTTCGATTTCTCCTATTTGAATGATAATTTTTTAGATAGAGGTTTGAATGAGAATGTCTCCACAGGCTCCATGGATTTGAATGCTTGGTCATCTGGGAGTGGCACTATTTGAAAGGATTTGCAAGTGTGCCTTGGAAGAAGTGTGTCAGTGGAGATGGCCTTGAGGTTTCAAGGGCCCAAGCCAAGCCGTGTCCCCCTTTTCCTGCTGCCTGTGAATCCAGATGTACAACCCCCAGTTACTTCTCCAGGATCTTGTCTGTTTGTGCCTCGATGCTCCCTGCCATGATGATAATGGACCAAACCATTAAAACTATAAACCAGACTCTATTTAAATGTTTTATTTTTATGAGCTGCTGTGATCATGTCTCTTCACAACAATAGAGCACTAAGACAGTTTGTTTAAAGATCAGTTGAGGCCAGGTAATGGTGGCACATGCCTTTAATCCCAGCACTTGGAAACAGAGGCAGGTGGGTCTCTGTGAGTTCGAGACCAGCTTGGTCTACAGAATTAGTTCCAAGACAGCTTCCAAAGCCACAGAGTAAACCCTGTCTTGAAAAACCAAAACAAAAAGTCAGTTGAAATGTCTATTTTTGGACTTGAATGTTATTCCTTCAAGACATCATAGTTTATCACACTGACTTTTCTCAGTTTAGAAAATTCTGGTCAGTTCTGTGACCTTTCCTAGCTTTCAAAACACAAGACTCAGTTGCCATGCTTCCCAGCCTACATGTGAATGGGTAAGTGAACCAGCAGGTTCTCTAGAAGCACATGATGTCTTTAGTGAAGCACTGATAAGTCAGCTGAAGACTTCAAATTCTCACGCAACAGTTTCAACAATGCAATGAGCTACCTTCTTCAATGGGATAGTTCCAACATGTCCCAATTCACTCCTTTCTGGTGGCTGCCAAATTTAAGAATGCATTAAAATGTTAAAATACAAAATTCCTAATTTTCAAAAATGCTAAATTTTGTTGATTCACAAGCAAAAGGAGGGAAAGAATAACAGAAAAAATAACTGTATTTCTTTAAATGTCAATTATAAGCTGAAAGAATAGCCCAACTGTGTTATCTCACAAAAGAATATTGATATTATACATTAGAATTACAAAAAAAGCTTAAATTTCATGTTGTGGGTCTATGTGCAGGTGACGTTGCAGTGGTCTTTAACATCAAATGCAAATGGAATCACCTGGAAATATTTAGGGAGCCCGATACCTAGAGATGGAACTGGGTCCTCACTTAAGCTCCAGGGGATTTTGAAGTGAGTCAGGAGAGGGCAGCCATGCAGCAGCAGCGGCTAGTGGGGCCTCTTCCCAACACAAACAAACACTTTATTTTACTTTTTGGTTTGTTTTGAGACAGGGTTTCAATATGTAGCTTTGGCGCCTGTCCTGGAACTAGCTGTTGCAGATCAGGCTGGTCTCAAACTCAGAGAGATCTGCCTGCCTCCCAGGTGCTGGGATTAAAGGTGTATACCACCACCACCCAGCTTAACACTTTCTTTAAATTAGTTAAACCTATCCTTCATAATAGTAGTGTAAAAATCTTCACCACATTAATCTTTTCCAAGCTATAGGC
Source organism: Phodopus roborovskii (assembly GCF_943737965.1). Classification (NCBI taxonomy): domain Eukaryota; kingdom Metazoa; phylum Chordata; class Mammalia; order Rodentia; family Cricetidae; genus Phodopus; species Phodopus roborovskii. The sequence goes on along the minus strand of NW_026126540.1, from coordinate 2,874,863 downwards.
TGTTTGGTTGTTACTACCCATCTATCACTAATTTAACAAGTTAACAACAGATGAAGCTCTGTTCCTGTCCTATGGGATCCTGTTCCGTTCACACTGCCACATGGACCCATGCCATTGCCTATGAAATGCTGCTGATGGATTAGATACCCAGGATACTTACCTCTTCTCTTCCCCCGTTCCCCCCCCCATCAGCCCTCCACTCCCCCCCCCCATCTTGAAACAGGTCTCACTGTGTAGCCTTGTCTGTCCTGAAACTCATTATGATACCAGGCTGGCCTTGAACTCCTAGAGATCTACTTGCCTCTGCCTCTGGCATAACAAGAATATTTAACACTCAGTTTTATCAATTTTTCTGATTATTCTCAATATCCAAAGACTGTCCTAAATTCTGTGGCAGTATTTCCTTACTAAGAATGTACTCACAGTAGCAAAAGCAAACCACTTCCCAGGTTTGATGATATGGTACAGAAAAATGCATTCATGAGGAAATGGAGCTAGTCAATAATTGTAACCACAGTATCCATTTGAAAACCTATAGTCTATAGTGGATCAGTATTTATCCCTAGTATACAAATTGACTTTGGGAGCCCATTCCCTATGGAGGGATACTCTCTCAGCCTAGACACGTTGGGGAGGGCCTGGGCCCTGCTCCAAATGACACCACAGACTTTTAAGCTACCCCATGGAAGGCATCACTCTCCCTGTGGTGCAGAAAGGGGATGGGATGGGGTGGGCAGGGGGAAATGGGATTGACATGTAAAACACACTTGTTTCAATTTAAATTAAATAAATATGCCTAAGGTTAAAAAAAAAAGAGAGAGAGAAAATTTAAGGAGTTGCATGTAGGCGGGGCAACTCTACAAATTATATTTTATCAGAATCTATAAATGAGAACTTAGGTAAGCACCTTGTTATTAGCTAATGCAAGACTACAAATACACTGTACTTCTAATACAGAGGGTGTCACAAGTGGAGAAGCCACAAATTGAAACCACTTGCTACCTTCAGCATGCTAATGGCCCAGTGCCATCTTCATCGTGTTAATGGCCTAGGGAAGAATCTGAAAATGCTCTCTAGTAAGACCATGATTCACTTGTAAACAGAAAGCCTCATTAAATGGCATTCCAGGAAACATCATGATGTACAATGTTTACATTCATAGTCTCAATAGATTAACTTGTAAAGTATCAATATATGCCACAGAGACAATGGACAACTTATTTGAAAAATAAACCACTGAAAAAAGTGTTTACTCTAGACTACAAATGGAAGAAACTATATGGCTATTTCGTACTGTTTTTTGCAGCTTTTCTGCATGTTGGAAACTCATGATAAAAAGATTTAGGGAGCTGGAGAGATGGCTCAGTCTGTAAAATGCTGGTCAAGCAAGCATGAGGAGCCAAGTTCAGTCCCACAGAACCATGAAAAATCAGCTGGGCATGGCACACAGCTGCAATCCTAGTGTTGGGGAAGCAGGCAGGAGGACCCCAGGCTGCTGGTCAGTCACTCTGGAAGGAAACGGGCAGGAGGACCCTTGGGGCTTAGGGAGAAATGTTATCTCAAAACTGAGTTGGAAGACAATTAGAAAGAACCTCTGGAACGTACATTCATACACAAAACCACAGCCCTAGCATGTGGGGGGGGGGCACGGTGCTGTACACCCACAGTCCTAGCATTTGGCAAGAGGAGTGTGAATTTTGAGGTCAATCTGAGCTAGACACATAGACCTTGTCCAAAAAAAAAAAAATTGCAAAGTAAATTTAAATATATTCCAAGCTGAAATTATTATCTTCTCCCCTTAAATAAATATTAAAATATATTTCAGTAATACTCTAATTTTATTTAAGGTCTTTCATTAAACAATAAAATAGTAAATAGTTTAAATATATATATAATTATCTTTGCATATACATAGAAGCTTCTGAATGTGAAACAGCAAGAGCTCCTAAAACTTGTTTCAGCCATCTGAATTTATTTCACTGGAATCCATCATCTCTGAATCTTGTAGTCAAATAGTCAAACAGTCACTATGTTCAAAGTGAGCAGAGTTCAGTTCTTGGCTTTTCCTTTTTTTACAGGAAGTTGACCTGTAGCTTCCAAATACTTATTGATGAGGTCTTCTTGTGTGGATGGTGAACACGGCTGGTATCTGGAGTACTCCATTGTGTACTCTCCTTTCCCCTGGGGGGTTGGGGGGAAAAGAGAGAGAGGATGAGAGAAGAGATTTATTTGCTTACAACTCTCAAGCACAGAGAGTCTAGATTTCACAAATGCAGTTACTTTGCAGGGTGCTCTCCTCAAGAGCCAGGAAGTGAGGTTTCACTCCACTTTAATGTTGCTTACCTCTGTGCAAGACCTAAGTTCAGTAGAGTAGCCAAACATATTATTTAGGGGGACCTAAAAAACAAACATAATAAATATTTTAGTACCCCTTGTTGAAAAACATTTGAAGAAAATATATTAGTTTTCTACTGAAAATTTTAGGTTTAAAAGAATCAAGAGGCGGAGTTGCTTCTGTCTTACCCCAGATAGGAAACCCTACTTTAAAATTACTTTGACAGGCATAATTAGAGTAAATCTTTGATTTCACAGTGCATCCCATTGATGCCTCCCCTTGGCAGAGGCTCATGCATGCTTGGCATGTGCACCCCCACTGAGCTGCACCAAGCCCTCCTTTAGGTACTGACATGATACAATGACAGCAAGATCCTTCTGGAGTAATTTACAACGGGACTGATACTTTCTCCTCCCTGGATTGAAGTCAAGTCAGGGTACGGATCAGGGAAGTAAATACTAGTCTTACAACACAATAAAGCAGCTATACACATAAGGTTAACAAGGAAAAAAAATCTATACATCTAAGAAAAAAAATCAAATTCACCAAAAACACATAGCCAAGATATAAAGAATCCTTTTGGCTTTTGCACAAGAGTTGCTCTCATAGAAAATTATACAAATTGCCACAAAACAGAAGCCACAAACCCAAAGCTATACCTTACTTTGTTCTATAATTTCCAAAACCAAAGCCAACTGGCTTCCTTCTGTGGCTAAAAAGACATATCTCATGAGGTGGTTATCTCATTAAGCTGAGGCATCAGGATTATTGTGAGTTCCAGGCTAGCCTGAACTACAGTGTGAGAATGTATCTCAAAAAACAAAACAAAGAAACCTGGGAGACCATCAGTGACCATACTTACATCTGCATACAGTGTGAAATAGTCCTCGATTCCATCTTGCCCAGTGATTACTCCATGGCGTCGGTTAATTCCTGCTATTACTGTTCCCTGAAATTCATTTGGAGCTACAATTTCCACAGACATAATAGGCTCAAGAATACTTAATGTGGCATTTGTCAAGGCTAGGTTTAAAAATGAAAACAACAAGAAAAGTATATTAGTCATTAAACTGGAACTCTCTCCAGCTCTACATGTGACAGGTGGCACTTTCCCAAAGGTACACAAGCAGCACGCTTCAAATTTCCCACAGATTCTTTTTTTTTTTTTTTTTTTTTTTTTTTTTTTTTTTTTAAATATAGTAATGGTAATAGTTATCTTTGTGGAAATTCCAAGAGATAATGTTTCATTCGGATATTAGCATTTTGATTAGCATACTTTATTAAAAAAAAATCCTTAAATCTCATTAAACTGTAGAGCACAGAAAACATCAATCATCAAGTGCATCCCGCACTATGAGAAATTATCTAGCAGTGCTACTCGATATCTCTTCAATCTTCACATACAGACAAGCTCTGAAGTGAAAGCAACACAAACCCACCCTTCCTTACTGGTCCTTGGCGTGTGTGTGTGTATGTGTGTGTGTGTGTGTGTGTGTGTGTGTGTGTGTACACGAGAGTACTTTCTTCACAATGACCTTAGAGCTGAGAGAACTGAGGTTTGGAGCATTTAGTTTCATAGCCCAAGAGCTGACACACTACTTTGGTGGAGCTTAAAGTTAAACCTAGACTAGTCCTAGCCCTTGACTATCTCCTTATTCAGGCACTTAAGCACCTGGCCTGCTGATGCTAGTGTTTTTACTAGTGGATTGAAATAGGGAATCACCATTGTTATTAACAGAAGCTATTACATAGACTTATAGTGAATTTGAACATCTGTGGAGTTTAGTACATAGCTGAGGTGTGCCAATCCCCTATGGTATTAAGGAGTGTGTTACATTGTCACTCTAACAGTTACTGCATTCAAGACTGGTGTCTTTAGAGGGACTTAAATAAATATACAAGAGATGTTGCTAATTAATTCCTTACAAGCAGACAGATGCCTCTGGGAAAACTATGGTTATTTTCAAACAAAATAACTTCTTATTGTCTTTTCTGTGTTTTCCTCAAAAGCTTTTATTTGGGGACAGTGCAGCTGGTCTGAGGCTAAACATTCTACTCTAGTGAGCTACTAAATTAAGTATAAATATTTGAAGTTTTATTTTACTTCCTCCGTAAATATCAGCAAGTATTTGTAACTAAGAAGTATAGTGGTTATGTATTACATGGGACAGAAAAATACACAATGAGTTTTATGTTAAAGGGGCTGTTAACATGTAGTTCGGTAGTTTCTAGTTATTGGTGAAGAAGCTTAGGACCTGGACAGACTTTTCACAAGAAGCAATAACTTGTTAGAGGACAGAAGCAAAAACCTGAGTTTCAGTCAGGCAGCGGAACTGTTCAGCCTAGAAAAGGGGAAGCTTACAAATGACCACCCTCTCCTGCCCTGTGCTAAGTAATTGTAATATACCCAAGGGACCAATAAATGCTATGAGCAACAACAACAACCGAGGTGAACATGCTGGAAAATGAGGGGCATAGCATAATGCTAAGTCAAAGGCAATATAACAGGAAGAATTGTATTCAGTGTGCCTAAGTGTATGTACCTATGTACACGTACACGTACGTACACACACAAACAGGAGGTACATTATCAAGTAACATTCCAAATAATGTTCCCAGACAGCCTGGGAAAGTTCAAGTGATTGACCTACTTCTATATAGTAAGGAGAAGAGAAAGAAAGACTCCAACTCACACCCTAGCATGGAATGGCAACAGATCCCAGAGAAGACCCCCTCTGGGTTTAATGAGCTAACAATTCTGTCGATGTTTAAAATGGCTGGAAAGCCAGTGCTTGGGAGTGTAACTAAAAACTAGTTATGGAGGTGACAGCAACACTCATGTCTGGAGGGCCAAAGCAGGCCAAGCACATTTGGTTTTGTATTTCAGTTAAAATTTGGTTTGCACTGGTATACATGAAAATCTAAATTATCTTCTAACCCTGATGCTACATTACATATTTTACTATATATCATGACAGACACACTAGCCCAAGCACAGGCTACTCTAATACTGATCTCATTTAGCAAGCATCAGTCTTACCCCAATGCCCTCAAATGGCAATCAACAACACATGTGCATCAGTTCTTTTACTGTTTGGTGAGCACTTTCTGTCCCTGATTTAATCAATCAATCAATCAATCAATCAATCAATCAATCAATTAGTTATAACTGTTTGTATTTTAAGACAGGATTTCTCTAGGTAGCCCTGGCTGTACTGACTTGCTTTATAGACCAGGCTGTCCTTGAACTAATAGATCTGCCTGCCAGGGCTAATGGCATCAAATTTTAACATTTTAAAACTTTCTTTTTTTTTTTTTTTTTTTAAAGGACTTGAAAAAAACCAATCATGATTTTTATTCCACATTTAAATTTAATGCCTTTTCTTTTTAAAATTGCATTCTATTTGGCAATTATTTGTATTTACTAATGGAAAAATGTAGCTTCATTTTTTTTTTTTTTTTTTGTCTTTAACATAAAGAAAAAAGAATCACATGGAGGAACCCCGAATCAGTTATTTTCATGCTAGCACCTTGCTTGTCTGCACAACTTGGTTAAACACACAGACACAGAAACACACTTTTTCATTGGTATATTTATATATTCTACCATATGCATCTATATTTACTTGTAAATATAGGAAGAGTTAAAAATGATGAAGCTATATGTTAACTGATGTGCAAATAGTTTATCTTACCTTTACCTAACCTCTATTTCCAGAAAGTTATAAGCTTCTACTCAAGAACCACAATAAAACAATTGGTGCTTTTTATTCAACTGTATTTCTAAGAAGTATTAAAGTGACTTAACGCTTAGTTTAAAATGTATTAAAGAAGTGGACTTTTCAAGGTCAGAATGTGGCGGTCTACTCTGAAGTCCACATCATTTCCTTTCTTCAGACTGAGGAAATCCCTGCATCGCAGACTGCACAGCCTGACCAATACACAACACACAGCTGATATAAGAAATGGACAATGACCATTCCTTTCCATAACTGAAAACCATAAGATAATTGCTAATTTTAAATAAAATAATAAATTATCAACTTAGTCTAGAAAACAGCAGCCCTCCAAGACACTGCCTAACATCAATCACAGATGCAAACTGAGAACAAAAGGAGTTCAAAAAGCTCAAAATTCACAGAGAATCAACAGAATTCTGATTTACAGAATGCTTAGGAATTAATAATTAAGAAATATTAATTCTCTACTCTCTATTTTAATTATTTGAAGGAAATATTTTTTGAAATGTTTTATGAATCTTAATTTTATTATGTAAAGACACTTATGTATATTACTAAGAAATTGACAAATAGCAGATATGGATGAGAAGGCAAAGAAAATTAATTCTCTGATGTCAAATAGCTTTGTTGTCATTTGTTTCCCACTTTCCAGGGGACTGGAGAGATGGCTCAGTGGTTAAGAGCACTGGCTGCACTTCCAGAGGTCCTGAGTTCAATTCCCAGCAACCATGTGGTGGCTCACAACCATCAATAATGGGATCCAATGCCCTCTTCTGTCATGAAGGATACATGAAAGTAGAACACTCATATACATTTAAAAGAAAAAAAGGGGAAAGAATCAGATATGCCTGCCTGCAACTGCTCAGAGTTATAGTTCAGTTTTAGAAAATGTATTATCCCATGCATAAAGTTTACTGAATCCTTTCAAATATGTTTCCATTCTCCTAATAATGCCTAACAGCTTAAAATGTGATATATGAAAAAATTACTTACAAATTTATGAACTCCTTGACATTTAAATAAATGAGAAAAATAACATGACTAGTTAAATTATCTTTAAAATACTTTTAAAGAGTTCTGAGCATTTGTCTTCTCTATTAAAACCAGAACTTCAGATTGTATATGAACTCAAGAAAGAGAACACAACCATCCCCATCACATTAGTCTGTAAATATTTGTCCCTTATCTCCCATACTCCACCCCAAAATGGAGGAGAATACAGACAGCGCTGCTTCTTACTATGACGGTCCCCCAGGGAAGACAGATATGGAGGGCACCGGGACACAGCATACCTTGTTTAAGAGCACCTTCTCCAGCTCGGATGAAAGAGATTTCATTAGAATCAACCATATGGTGTGCGCCATCTTGCAGAACAAACCGTAGCCCAGAAAGCTTGTGACCAGAAAGAGGGCCCTTTTCACAGGCATCCAAAAACCCCTAATAATGAATGAATATAACTACAATGAGATTTCACTTGCAGAGTGAAATTCCAAAACACATTATTGCTCAGAAATGCAGTGTTCTTAAGATATAAGCTGTCTTTCACCTCTCGAAAATTTTCTGAGTAAGTTGGGCATTTAGATGAACAATCCCATGGAAAAGGACCGTACATGGAGGTATGAGATGGCTGGAAAATGAAGTTAAAGGCACTTATCACCACTGCCCCACAACCTCAACTTCAGGAATGACTTAATACTCACTCTCTTACAGAGACACAATGAGGAAAGGGAGTAAAGGCAAACTAAGGTCATCAATTCTTCCAAAATATATGTGTAGGCAGTAGCTGTGGCTTGAGCCCCTATTACAGATCCATTACTACTTTGTTGTGCTGGCAGATCACATCATAAAAATCACTGTGTAAAGTTGCATGATGTTGTTAAGAACTAGAACTGAAGGGAATTTCATTTTTCCGAATGCAATTCTCTTTTTTAAAAGACAGTTACATTAAGGTATAATTTACATACAACAAACTGTATGTTTAAAGAAGAGCTGACAAGTTTGCAACTCATTTTCAGTCACTTAAATACATCTAGAACTCCTCTAATTCAGTCACATAGCTACACACCCAACAGATTATATTTCCGACATTTCAAAACTGCAAACTATGTATGCTGAAAAACATGTAAAGTCTTCTTCTCGTCTGTGAATTTGAGACATCTGGTATTGAGAAGTGTGTGAATGGCAAAGGATTATCTTAAAGTAAGAGTGAAATACATTACCACCACCAACAAAATGCTATCACCACTGAAACCAAAACTATAATCTGCTGTCCACAAACTAAACAATTGCTTAGATGGCAGAGCAAGTAAAGGGGTAAGCAAGGTAAGCATTGACACTTTGTCAGTGTGCACAGCTCTTTGCCATTTCACACATAAAGCTTATCTGGCCTCAACAGTTTTGAAGGGGATAGGCAAGTAGTTTACTCCCAATTTAACTATTTCTGCCTGGATGAAGTGACACACACTTTAAAGCAAAGCACTCAGGAAGCAGAAGCAAGTAGACCTCTTTGAATTCCAAGCCATTCTGGGCTACATACAGACTGCCTATCTCAAAACAAACAAACAAACAAACAAACAAACAAACAATCAAACAAAGCAGCTCTTTATTTATCAAGAGCACCCTCACCAGCAGCAAAAATGGGCCAGAGAAGTACCCAGGTGCCAGGAATCTTAACAAACAAGCATTCCTACATCAGTGCACACAAACTTCTCATAACCCAAAGACTACCATACTTTTATGATTGACTATAATCAGTGCAGTAGCATCAATTCATGAAGAGCGATGATGACATATATGATGACAGAGCAACTTGCCACCATTGTCATGTCATGTGTTTGCAGCCCTCAACTGGACCAGAGGTTCGAAGATGGAAAATTTGACAGTCCACACACACAAAAGGATGTTTAACTAAAAGCAACCACGATAGACACAAGCACACCAGAATAGAAAGTATGATTTAATAGCAAATAACCTGCGTTCAAACAGAGACAAATGCTCCAGGGCTTTGTTAAACATTACCTTCTCAACTGCAGGCACAAACTGCTTTGGAACATTGGCCCCAAATGTTTCATCGGAAAACTCCAATTTAGTATAGTCCTCCGGGGCCAGGGGCTCCAGCACACCTATTACTTTTCCAAACTGGCCAGCACCACCTGACTGCTTTTTGTGTGTAAAATCAAACCTGAAAATGATTTAGGAGGAGAAAATGAACAGAGCATGAGTAATTAGAAAAATGAAATAAATCCCCACTAATACACAAAAATCCAGCTTTTTTTTTTTTTTTTTTTTTTTCCTTTTCCCTTTGACTATGATGGCCATACTATGGAGTTTATTACAGAAGTTATTTAGAAGAGATTCTTCTTTTCTGCTCTTATTCAGGGTGAAAGAGGGACATACCACCTAAGCAATCAAGTTTTTCCATTGCTCTAAAAGAATCAGTCTGAGGCTTCTAATAACCTCTATCCAAAGAGCTCATCCAAATCAGGAACACTGACATGTCACACAAGGTAGCAAACAATGATGGTTACTTAAAATAAGAATTCTGATGGCTACTGTTAATCTATTTAGGCAGTTTCTACTTGATTTTGCTATTTGGCACTATAAGCATAGATAACTAAAAGGCAGCACCAGATGTAATAATTAAGACCTAAAAATAATTAATGACAAAATGCATAAAAAAGGCTTTCCAAAAGAAATGAACACAAGTTAGTGTTTAAGTTGAGCCAATGGATGGAATGCGTATTTTACAAGAATTATCAGACATGGAGACGCAAGCGCACAGGCGACTACTTCATAGGAAAAACGTCTGATGCGTGCGTATACTGCTCCTTCTTTCAACCTGAAACTTTCAGAGGACAATCACTTTGAATGTACAGATACTTATGGGTAAGTCTGTAAGTGACTTAGAAGGCGTAAATGTAAACAATGACAGGAGATGCCCACCTCGAAGGGCAGACTTCCTAAAGAGCCTAAGTGTGAGTGTTTAACTTAACTGCCTTCTAATAAATAACCTTCGGCTGGCCAAGAGCTTCAGGATGGGCTGGGAAACCCCAGAGAGCAAACACTTAATTTCCCAGGGAGGGAAAAACATCTATAGGAAGCAAGAGAAGGTTAGCAGAGGGTGAAACAAACACAAAGTCACCACAGTGGAGGGGTTTATAGGTGCAAGAACCAAGGTCCTGTCACATGCTCAATGTTTTGAAGATGGCCATTTGTTTTCAATCTAACACTACCTCTCTAAAATAGTAGAGGCTGAAGAGGGCTCAGCAGGGAAGTGAGCTCGTCATCAAGTCCGACGACCTGAGTTCAACCTGCCAGCCACAGCATGCACATATTCCTGCACTCATTCAAAACAAAATAAAGTATGTAAACTTGTAATGAAAAATAGTCTGTATCTGCACTATATAGATTAGCTATAGGGGTAAATCTAACCACAGTTATTTAAAACTAACTGGAAAATTCAACAACTTAACAACTCAAGTGCTCAAGCACCTGAGACAGTGACCACAATACCGCACAGGACAGACACAAGGCAATCCAGCATGGCTGAGCTCTTCAGGCACAGTGTTCTAAGAATCAGCTCACATCCAAGTAATTCCACACAGTTTTAGCAACAACGTCACTTATGAACCAGAGGAGGCCAAGTGATAGAACATGTAAGTGCCAGGTTTGTGTTAATCATTTTGCATGAACTAAACCCAGAAAGCATCCCTGTTTCCAGTCATCTCTTTATAAGTAGGTGTAAGACCTGAGGGTCAGAGAAGCAAAGAACTGCACAAATGTCACTGCTACCTAATACCACAGCTTGGATTTACATCAAAAACAATACCCTTAACCAAACAGTTTCCTAGAATGCTAGTAAGAAAATGTAAACCAACAGGACCTGACTCACGTGTTCACTGCAGGGTCTCCAAGCGGGCACTCGATGAAAACAGATTTTGCAGTAATTGATAAAGAGGACACTGGTTGGCTGCCATGCTGAAGGCCAAAGAATCTCTAGTCTACAGTCACACGGATGGCAACCAGCAAGAGGCGGCTTCGTCAAAAACCACGTCATATCAAATGTGATGTTAATGAGAACTCTGCTGAATTTCTTGTTATCTCTAGTTTATAGACTCATTTTTACTACTTTATTTTTTTCATTTTTTTGAGACAGGGTCTCAATATGTCGCCTTGGGTAGTCTAGAACTCTCAAGAGATTCCTTGCCTCTACCTCCCAAGTACTGGGATTAAAACTGTGAGCCACTATGCCTGGCCATTTTGACTTTATATTCACACTCAAGTTACAAGCCACAGTATTTCACAGTTTTTTTATCCTGTTCGATGCTCATATTATAATACAATCAACACATTATTTGAATGAGTATAACGGACTGAATATTTATTTATCAATGATGAAGTTACAGTAGGCAACTAAGACTTAAAGACTCAAGTGGGGCTGGAGAGATGGGTCAGCGATTGAGAGTTCTGGCTGCTCTTGCAGAAGACCTGGGTTTGGTTCTCAGCAATCAATAAACATGGTGGTTCACAAGCACCCCTAACTCCAGTTCCAGAGGATGTGATGTCTTTTTCTGACTTCCTTGAGCACCAGTACACATACATAATGTGCAAGCAAATATTCTAAAAACATTTTAGAAAAAAGTAAATATAGGAATGATATTCTTGCAATTCAGCTTATTTCACAGCTAAATGAAAATAAGCTTCCCCTTTAAAGTAATAATTATAATTTTAAGAGATCCTTAGTTGGTATAAATATTGTAAGTACCTTTCTGATACCCAAAATGCTGACTTGGGAAGCCCACACTGTAGCCCTGACTGCTCAGACTAGAAGTCTGCAGTAATTACAGGACATACATCTAGTAGCTTATGACACTGCATGCTCTGCAGAGTCCCTTCTGACTCACAAACTACACAGTCACTCCTTCCTGGGCGCTCTCGCTCTCTCTCTCTCTCTCTCTCTCTCTCTCTCTCTCTCTCTCTCTCTCTCTCTGACACACACACACTCACACAAGCACACATACATTTCTTAAGGACCAGTTCATAGAGAAATGACTTATTCAAAGGAAAAGAAAAAGACAAATATCTTCAATTTCAAGAGGAAAATATAACCTTGTTATCCCCTAGTTACTCTGTATTGGCTATTGTAATGGGGAAGAGTGGGAAATGCTATATTGCTTATTATTTCTTAAAAACCCACTTAGTCCAAAGAAAGTCCTCATTTATAGGAGAACTTACATAGTAGTCTGTGCAAAAAAAAAAAAAAAAAAAAGCCTTCAATAATCTACCCTTTAAGAAAAAGAGATGGGGCTGGAGAGATGGCTCTGTAGTTGAGCGCACGGCAGAGGACTTGAGTTTGGTTCCCAGCACCTACACTATGTAGCTTACAGAATTCCAACTCCAGGGGGATCTGATGCCCGCACACATGTGTGCATATACACATACTTACACATAATTAAACATCATAAAATTAAATTCTTAAGAGAGTTACTAAACCTCATATTTCTAAGATCAGTGCAAAAAGGGAGGTCTGCACGTACATTTTAAATTTTTTCCTCTGATTCCAATTAGTTCCCCAACTATATAGCATGTTTTTTCTGCCTCTCCACTCTAGATTAACTCCAAAGAAAGCTGGGGTGAGCAAGCCAGTTCCTGGAGGCTCACAACGGGAAAAGTAAGGGTGAATCACACCTGGAGCACTTTGTACCTTGCCCTGTGAGGCCCATTTGAGAAAAGATACTCGAATCTGTATGTGAAACAGCCAGAAACAGCTGATGGTCTCTAGAGGACCCACGGAGGCAAAGCTGGAAAGACCCTACCTTGCCTCCTGAATTCCCCTTTTCCTTCCTACACCTGCCAGAGCCGGCAGAGGGAATGCCCTGGCTTTTCTCCAGAAGGCACCCGCCTACCCCGGGGCGGGGCCGGACTCCTAGCGGCGGAGCCACAGCCCAAACAGTTTCCTGCGCGAAGGAGGAAGAGGGAAGGAAGACGCTGAGGCTCACACACGCCCAGCCCAGCTTTGGGCTTCTCTACACACCGGAGACAAGGCCACCACCCACCGCATCCACTGCGACCCCGTTAAACCAAGGCAGCCCGCACTCCCCGGTCCCAAAGATGGAGATCCCAGCCACCCACTATGCAGCTTCCAGGGCCGCCTCGGTGGCAGAGAACTGCATCAACTACCAGCAGGGGACCCCCCACAAGGTATTCCAGGTGCAGACGGTCCAGCAGGCCAGCAAGGAGGTAAGTCCTCGGTCCAGGCTGGGATCTGGGATGGGCTTACTCTCAGCCTTTGCTGCTGCAGCCCGCGCGGCTCTGCCTCCGAACCTAGCATTCCTCCGGGGTCCCGGTATGGGACTCAGCCCAGAAACATTTGCTTTCACCGTCCCACAGAGAACCCACGCAGACCCAGATTTTGCGCATATTAGTTCAAGGTATTGGGGAGATGCACAAGGTGGGGGCATCTTTCCCTTTCCAGTGGGGAGATGAGGTCTAGAGGGAAGGCATCTTCAGTACCCTGGAAGCTGTTACTGTTTCTCAATCTGCTGGCTGACTGTCTTGGCCAGCAGAAGCTCATGGCCTCCAAACAACTCACTAAACTTTAAAGGCAACTCTTTAAGAGGCTTATAGGCCCTTAACCCAAAACGATGGGAAACCATGAGAAACTAGCCCTTGTAAGAGGACAAAAGCATTGTGTGCTACTGCCAGGCTCTGGCCACCCACATCCTGTCTGAGATGATGCTTGCCTTGGGCTGAAGCTGGGCTAATGTTTAAGGCCTCACCTACTGAGTGCCCCCCACCACACCCCATAATCTGTCTGACACGACTGCTCAAACATTTGTTTTGGCTTATAGAGAAACGGTTTTTATGTTTGAAGCTGTACTAGATACAATAAATTAGGTGTAAACTTCAAATTTATTTTCTCATTAAAAGTGGAATATCTAAATCTATTAATAAGATTTGTTGAAGTATCATTTGGCAGCTCAAGAGACACAGGCGCAAACAGCACATATACACAATGTCTTCATCACTGGGCAGTAATCTACCTCTAATAGTTCATTCGCTGGACCTCTGGGACCCTGGGCTTTAAGATAAGCCTTTCCAAAGGTGTATACTATTGTCTTTTAATCTGTGTACTTTGTATGCTTCTATCCATCTTCTACTCTAATCTAAAATAAATTAGAGACTGCCAAATTAGATGCTAAATATTTGTTGACATGGCCTTCTCAAGAAGGCTTGGGGGGAGGGGTAATGAGGTACAGCAATATATACAAGTCATGAAAAGTGGCAGAATGAAACCCATTGTTATGGTTAAAGAGATGCAAAGCTGAAATGCATTTCCTCACACCAGCCACCCTCCCAGCCATGTAATAATAATAATAATAATAATAAGAAGAAGAAGAAGAAGAAGAAGAAGAAGAATGCCCTAACTGAAAAGATTTGACTTAATACAGTATCTTCTTCGCTACATTTTTCCTAATTTTAGGATATTCCAGGAAGAGGGCACAAGTATCACCTTAAATTTTCTGTGGAAGAAATTATCCAGAAAGTAAGTTAAATGCTCTGTCTAGTGAATAAATTTCGAATCAGCATATTCTCATTATTTTTGCTGAAGGGTTTGATATTGGGATTTTCCTATGGCTCCTGAGAAGTTTCTGAGTATAAATGGTAGCCCCCCTGCAGGCAAAGCCACATACTGCCTCAGTTCTTTCTTTCTATTGAATTATTTAGAAATGATCAGTTATTTCAGTTCAAATAAATTACCCTTAAAAAAATCACACATTCTGAACAGTCTGAACTTACGCCTTGTATGATTGAATATAGTGATTTACTCTCCAGTCATGATTGCTTTTTTTATGCCTGCCTTTTAATTGGGTATTCAAATTAAATACCTAGAAATTCAGGAGCAATAGAATGGCCAACTGTGCTTCCAATAATTTCTCAGTAATGAGGCAGGGAAGTTTGAAAAAATTTTATGCCTGTCAAATTATTAACAGAATAAATTTAAAAGAAAGAACTGCAGTTTGTGCCATAGCCATCTTGAAACTGTGGAAAGTTCCCCCCTCCCTCCCTGAAGAGGAAATTCCCTACAAGGCATTGGAGCTGCTAGACAACCACCTATCCTGCAGTGTCTGCATTTAGAAAAGACAGTGGTTTCAGAAGCAGAGAGGAAGGGGGTAAGGAACAAACTTAGAAGGGTCCAGTCCTGTGTTGGTGTGTAGTCAGACTAAAAGTTGACATGGCAAACCAACACCCACTAACAGTGAAATATAAGCAGTCTTAGGGTTAGCATCCCTAACATCCTGACACCTAGTCACTTAAGAGGCCATCTGTAAGATTGACCTTTTGTAAAACTGTTTCTAACAGCAAGTTACAGTGAACTGCACAGCCGAAGTTCTTTACCCTCAAATGGGACAAGGGACTGCGCCAGAGGTCAACTTCACATTTGAAGGAGAAATTGGCAAGAACCCAGATGAAGAAGATAATACATTTTATCAAAGACTTATGTCTATGAAGGAACCACTACAAGCACAAAACATTCCAGGTATACACATAAAGCATGGGAAATCTGTTTTTCAAACTTGAGATGTATCTCTATTACCCATGCTCAAAATAATTTGATGTTAACTATGTTGGAAATAAACTGACTTTTACCAAAATAATTATTTTTAATCTAATCCAGCAATAAAAATGAGGATCTGGCCGGGCATTGGGAGGCACTCAGGAGGCAGAGGCAGGTGGATCTCTGAGTTCGAGGCCAGCCAAAACCACCCTGTCTCAAAAAAAAAAAAAAAATCTGGAATTTTAAACATCTATGGCATAATTTAGCTTTCACACACATTAGAACACTAGGAAGCATGACTAAGATTTTTTTTTAATCTAAAAGGTTAATATTACATTAGCATATAAATGTTTCCTCTACCAGACAGTCATGGAAATGTGTCTCCGCAAATGAAGCCAGTTCAACACTTAGCCTGGGTCGCCTGTGGTTATATAATGTGGCAGAATTCGACCGAAGACACGTGGTATAAAATGGCACAAATTCAAACCGTCAAGCAAGTGGTATGTAATTTCTCTCTACAAAGCGTTCTCTTAACAGTTAATACTGATGTCTATAACTGAATAGTGTTCCTATTACCATTTTGTATTAAACTAGTGAACCTGGTAGTGTGAAGGTACTGATGATGGGCAAGTTGAAGGGAAGCATCCAAAGCAACAGCACTGGTCCCCAAGTCTCTTGACTTATTATGAGAGAGCCCAGACACAGGCCTCTCTGCCTAACATCTATCTTCCCAACAACTGTGTCTGCTGCATTTGCTTTTCCTGGTCACATATCACAGGCAGTGAGTATTACCAAGCTATGGATTTCCTAGGAAACATCTTCTAATGAGTAGTTTCTAGATTGCATTTTCATGCAATCCAGACCCCTTTTCCAGAGCAAAAAGGGTTAAATATGCTAGACAAAGACTCAGGCACAGTATTCATTTTTAATGAATCATCCTGTCTTTAATTTGCTTTACAAAAGTCCCGAGAGCCATTTTTTTTTTTTTTTTTGTTTTGTTTTTTACCCAGTCACAAAGCTGCACTTTAAAACTGTGAAGCTGTGGGTTAAAATTTGGCTTTTTAATTTCTTTTAATTCAGTTTAATCAGAATATTTCCTTTTTAACAACCCAAACAGTGTATTTGAATTGCTATTGTCAAGTATTCTGAACTAACTGCATTTTTTCTCTACTGAATGGGGCTCCTTGGCTACCTAGAGACAGGACTTGCATTTCTTCCCAGAGAGAACCCTAGCACTGTGGTCTTTGTAAGCTTGGAGTAGGTCTAGTCATTCCTTGGTGCATGCGTGATTCTTTTCTCTAATATCTTTAGTCATGGTTTACGACTTCACATCCTATTACCAGCCTCATGCTTTCTTAAGCCTAATACCATGGATATGTAGAAATGTATCATCCTAGACCAGAAATATATATATGAATAAATTCTTTAGTTTTTCCTCTTGGAGGTAAGATGGGGGATATTCAAATAGTATCTGATGGGAAACAAGAAGGAGTACTAAGAACTATAAAAGATAGTTCCCATAAACTGAGAGAAAATGGCTTCCTGCCACCTCTTTCCGCTAGCAGGCGACACACTGCAAACAGCTGGAGCACTGTGTCTTCAGGGACCTTTGTAACCGCTTACTACACCTAGAACCGCTAGTAGTACAGCATTTATAGCACTCGGAGTGAGAGGCCACAAACCTACTAAATGCTGCAGCATTTTGAGAAACAGAGTCTGCTTTCCAAATGCATTTCCCAGATACCAACTTTGACTACAACATTCCTTTGAGGGGACTGAACTATCAAGCCAGGCCAGGTATAGGCCATAAAACCATACTTATGAATTCTCGAGCTATATCCAGCTAGCTTATTAAAAATAAAAACAAGCAAACAAAAAAAAAATCTGTGACATCTCACTGTATTATGATTTTAAAAGAAAGAATGGTGATTCTTGGGTTACATTTATAAGCACTGCTAACTGGAGGAGCCCACAGGCATGCTTGCCCATTGGAGCCTCAATACAGAAAGGACAAACCTTGAGAAGCTCAGTCAGCCTCATGGGCACAGTACATTTCTGATGATGGTTCTGTGTAGCTCACTGCATACATGCTTTTTATTCCTAAAGTAACAGCACTATAGACCAAAGCTTTATTCTAAAATCAGATGACTTAGTCAATTACATTTAACTATGGTCTATTGTCTAAAGAATGTTATATAATTGGCTTCTTTTCATGTGAATTCCCATTGCCATTGTTGACACTAAGGGATCATAAATAAAAAGCTACATATAATAATGCTCTCAAATAGCTGCCACAAATTGGAAAGTAAAAACACAAAAAAGCAATTTTTAGAGTAACAAATACATAATAATGATTTTCTAAGATGCTGTTTGAAAGAGTATTTGTTTCTTCAATGTAAGAAAATAGTTTTCTGTCAGGCTAAATTGAAGTCAATTATGAACTTCAAATCCTTTTTTTTTTTTAAATCAACATTAATTCAAAAAATTAAGACATCATTTTGCCATAATATTGTTTAAACACTTTTTTTTTTGTCTTAGCCAAGAAATGATGACTTCATTGAATTAGACTATACCGTTCTACTTCATGACATTGCATCACAGGTAACATATATGACTTACCTTTATTTGATGCTAGTTTGAAAATCAAGAATTCTTTTGTAGTCACACAATTACCTTATTCCTTTTGATTCTAAGTAAGAGTTAATGAAAATTCAGGCAGGTATCAGACTAAAATTGTATCATTTTTGTACCAACTGAACCTGTTTGCTATTCCTGATGAAGGCATTTGAAATATTGCCAACAATATAAACTCAATTATGTCTTCTAATTTCATAACAGCATTAACTTTCTTTACTTGCAGGAGATTATTCCCTGGCAAATGCAAGTTTTGTGGCATCCACAATACGGCACAAAAGTAAAGCACAATAGCCGTCTCCCAAAGGAAATAGGAGCAGAGTAAACAGAGACCCTAAGACCCAGATGAAATGGAAACATGTTCCTAATGAAGTGGATGACTGTCCTCGTTTGGCATCTAGCCTAATAAGCCACGTAAATCCCACAGTGTCTCTTTGTTTGTCTTGGCTACAGCTCCAAGCTGTGTAGATTCCATAATAAAGAGTATTACTACATAAAGATGTCTTTCCAACAGTAACAGTACTATGTATATCCCCTAATAAAAGGTCCACTTCAGTCTCATGGAGTTTGATTGAACTGCATACTTACGGCACAGAGGCAGTGATGGTCTCTCTAAAGGCCACTTTGGGCTTTCCTGTAATACAAGGACAGCCGTATTCTCTCTCCATTCTCTAAAATGAAAGGGGAGGGAGTAATATTGTTTATATTTTATAAAGTAAAATGAAAAAAAAACCTTAGTAGCATTCAATAAAATACAGTAAATAACTGAACACTGACGACAATCAGATGTGATATCTAATAACCGACTTTTAACAAAGCACACACAGTAACCAAGGCAGCTGCACGGAGCTGCTCTGTGATCCATACCTGAGCATAGATTTCCAGGTGTAACTCTCCCATTCCGGACACAATCGTCTCCTTGCTCTCAGGGTCAAAGTGGACTTTAAATGTGGGGTCTTCCCGTGTAAACCTACCAATACCTTTGGAAAATTTTTCCAGATCATTCTTTAAAAAGAGGAAGAAAAGTCATTAGATGATTGATTAAGCATGAAAAACACCTGCAGTTTTTGAGAAGATCTTACTGGATAAAACCATATACATTTGGCACTTAAGAAACAAAGAGTGTCCATATCTAGTTCTACTGAGGCCTTTTTGGGAAAAACTACAACCTTGGTCACCACAGCCAAGACCAGAGCCCAGCCAGCTGAACAGGATTTTCTCTTCATACCAAGACAGAAAACAAGGGTCCAAGGCTTAGCTGTCACTTTGTATCACACAGACCAAACTATCCATCTGTGGGAACTGTCTAGTGAAAGGAATTGCCTGACACTTTTGGAGACCCTCTATATAATATAGTCAGCATGTTTCCCAGGACTTTTCTGTAGAGTCAAGAGCGTTAACTACTCTGTTAAGACCAACAGCAATGTAAATAGCACAGCAAGATGTTTCGAAACAATCTCCTTGGTTATCTGATACACCTTTGTACTTTAATGTAATTCTACACCGCAAGCAGGATAAGTCACCCACTTCTCCCAACTCTTAAGATAGGGAGCATTCTATGAACGGTCAGAGTAGGCTCAACATAATGCAAGGTCTTTACAGACAGAAGGAAGCGGATGGGAGTGTAAAGCAATGCGATGATGAAAGAAAGGCAGGAGGGAAACAGCAACAAGGCCAAACCCATTGCTGCCAGCTAAAATTGGTGGGGGAGGAAAGGGAACCATGGAGAGGTGTCTCAGTGGTAAAAAGGACTCCCTGCTCTTCCAGAGGACCAGAGTTTAGTTCCCAGTACCCATGTCAGGTGGCTCACAACCACCTGTAACTAGAGCTCCAGGGAATCAGATGCCATTGGCTTCTACATGAATATATCCATACACAGATAGACACACATAAACATAATTAAAAATAAATCCATGACATCTAAAGATGATAGAGGAGGTCATAAGCCAAAAATAAATAAATAAAAAGGTGGGCAGCCTCTGGAAGGTAGGAATGACCCTGAGGTGGAAAGGAAAGGGAACCCCAACCATACAGCCCTAGGAGCCAACTTCTCCCCACAAACTTGAGTAAGCAATGAAATGGGTTTTCCCTTAGAACTTCCAAAAAGAACAACCCTGATCTGGGGAGACAGAGCACTTGCTTCCCAAATCTGAAGAGTTGAGTCCAAATCCCCAGAACCCATGTGACACTGGTTCCAGCTGCACAATCCCAGGATTCCCATGGCCAGATGAGTGGCAGAGACATGAGAATTATTGGAAGGTAGCAGGCAAGCTAGCAGGCACACACAGGTGAATAACTGAGAGAACCTCTCGTAAACTAGATGGAAGGCGATGGACAAAACACGAGGTTGTCCTATGGCCTTCATGAACACATGCCTGCATTCACACTAAAAGGGGCAGACAGATACACACAAACACAAACACACACAAATACATCCCTGCTTGATTAATTTAAACTGCAGTGAATCATATCAGTCTCTGACCTACAGAACTACAAAATAAACACATTGGTGTTATTTTTAGGTTACTACATTTTTGGACATTTCTTATGGTAGCAATAAAAAACAAACAGGTCCTGTATGAGGAATAACAGTGGCAGCATTAATCACATGCTCGGAGCTCTAATGCCTACTGTGCATGATATCTCAAATTCAACTGTAACATAAATATGTAGACAGAGGTTAAAGGACTTGCTCAAGGCCACACAGGAAGCACACACAAGGGCAGCCAGTCTCTAGGTTAGCACACTCAAGTCACTCTTGACTTTTCTATTCACTAGCCAGACACTCCCCACTCAGCAGAAGCATCGGCCCTGGTCGCTTTCAAAACTCCAGGCTCTACAGTGGGAGACATGTCATCAGTTGATTGAAATCAATTCACTTGTGAGAAGGCACTTTCAAATGTTTTCATGTGTAAGTAGGCAAGAACACCAAAAATCCCCTGGTTCACCTGATTGCCTCTGTCATTGTGAGCTATTAACTGGAAGCTCTGACTGTAGGAACGGACGGTACAGAGACACCTTGCATTCCTACCTAACCTTGCTAGTGAGCCTTAGAAAGAACTTGAAACAAGCAAAGGTATCTTTCAAAGAGGTTTACCCCCATGAGATTATGAGAAGATGGGTTGTTTTCACGGCTTCTGCCCCCCTCGACTTTCTTTTTCCTATATTGGAAAGTGATCTGGAAAAATCCCACAGGTTCTCAGCTGTTAATAATGTATCATAGAGGACAATATACCCAAATATGCAAATGACAGTTCTCAGATGGCAAGATGTCTTAAAGTGTTCACTCAATACATAATGAATTAACTCCAACAAGGCAATTTAGGAACCAAATAATTATGGTTCAAGAGTGAACTGACGCTGGGCGTTGGTGGTGCACTCCTTTAATCCCAGCACTTGGGAGGAAAAGGCAGGCGGATCTCTGAGTTTGAGACCAGCCTGGTCTACAGAGCTACTTCCAAGGACAGGCTCTAAAGCTACAGAAAAACCCTGTCTCAAAAAACCAAAAAAGTGAACTGATTCCAATGGTGAGCAATATGCACACAAGGCATTCAAGCAATTTTAGCTTTGTGGAATGCCAAATGATATCAAACCTAATTATATAACTGTAAAAACATTATGCAAATGTAGAGTCTAAATATGAAATTATAGCAGAAGTGGTGCCATCATCAGACACTTTGGTATGTTTCCACAAAATCCAGAAATGTGTTATAACCCACAGAGTGTTTAACTGATCAACACCGTAGTAAAGTACTGACAATGAAGCTTCACTACAACTTGAGACAAACACCTTTTCCTCCCCTTTCAATAATTTAAGACTCCAAGAAGGTAAACTGACCATTCAGAAGCCAGTGTTAACGATAAAGAATTACAAAGTACTCTCTTATCAGGACCGACTACTAAATGAAAAGACCCATCTCAGTACCAACAACAGGAGCAGAAACAAGCTCAGTGCTGTTTCCTGCAAGACACCACACACAACATGGAGAACGACAAGCTTAGAGCAATTTGGTGAGGCTTCAACTCCTACCTTGTTAGAAGGCTTCATTGCTACTGAAATGACAGGTTCAGGAACATAAATTGATTCCTTAAAAAAAAAAAATTAGAGAAAACATAAAATAAAAAGCAGTTTTATGACTCAGTGACTAGCGTACTACATTAACAACAAAACAAAGGGCAAACACTAGTCAACATCTTAGGCTGGACAATGAGTCTTCATCTATTTTGTATTAAAGTAAAAATTAAGAATATAACATTAGTAAACAGATACATACATACATACATTTACATGAACTACTATCTTCTCTAATTTATTGACCTAACTATTTAACATAATCACTACAATGACGTCAATTAAATGTTGGCATATGGAACTCTTTTCTTTTTTGTGGGTGTATATGTATGTATGTATGTATGTATGTATGTATGTATGTTTGTTTTTTGTTTTGTTTTGTTTTTTTCGAGACAGGGTTTCTCTGTGGTTTTGGAGGCTGTCCTGGAACTAGCTCTTGTAGACCAGGCTGGTCTCAAACTCACAGAGATCTGCCTGCCTCTGCCTCCTGAGTGCTGGGATTAAAGGCATGGGCCACCACTGCCCAGCTTGTGGGTATATATTCTTATTGCCTGTTCTACATTGCCTGTTGCAATCTTATTATGTTTTACTTATAATAAGGGAAACAAAAGGGGACCCACAGTCTTTATACACACACATCTTCTTTGATCAATGACAGATCTAAGAAGCAGAAACTATTTCCTCATGTTACAAGTCAAGTTACTAAAGGCTTGAAAGGAAAAGAAAGTATTTGGCCAAGGACCATGCAAGCAGAATTGGACAGAAGCAAGGCTAACCAAGACCCACTTCCTTCAGTGTAAAAGTGAACAAATCCCAACAACCAGCCACTTCATAATGCACTGGCAAGCATTTACTTATGTATATAAGTTATGAGTGTTTTGTGGACGTGTTTGTATGTATGTGCACCAAGTTTGTGCAGGTGCCTGGGAAGGGACAGAAAAGAGTGTTGGATCCCCTGCAACTGGAGTTAGGTAGCTGTGTGCCACCATATGGATGCAGGGAACCCAACCTAGTTCCTCTGCAAAATTAGACAGAGCTCTCACCCACTAACTAAATCATCTCTCCAGATCATGACAAGCACTTATATAGGCCTAATTTAAAATATAACATGTCCTTTCTGAGATCTTAAAATTGCAGATTTATAGGTTTTGAATGGTCTTATAATAATCTGTTAAACCCAGAGAATAATTTGTTGCTGTTATTTGTTTGTTTCTTTGTTTGTTTTCAAGGCAGGGTTTCCCTGTATAACAGCCTTGGATTTCCTAGAACACAGTCTGTAGACCAGGCTGGCCTCAAACTCAGAGATTCACCTGCATCTGTCTCCTGAGTGCTGGAATTAAGCACTGCCTGGCACTAAGGCCCCTTCTACGCAAATACATGTTGTTGTCCCCAAGTCTATTCTACATATTACAGTCTGGCCTTATAGTTTCCTAGCTTTCTGAAAGAGGTCATGCTCCAGTCACTGATTTGGTAAGTATAGGGACAATAATTAAAGTGGTTCCCAGAGTGGGCAGCAGACCTCAGGGTGGAAGAGCGGAGCTACATTTTCCAGGTTTGACCTAGTAGAGATTTTCTTCCACATTAAAATGTTGGAAGATTGTGAAATGTTTTTAGTAAGAACAACCAGGTAGGTAAGTAAGCCCACACAAAACACTGATCTAGCTGATATTCAGAGAGCTACCACCAACACAGGTCATGATGAACTCGCCTGTGGCATTCAATGCAAACCTTTGTCATTGTTTTGCTGCAATATAAAACATACTATATAAAAGTACACACTTAAAATTCAAATGATGAGTAGCTTTGCAGTTGGTGGCTTACCATAGAAAGGCCACTGCTATTTTTGTTTGTGAATGTGTCTCCACTTGCACAGTCAATGCCAAATAATGCACAGATGTCTCCAGCATACACTTCCTCAACATCCTAAATAAAGACATAATGCAAATTATACTTGCACATAAAATGAGCCAAGACATAGTATGAAGCAACTGCACTGTAAACACACTGCACATAAGCAATGCAGAAAGTCTTCCTGAATTCTACAATGAGCAAATCCAACACCAACAATCAATCATGCCAAGACATGTCTTCAAATGGTCTTTAAAATGATATCTATCTGAATAGACAAGATTTTACGCTCAGTGGAAAATTCCAGAGCTATGGCTTCTTTAATTAAGTCTGTTTTAAAAGTAGGGGATCCATTCTGCTGCCTCAGGACAGTGAGACCCAGCAGGACGTACATACAAGGGAAACTACAAAGGAAGTTTGGTAAACAAAGGTAGAAGAATGGAAGCCATTGTACTAAAAATATTTTTAATTTCTCACAGATGCGAGCACTACAAAAACACAGGAAAGCTAGAACAAAGCACCGCTGCCTCCAAGCTTCCGAGTTATTGTCCTTTCCTACTCACAGTTCATTCATAATAGCTGTGGGGTGAGTGTCTTTCTTTGATGACACATATTTGCTTGAAGCTGGCAAGAAATATCTGTGACAATTACTAAGCCTTTGGCCTGCCCCCTGCAGCCTAATTTGCAAAGCTATCAAGTTTAGTGACTGCCATTTCATCTTCCAAGAGTCAAAAAGTACATCTTCCAAAAACTTCCTGTTTTTAGTTAAACCAATAGGCTGTCAATACAGAGCTAGACTAGAGAGGAGTGGCTTTACCACTCAGCATTCCTGCCATGGCCTGTCTATAAGGACTCCAAAAGGCTAAGGCATATTCAGAGCCAATTCAAGACAGAAGTCAAAGATCTAGACTTTACCTTGAGAAGTTACAGATCTTCAGGTGGATTCTGGAAGCAATATGGCCCTGCAAGAGTTTGCATTATGTAATCTAGGCTGGCCTTATAATCGTAACTTCGCTTCCTGAACACACGTACCTTCACTGCCAGCATCTTTGTAGCTCTTGAGTCAAGTACTAAGTCCCATGTTGAACAGGGATATAGGTTCTAACACTGAACAGTACATTCACTGCAACCTAATTTCAGAAAGCAAATTCATCAAACTAGGTGGGAAACTGTGTGAATTTATTGCTCATTATCTTCAAGAACTACATTTCTAAATGCGCCTTAATGCTTTTTCTCTCCCCCAACAAGGCCCCTTATGCATTTCAGGCTGGCCTGGTGATTCTGCCCTTGATTCCAGCTGGTATTTTCATTGCTCTGGAGGAAGTACTTGGGCTGAATCCTAGAGTCTCTGAATCCTAGGGTCTCTGAGAAGCAGAGGTACCTTCTAGGGGAATAAACCAAGTTCTTAACATCTGCCAACTTACTTCACCTACAACAAGGTGCTAGCTAGCTCAGTTACCACGCAGCCGAGTCCAGAGGAAGCAGGAAAGCATGTGTTCAAAGGTGATGCTCTGGGGGAGCTCAGGCACGCAGATGGCCACCCGCCTCACCCAGGTGGAGAAGCCAGCAGGGATATACTTGCCTCCATCATGTCGGCATGCATGCGAACTAGCCGCTGTACTCGCACCTTCTTTCCTGTCCTCGTGTTGTAGATGGTGTCACCCTTCTTCAGTTCACCTTGATAATTGCGGACATACGTTAACTGTCCAAAACGGCCTGCCTACAAGTCAAGAGTGCATTTTTAGAAGAACAAATGTCGGAAAGAGAAAGATTCAGCCTCACAGATCAAAACAAATCCCAGCTATATATTAACAATGAAGAAGCGGAACCAGGAAATAAATAGTAATGTTTTATTACAAATTTTAAGCAGCCAATTGCTTTAAAAAAAAAAAAATCAAGTGTTAGCACAAGTTTATATACATAAGTAAAACTAATAATAAAAGGATAAAAGACATTGAAATTTACAAAATAAGAAATACAAAATCAAAGAAACTGCTAGTGGCACCTGCTGCTTTCTCCAAGTTTAGTTCCCAGCTCCCACATTAGGCAGCTTACGCTGCCCGCCCGTACCTCTAGCTCTATGGGATCTCATTTCTCCTTCTGGCCCCTGCAGGCCCCTGCACTCCTTTTGCATACACCCCACACACACACACACACACACACACAGATGCTAATTAAATCTTAAACTAAATCTATTTGTAGTATAAACGTATAGAAAGCAGCCATTTCCTCTAAAGAGAAGCATTTTCTCCACCTTCCCTCCTGGAGAGAAGAGCTGAGCTCATGAGACCAGGAAACTAATAAACCCTGCAACACGCAGAGAGCTCCAAATGTTCTAAGATCACAAGTGCCTCCCTGTGGTTAAGCAGAAACAGTATCTGGGGAAGAGGATGCCTTGGTGCATCTGACTGCCAGCTGGGCAGATTCCTGGGACATGGCTTTTAGGAGGCATCACCATGGGGGGGGGGGGGGAGACAGATTTTGGTGTTAGCCACGTTCCCCTCCCAGTGCTCCTATAGGCTGCCCCAGGAAACTCAATGGCTCACCGAGCTAGACAGACTTAGGAGGACAAATGTGTTTGTCCTCTATCATTGGTGCCCTATCTGGGGGGGAACAGATGCTTGTTTCTTTCCTCTTGAGAAGTCACTTAACAGCCAAACACAAGAACCTCTTTTTAAGGCCTGTAGTAAGAAAGGGAGAGAAAACAGGGAGCAATTTTGTAGGGAAGAAACTGACAAACACTACCTAAGTTGGGTGAGCAAGGTCATCAAAACAGTAAAAAGCTACATGCTTGCTAGGTGTCAAGGATGATATGTTCCTCTGCAGTCATACTCCTACCACCCTTTTACCCCAATCTAATCCTCACAGAAACATCAGGAAACCTCAAATTGAAGACATCCTGGACTAGCACTTCTCAAAAATATCAAGGACATGGGAAGCAAGGAAAAAAAGAATTCTAAGGATGGTTTACAAGAGCTGTCTTAGGCTTCCATTGCTGTGATAAACACCATGGTCAGAAGCAACTTAGGGAGGAAGGGTTTGCTTCCACTTAAAGAGTTCCAGCAGTCCAGCACTGAGGGACATCAGGACAGGAACTCAAGCAGGGCAGGAACCTGGAGGCAGTTGCTGATGCAGAGGCCATGGAGTAGTGCTGCTTTCTTATAGAACCTAGGATCACTGCTCAGGGATGGCACTGCCTATATAACCATCATTCAAGAAAATGCACTACAGGCCAAGCTGGTAAGATTTTCTCAGTTGAAGTTCCCCTTTCCAAAGTGATTCTAGCTTATGTCAAGGTGACATAAAACTAGCTATGACAGGAACTGAAGGAAACAAGATAACATAATCTAATGTGCTTGCTGAATGGATTTCAAAAGGGGAATATAAACAAAATAGCCATAAATATTTGATAATATTAATAGCAAATTAATATTATTCCATTCATTTTATTAATAGTAAATTAATATTATTCCATTCGTTGTAATAATGTTTACTAAGAAGAAATGGATGAATGAATTCTCTGTATAAATCTTTATGATTCTTCTGCAAATCTAAAATATGTTCTTTTAAAATTCACAAATAACTTCCCATGTCAAAAAATAGGTTGGTATCCTGGCTGGAGTGATGGTTTAGCAGCAAAGAGCATTTGCTTCTCTTGCAGAGAATCCAGGTTCAGTTCCCAGCACCCACATGGGAACTCACAACTGTCTGTACCTCCAGCTCTAGAGGATCAACACCTTCTTCAATCTCCATAGGTACTGCACATAAGATGGTACACAGACATACATGCAGTCAGAACACATAAACTAAAAATAAATCAATCATTAAAATAAATAATTTTAAAAGTCTAAATAATATTACATTGTAAAGATACACTGCAATTTACTTACACAAACAGCAATACCTATACATTTACAACTATCTATAGATTTCGGTTTTAAAAACAGAGCTGGGTTGACTCCATTCATAAGTGACTCAGGACAAATTTTTGTTCTAAAAGTTGACCCACTTTTATTTATAATAATGTCTAAAACTTGGATAATTTTAAGTCAATTATGGCATATTTACTTAGTATGCCTTTTTTTGTTTTACTTTTGTTTTTTGAGACAGAATAACCCTGCCTGTCCTGGAACTCTTTATGTAGACGAGGCTGGCTTCAAATTTAGAGACCTGCCTATCTCTGGCTGGCATTAATCCCCATGCTGAGACTAAAGGTATTTGTCACCGCCCCCTAGCTACTTAATATAATTTTAAACCACGATTTAAAATGTTTAAACTAAGCAGGCCATGATGACACACACCTGTAATACTACATCTCAGGAGGCTGTAGCAAGAGGATTGTGAATTTGGGGCCAGCCTGGGCTATATAAAAGACAAAACAATAAATTAAATCTTCCAATAATTTATAGAAACATGGATAATGTCTATAGCTAAATAGAAAAACCAAGGTAAAATTATGCAGAGTACGGTTTCTGTAATACTACATTTTAAAACTGCAAAAAGTTTACTGCATCTAAAAACAAGGAACTACTAACTTACCGTTAAAGGTTCTGGCCATTCTTATGTCTTCTACTTCCCTAAGTATTTCATAAGGACATACAGAGTCATTTTATAATAGAGTTAAGAGCCTAGTAAGAGAAAACTACAGACAACAGTAAATACATTAGATAGCATCTTACCTCCAGCTTAAAAGCCAGGCCCACAAATGGGTGGGAATTGTCTCTTGTGGGGTTCATTAAGATTTTGGTCTTCTCTACTGAGTCACTTTAAATAAAAGAAATATAATGCTGTAAAACATAATACATCTGTATACGTTGTGCACATGTGGTAGTACATACGTGTGTGTATGTATGTATCTGCATGCACGGATGGAGGCCAGGGGATGACTTCAGCTGTCCTGCTCCATCACTCCGTCATGTTCTTCTGAGACAGGGTTTCTCACAGAACCTGCCGTAGGCTGGCAGCCAGCTAGCATGACCCTCCTGTCTCCACACTGTCCCTTCCCACACTACCACAGCTCTATGCAAGCACACTATCAAACATGGCTTCTTACATAGGTCTTCACTTGGGCAGCAAGCACACCTTACCCACTCTTAATATTTCATCCATGCCAATGTGTTCTCATTCATTGGGAAAGTGGCAACAGCTTCTGATTTACAGAGTTTCACTGGAAGGGTTCATTCAATAAGACTTGGGTCCTGCAGGCTTTGTAACTCTATAGATGGAACCAGGGTGGGTTCAAACACCCCAGAGTATGCAAAGTAATATTTATGAAAGCCTTAAAAAAGGTTTCTCTCCTTGTTGTTGCCTTGCATTTTATTTATTTTATTTTATGGGTATATATGTAGAGTGCAGAGGACAACTTCTGTGAGTTGATTCTCTCCTTCCGCCATGTGGCTCATGGGAATCAAACTGAGGTCATGAAGCCTGGTAGCAGACACCTTATCTTATGCTCTATCTCACTGGCCTGAGATTCATTTTTTTTGTTTTTAGTTGAAAAATTCTATAACTAAAAATAAATGATACCAAATGAAAAGAAGTTAATACTATAAAGCTTGAGAGATAATAGAACAAATCATACTTTAAAAAAAAAGATTTATTATGTATACAATGTTCTGCCTGCATACCAGAAGAGGGCATCAGATCATTATATATGGTTGTAAGCCGTCATGTGGTTGCTTGGAATTGAATTTAGGACCTCTGGAAGAGTAGTCCATGCTCTTAACCTGAGAGCCATCTCTCTAGCCCACAAATCATACTTCTAAATCACAAATAATATGGGTACTCATATAGTAAATTGTGGTGAGAGATCCACCCAGCCGCACCTGTGGCACTGACCATGCCCATTTGGGCGTGGTCTCAGGTGTGTAGGTGAGTGTGTGGTATTTGGTCTGAGGTCCAGGACAGGCTTGCTCTCTTGGTTCTGGTCAGGTCACAGAGAGCAGCCTGGGTGTGGATCACTGGAGCAGGACTTGAAGGTCATTGGTTTCTCCTGTGACTTCTCCCCGAATAAAATATATGACCCATAGTTTATCCTCATCCCATCCATCTTAATCTGTACATCATTAGTAAATATTTTCCCATACACCAAAATTGACATCCAACTAAAATTGTGATTTTTGTGAATGAGGAAAGAAAATCATAAGAATAAACAAGAAAGACAGAACCTTAAACCTCTTCATAGTGTCTTAAGTATTAAAGTGTCTTTTTACAAACCAAGGACCAGGTGGCCATACTCACTCCTGATTAAGTATAGCGTAGTTCTGGACTTCAGATGGATTGGGAAGATATTCTAAAACCGCGTCCAAAAGAGGCTGGACTCCTTTGTTCTTCAGAGCACTTCCCAAGAACACAGGAGTGAAGGACTGACTCAGAGTCGCTCTTCGGATTGCCATCTAAGAATATAGAGAAAATGACTCATTTAAGCAAAACAACTTATGCTTCAGGTCTATTATTAACAAACAAAATGAACTGATATTCCAGAGTGCTGGTTCTAGGGAAGACACAAAATAACATCCCAATAACTCAGTCAACGTATTGAAAAACAGGGAGAATATTGCTTTCCTTAGGGCCAAGTAGTGATTTATGGAATGATTACTTTTGATGGCTGTTCCTTTTTATTTGATACTAAAAAAGGCAGGTGCGAGCACATACTCGCGTGCGCGCGCGCGCGCGCGCACACACACACAAAGTTGGGTGTGGTAACATAAACTATTAATCCCAATACTTGGAGGCAGAGGCAGGTGAATCTCTATGAGTATAAAGCCATCCAGTCAAGGTTACATAGTAAGACCCTGCCTCAAAAACAAAACAAAGGAAAGAAAGAATCAAATTTCTGGACTTATCAGAAACATGTTTTAGAACTGGGTAGAGAAATGGTCTTACGGGATAAGGGAGAATTTCTGTAATCCTTTGTGAAAGGTAGTTTAAATTGTCAACTTGACACAGGTCAGAATCACAGGAGGGGTGAACCTCTGAAAATGTCTTTGAAGGATTATTTTAATAACATTAATTGTGGTGGGAAGGCCCACACTGAATGTGGGTGGGTACCATATCACAGACTGGGCCTGGACTTAATGAAGTAGAAAAACTGAATTGCACACCAGCATGCATACACCGATCCACTGCTCATGCCTGAATGGATGCACTATGAGATCCACTGCTCATGCCTGAATGGATGTACTGTGAGATCCACTGCTCTCTGCTTATGAATGGACATACTATAAGCAGCCCTTCCAAGTTCCAGCTGACTTCCAGTAAGAATGAACTGGAACCTGAAATTGTAAGCAAATAAACCAAACCCCTTTGTCCCTTAAACTGCTTTTGTTGTTTTTTGAGACTAGGTCCCATTAGACATTCCCGGCTGGCCTCAAACTCACTGAGATCTGCCTGCCTCTGTTCCCAAGTGCTGTGATAAAAAGCCTGCACCACCAGGCACCGGAGCACACCCATATACTCACGAATGAACACAAAACCTTAAAACAAAACATTCATAGCCACAATTTCTAAATATCACTATAATAAAAGTTGGATAAGAACTGATCACATGAACAGGGATGTAAAAAGGGAGAGATATAGAGTAAGCAATTACTGCTTGAAATTACTTTAAACACTTGCGCTGTTTCTAGGACTCATACATGACTATGAGACAAGCAATTAGGCTACCACAAGTCATTTCATCATAACAGCTTGCCATTTCTCCCTAATATGCAAATAGGGGCATAGTACCATTACAATACTTAGTCTACATCTACAAAACACAGAATCACATGAGGGTGGTAAATAGGGGGAAAGTAAGATAAGTCAAATCCATCCCACAAAACAGTCTAACAAAGTTTCCATTTTCCAAAACTCTCCCTGTTTTGTAACCATCATTTTCACATTTAAAGTTGCCATTTTCCAATACCTCAATAACCATCCAACCACAGCACAGAAGCTAACACGCGTCTATATGACCCGAGGAGATGCAGGACTGCACTCTGCACAGCACAGCCTGCACAGTCCCTGGTACCCGGGAACACAGGTCTCAGGAAGATCCGAATCATTGTGAGAAGGCAATTGTTTGCTCAGCTGATGCTTGGTACAATATGGAGGTATTAAGCACTCTCCTTCAGGAGACCAGAACTTGTGTACATGCTGAGTAGACCCCAACAGTCATCTTCGACACTGAGTTTCTCTCGTTTTCACTTTGTTCGGTTTGGTTTAGATTTTTTTGAGACATGGCCTACCTATGCAGCCTAAGCTGACCTCAAACTTGGGATTTTCCTGTCTCAGTCTCCCAGGGCAGGGGTTACCAGTGTCTACAGCAGACAGCCTGAGCTTCCTTGGTAGATCCACAGGAACTGTCACAACTTTTGCTGGAGGACTAAATTCTGAGATTCCTCTGGAAGCTCACACATGGCCTCCTTCAGACTATCTCTTGTGCCTTTTCCCTTCACTTCGTTTTCTCTCCATGGACTGATCAAAGCTGCAGGTACATCCATGTACTAAATTCTGTGAATCCCAGGGAGTTACTAAACATGGAAAAATCTTAAAAATTTGAAACATTTTAATAACAAGACATACATACACACATCCCTTTCTATTGTGGTTTCCAATATACAATACTTGACTATCTAGGGCTAGACCTATATGATCTACGTGTATTTCCTACCCATCGGGGCTAAACTTGTAACTCTTTTAAGAACATCGAAGAACTCACATTACAAGACAGGGTCCCAGTTTACACTTCAAAGAAAACCAGGAAGGCACCTCAGCCACCATAGGGTCCTTTCTTGTTTTTGATTTATTGAATTTACATTTAAATATAACATCTTACATACAATAATTACCTATCTGATCTCTGCCAGGCATACCAAGTTTTTAAAAAGATTAATATCTTTTTAAAAATATATTAAAATGTACCATTTTAACAATCTAGAGCATATAGCTCAACCACATTCTGTCCATACAGCTCTCATCATTATTCACCTTCAAAACTTTTATATTCTCCAATTAAAACAATAATCCCCCCAAATAAAGGCTCTCTCTAACTCATGCAATCACTACTTACTTTTGTTTTTGAGACAGGGTATTCACAACACAGACTGGGCTACTCACTGTGTAGCCCAAGGTGACCTTGAACTAGTAGGAACTGTCCTGTCTCATCCTTTCAAGTGCTGGGATTACAGGCCCATGCCTCCACACTCAGCTCCGGGTTCTACTTTCTATGAATCTGACTATTCTTGGTATACCATATACATGAAACCATAAAATAACTACCTTAGAAACTTGGCATATTTCACTAGAATGTCTTCATAGTTCATTTATGTTGTCACATTCCTCAGAAATTTTTGGATATGAAAATTATTTATATGTGTAAACAGCATAATTCATACACATACAATCAATTCATTTTAATGGACATTCATTCCAGGATCATCTCTACTTCTTGACTGAGATGGTTAGTGCTTCCGTCGATGCTGGGCACACCTGCACTAGCTGGGACACCTCCTTCTCAGAATGAGCCTCCAGGGAGAGGCTTGCTGCCCCGCTGTCTTCCAGGGTGTTTGTCATGTTTCCGCCAGGAAGGCACAAGGGTTTGAGCGCTGCACATCCCCATCAATACATGTGGGTTCTTTAGGATTTTTGCTGGTTGGTTGGTTGGTCTTATACGATTCAGTTTAATGGTATGAATGGTATCTCACTGTGGCTTTGATTTGCATTTTTTCCAACAATAGGAGTAAACAGTATCACAATGATTAATACTGGAGAACATCTTTTCATGTACTGACACTTGAATATCTTTGGCGAAATGCTGATTCAAAAGTCTCTGGCAAGAATCTTCATTTTTATGAAAGTCAATTATATTAATTTTTAAAATCAGATTTTATTAATAAAACCCATTAATAAAAGAACCATGTCCCCTGCCTCCACATCAACCTCCTTTGCATTATATAAGAATTGAGGAGCTGGGAAGATGGCACTCTGGTTAAGAGCACTGGCTGCTCTTGCAAAGGACCAGGGTTCAATTCTAAGCACCCACAATCTAAGCACCATTCACTATCACCTGCAAGTCCAGTTCCAGGGAATACAATGCCCTCTTCTGGCCTCCATAGGAACTGCATGCATGCAAAAACAAAAATAAAAAATACCTACACCCATTTTTAAAAAATGTTTTTTAAAAATCTATTTTGAGACTACTTGCCTTTAAATCAGAAATAGAGGGGACTTTTTCTTCCAGGAACAGCTCACCAAGTTGCTCATCTGAATTAGCAACACATTCAATAAGTTCCTGCCGGTGGTCAGCTGCTGCAGCCCTCAGTTCTGCAGGAATCTCACCATATCGAACGGTCTGACTAAAAAAAAAAAAAAAAAAAAAAAAAGAATGCTTTACTGTAGTAACTCTAGGAATGTTCAGTCAAACATAAACATCCAAGGCATCTTAACAGCTAAGGTGTTTTGTTGCTGTTCTGACAAAAGCTCTGAGGTATATCAGCACTCCAACAGCAAATACGTCAACTGCTTCTTCACAATTCAGAAGAAAAAGTGGGCAAAACCACTTACACAGACCAAGTCATTTGCTCAAGAATGTACCAGCAGGATAACTAAACTCAAGTAGTATCCTTGATGTTATAAGGCATCATGTCCTATTCTTCTGAATATCAAGTTTTTCAGAATGATAGATACATGATGAAAAATAAAATCCTACCCATTTTAATACCAACTGGCTTGTTTTATTCCAGAGATTAAAATGAGACATAGAACATGAGGTCAAAACAATGACTTGGGAACCGAGTGTGGTGGCACATGCCTTTGGTCCCAGTACTCAGGAGGCAGAGGCAGTCTGATCTCTGCAAGTTTGAGAACAGCGTGGCCTATATGACAAGTTCCAGGCCAGCCAGGAGAGACCCTGTCTCAAAAAGAACACAAGCAGAATTCTGCCTCAGAGCCCACCACACCCCATCAAGACAGGGGGCAGTGGTTCAGAACAGACAACAGTCTTCAGTATCTTAAAGAATTCAGCCTTTAAGTTGGGCGGTGGTGGTGCACACCTTTAGTCCCAGCATTCGGGAGGCAGAGGCAGGTGGATCTCTGTGAATTCAAGGCCAGCCTGGTCTACAAGAGCTAGTTCCAGGACAGCCTCCAAAGCAATACAGAGAAATCCTGTCTCGAAAAACAAACAAACAAACAAACAAACAAACAAAAGAATTCAGCCTTCAAATCTTAGTTCCCTTGTTAACATAGTTTTCAAAAACTTAGGCTTCAAACAGGTTAGCTTGAAAGTTAGCTGACACTGACTTGGCTTGTTTAAACCAGCTTTCTCATTTAAAGTGCAGATATTAGAAACGTCTCATGGTAATAGCAGAAGTTTCATGTTGCTGTAATTCAGGTATTAAATACATGGTGTTTTCTTCTCTTTGCCTTTTTTCCAGTTAGACAGCAGTAAAAATAGTCCTATAGTCTATTCTGAACTACTGCCACCTGTCTTGATGGAGTGGGGTGGAATGGGGTAGGGTGGACTGAGGCAGAATCTTGCCTATGTAGCCAAAGCTGGCCTAAGCTTGCTACTGACTCAGCTCCTAAGCGCTAGGCTGATAGGCTTGTACCATAGATCTGGCTTTCCATTTTAGAAAAAATAGCCTGAAATACTTTAAGAGTGATGTTAAATACCAAGTGTGTTATAACTTTCAGTTATTACAGGTTGGTGTATTTTATTACTTTCCTTTTCAATCCCTAGGCTAGCAGTTCCCAACCTGTAGGGTCATATATCAAATATCCTGCACATCAGATATTTATGTTATGACTCATAATAGTAGCAAAATTACACTTATGAAATACCAGTAAAACAGTTTATCATTGGGGGGGGGGTCACCACAACCTCAGGAACTGTATGAAAGGGTGGAGAACCATGGCTCTAGATGAGTCAAGAACTGAACTGCTGATAAGGTTGAAGAATACATTATGCTTTGTCAGTTTCTTACTCCAAATTGTAATCCCAGCACTTGCGAAGCTGAGGCAGGACAATGAGTTGAAGCCTAGCCTGTGCTCTCTCATCTGAGCTACATTCCCAGCCCAACACAGTAAGCCTAAGCTAAGTCTGAGCTAAGCAGAAATACCTCCCCCAAACAGG
Source organism: Phodopus roborovskii (assembly GCF_943737965.1). Taxonomy (NCBI): domain Eukaryota; kingdom Metazoa; phylum Chordata; class Mammalia; order Rodentia; family Cricetidae; genus Phodopus; species Phodopus roborovskii. The sequence continues at coordinate 2,838,563 of NW_026126540.1, read as the reverse complement.
AGTAGGGGCTCAAGCATGGACAATGTAATGTGAAATGAGTGTATTCCAAAGAAGTGACTTAATACTCTCTCTAGAATGAATACTAAAAGCAGTTAATTCTAAGTCATTAACCTTAAAGAATGACATTCAGACACATTTCAAAAGGATCATTAGTCTATGTTTAACTTATATCTTCTTTTTCTTTGATTTTTTTTTAAATATAAGATTTTTGTAGTATATTTTAGCACTTACCCAAAGTCTCCATCAAAGTATATAGCTCGTTCCTCAATGAGGTCTATAATACCCTTAAAATCACCCTCCAAACCAATGGGTAACTGAACAAATGCTGCATTGTGATTTAGTTTGGATCTGAAAAAAAAAAAAAAAAAATTTGTTTGACTCTTCTCTCAAAATTATTCTGAAATGACAAAAGGCAAAAAACAAAAAAGGAATGGCAGACATCAGATTACTGAGCAGGATGCTAGCAGTAGGTAAAGAGAGAAGTAAAGTAAAGTACCTGCAACAGTAAACGCAGGAGCTAAAAAGAAAAAAGAGCCTCACCCCATCCCACCCCAACAATAAAGAACCCAAAATAACCTTTATCCCAGACTCCTTGAATATGCTCACCCAGAGCAGAAAAAGGACAGAAAAACCAACAGCCAGGAAATTAAAGACGGCAGGATAGCAGCCTAGTTCTCATTCTTAAATCAAGAGACAGGAAGACAGCCATTCAATCATTTGGAGAGTGAGTTCCCAGAGGAAAACATCAGCCCACTACTGCCCATGTGCACTGAACAAACCACAGTCACCAGGAGGGGCGCCACCTTGAGAAGAGATACATTCTGGTGGCACCATTCAGTGTAAGCTAAGGCCCCATGTGTAACCACAGACAGAGAGCTAAGAGGACATGACTAGTATTTGCACACATTTTAGAAACAAGGAAAAAAAAATTAGGATACAACTGAATAACTGAATTGTCATGACCATAAGGTGTGCTGTCTATATCAGCACTCTGGAGGCTCAGTTACCTCATCTGTTGAAGTGCCCTGGCTGGGTTGGAGCCCAATCGGTCCAGCTTATTAATGAAGGTTAAAAACGGAACGTTGTAGCGCTTCATCTGACGATTGACAGTCATGGTCTGGCACTGTACTCCACCGACAGCACAGAGAACAAGGATCGCACCATCCAACACTCGAAGGGCCCTTTCCACTTCTATGGTGAAGTCCACATGGCCTAAATGAGGGTTTTAAAGAACAGTCTGAATACTTAATATACAAACTATTTGTCCTTGTTAGGTTTCCTGTTGCTGTGATAAAACACTAAGCAAAAACAATCTGAGAGTAAAGGGTTTACCTGGCATACAGGTTATAGCCCACCATCTGGGGAAGCCAAGGTAGAAACTCAAGGCAGGAACAGAGGCTGAGACCATAACCCCCCAAATCACCTGTGTGTGTGTGGGGGGGGTGACCTCCGCCCAGGGGGCTGGGCTTTCCTACCCAGTAGAAATTAAGAAATGCTCCCACATGTAGTGACATACACACACACACACACCACACCCCACATGTAGCAGGTGCAGCCCTGATTGGTTAAAAGGAAAAGGAGGGGGGGGGCTCAGAGGCCCCTTTCGGGTTGTAGAGAGCATCTGGGTGGCAGAGTTGGCATCGCTGGAGCAGGACAGTCACTTGTTTTGTGTAAGTCCTTTCTCTGAACTCTACCTTAATTATACTGGTCTAGTGAATCTTGATCTCCACGAATCACCCACAGAATTTTCCAAAGGCAATCTGACAGTTATTTCTGTAAAGAAGTCTTTGTTCCCACCTGACTCTAACTTGTGTCAACATGAAAAAAAAAAAAAAAAAAAAAAAAAAAAAACCAACCAACTGATCTCTTGTCAACCTAGCACATGAATACAAACTTAAAAGTCTTAGTCTTTCAAAGCAGCATGTCTTTTAATAGTCTAAAGACTCTCTGAAATAGCCATTATCTCCTAACTGTGGGTTCTGTGAAGTAAAAACACAAGTTACATACTTTCTTACTCTGAGAGGGAAGAGTTAGCACACAGGCACAATCAAATCCGAGCAAAACCAAACAAACTTCAAGAGGGTAAAAGTCCCCAAGGGCTTGGGCAGCTCCACTTATCCGGCTGTACCATCCACAGCAGACGCAGATTTTCTCCTAGGTTCAGGCTGGCTCAATCCACAGCTGCCATTTGTCCCTGCAGTCATCCTGCAGTACTGGCATCTCCAAAATGCTGGGGCCTCCACTGAAACTGGACAGCACCCCACCAAAGCCTCTCCTCTCTTCAGGGATAACCCTATCACATGATGTCAAGCCTCAACCTCTCCTCATGACCCTGTCAATCCTGGGTCTTCTACTGCACCTAGGGCTGCACTCACACCAATGGCCTCTCACAGAGCCAAGCTTCAGCTGTCTCCAAGACCCCTTCATGCTGTCAAAACCAGCTCTACCTGGATGACTCTTACATATCAGCAACTTCAGTGCCAACATGACATGAAATCTTGGTCCTCCCTGGACCACAGCTTTTGTGTATTGAGCCTGGGAAATACTACCAGAAGATTTCACCTCAGCATGCTAAGCTCTCACTTCCTGCTGACCAGCATGGATTGTCTCAGAGCAAAAGTTTTACTTCAGTCATATGTCTTAATCACAACTGAGTCCTCAGCCCTCTTATTTTTAGTTCAAAATATCACATAAGTGGTCCTGATGCAGCTTTTGTTTCCCTCTGGAACCTCACAAGCCACACCTCATCGACTTCTTTTTCAGCATTCCTACTTTCTAAGCACCCACAATAGCCCATTAAGTTCTAAGCACGCAATGGCTTTCTCAGCTTCAAGTTCCAAAGTCCTTCCATAATCCTCTCTGAAACAACAGGTCAGGTCTATCACAGCAGTAACCACAACCTGTCCCAAGATCTGTATTAGTCACTGACCCCTCCCACCCCACTTCTTTGTTTTTTTGATAAAACACCATGACCAAAAGAGCAGCCTAGGGAGGAAAGGGTTTATTTGGTTGCAGTTCACCATGAGGGAAACCATGCAGAAACTCAGAGCAGGAACCTGGATACAGAAACTAAAGCAGAGAATGCGGAGGCTGTATACTGGCTTGGTTAGCACATGTGAGGAGGGGGTTGGGGGCTGTGCCCAGTGGGTTCGGCCCTCTATCACTCAGCAATTGATAAAAGGCCCCACTGACATGTCCAGAAGCAATCTAATGGCAGCATTTTATCTTCCTATTGATTCTAGCTTGTGTCAAGTTGACAAAAAAAAAAAAAAAAAAAAAAAAAAAAACAAAAACTAACCTAACCGGGCACAGCATAATTAAAAGTTTTTAATCTATGCTCATTACACCCACTTATAAATTGTAATGCAGACTCCTCATGTCACTAATTTTATACACCAGCATCAGGTTCAAGGCTCAATAGGATTACTTCTAAAGAATATTAGGGGAATGCTAGAATGTGCTGAAGGCAACTTACTTGTGTTATTTTTCAAAGAGGCCACATACAGATGAATCCCAAATCTGACAGGAATTCAGTTTTGTACTTTTAAAAGGTGATACTTGAAGATGGATTGTGTCACAGAAGAAAAAACTGCATATACTTTTGCCTAGTGGAAGTAGGAAAGAGAGGGCCGCTTACCAGGGGTGTCTATAATGTTGATATTGATATCTTTCCACATGGTATAGGTGGCTGCAGACTGGATAGTGATTCCTCTCTGTCTCTCTAGTTCCATTGAATCCATGACAGCACCAACTCCATCTTTACCTTTCACCTGAACATGAGACAAAAATTCAGAGTTTTCTTTTATCCCCAGAAATCCTTACTGAAATGGAAACAGACAAGGAAGCTAACATACACAACGGTTAGGTAAGCCCGGTACTTTAACCGTATCATTTCACAAACTGATGACCGACTCCGTGTCTCAGCTACAGCGCTAGCATTTTCTCTTCAGCAGCTGCCGAGTATCTGGGGCAATCAGCTCCAGTTCCCCTCCAGACTGCGGTCTGCTGGCTTTGCACAGTCTATGAATCCAGACTCAGGAAGCAGGACCTATCAGCTCTGTCCCACGTGGATTCTGAGGCACTAAAGGTTAGGGCCCAGCTTTTAAAGTGTATGCTTTAGCAGGTGATCTTCACCTGAAGAATAGCTTACTGGAGGGTTAAGTCACTCTATGGTATGGTAGTATCTTTAAAATGTCAACATTTTAATTTTTTTTTTTTCTGATGGGTTTTTATTATAGCTTATATTCAACGATGTGCCTGAAGGAGTCTGTGCCTGCAGAGACTGCTGGACCAATCAGATTTCACTACGATACAGACTGGAATTTGTAGGTTCAGAAGTCAGTTACCTTGTTTTGGGCTAGTTTTAATCTTCTGGAACAGCCAGCCATTCCTTACCCCACTCTGTATCTGCCCTAACACCCTGTGATAATAAATAAAACCCCACAGAAGCTACTACCTTAGCAGGACACTAGCGTCTGCTGATCCTGAAGATCAGCCAGGTGATGTTACCAGGGCCAGGTGATGGTGGTGCATACCTTTAATCCCAAGACTCAGGAGGCACAGGCAGGTAGATTTCAGTGAGTTTGTGGCCAGTATGGCCTACAAAGTGAGTTCCAGGACAGCCAGGACTGCTACACAGAGAAACCCTGCCTTGAAAAACGATTAAAAAATAATAATAAAAGAATGTTCTCAGAGAGCATCTTGGGCCTATAGAACAGTTACCCATACTTTACCACTTTACCATGGCTGCCTCTCTGGGGTACCCACCAATGCACTTTAAACTTGCCTTGATATACAGCTTTCTTTGTTCTATATAACTAAAACATTATGAGACTATTTCCATATCGGAACATGGAATTCAAGGTAAATTAAATCTGTGGTCCTGGGCCATGGTCACTCAGAATGGCTCTAGAGTAAACTTGTATGTCCTTTAAGATGAGAGCTATGTTTTTTAAATGTCAACAGCACCCTTTCACTCCCCATTTAACTTTATAAACAAGTATCCTTCCTTAATTGGTTAAGGCTATTATAACAGCTGTGTAAGAGTCCATAACACTGACTCAACATTTACTCAGGGTACTCTCTTTTAGGGAGATTATTCACAGTAACATAAGGCCAGCTTGACCTCCCCTCTTTGTACATCTGACTTTGGCCAACAAAACTCTATGACCCAGTTTTTGTGACCCTTATACAATTGTAACTACAAAACAATAACAATTAAGTTCTTAATCACTCTGGAACCAACCACTGGCCACACACCTCATGCATCGTGGCAATCCTGCCAGTGTAGTATAGCACCCTCTCTGTTAATGTCGTCTTCCCAGAATCGATGTGAGCTGAGATTCCAATATTTCGTATTTTTTCATTAGGAATTATTCCTGATGAACACCATCTGTAGGCCTTCCAATCTGCCTGAAAAACAACAGTTTTTAAAGCTCAATTTAACATACCTTTCATAAGGGATCATAGTAAAAATGGGAACTATGGATTTTTTTTCTCAATCTCAATGCAAAGGGTATTATATATAGAACCCTGGAATTAATTCTCAATAATACTCAAAAGTAAAGGCAGGACAGACACTATTGCTAAAGGTTAGTTTTAAACTCTTTAGATCTGTTTATTTTGTGTGTTTTGCTTGCATGTCTTTCTGTGGAGGAGGTCAGAAGAGGGTCCTGGGTCCCCTGGAACTGGAGTTATAAACCATTCTGAGCAGACATGTGAAAACTGGGAATTGAACTCTTTCTTTGGAAGAGAAGTCATGCAAAGGTCAAAAGGACAATTTGAAGGAGTCCGATCAGGCCCCCCCAACATGTGAGTCTTAAGACTAATTAATACTCAAGTTGTCATGGTTGACAACTGCCCTTACATCTGAGCCCATCTTGTCTTCTCCAGACCATAGTTTTAAAATCAGAACGACATCTCTCAAGAACTTTAGTAAGAAATACAAGTTTTAAGTTAAATTGTACCTTGGGGTTTCTGTCTTCCCCCTTCCTGTGGTTCACAGCTAGCAAGGGTATATGAGAACATACACGTCTACACAATTAACTGCCCAAGATAACCCTAGGTTCATATGCAAGAAACAGTTAAGTATCCCCCCCCCTTCCCTGTTGCAGTAGCTCCTGCTAACTTTACATCGGGGACAGGGGACGTATTTGTTGAATCAAAACAAAACTGACACTCAAATGCTTTGGAATTCAAATGCTTCCCTCTGGGAAGAGGGAAACTGACAACATGGAAAAGCAAACAGTTGACAAGTGTTTGGATGATTAAGCCACAGGGACAGAGGACAGCAAAACAAACGAGGGCTCCATGAACAGGTAAAGCACCCCATCTACCAGTGGCTGCCCTGCCTGGAGTACCTCATTCCAAAGGCTTACAAAGTTTAATTTACACACCTAAGTGGGAAACATGACCTGAGCAGAGCACCGGGAAGCTGAGCGCCAATCTAAGAACACAGCACCTGCTCAGAGCATCTAACCATAATCAACAGTCAGAAGAACACTGGAAATGAGTCAGAAGTCCGGGGCTCGAGCCCTGGGGCCACTACTTCTCATCTGACTTCCACTCGGGCACTTCTCTCTAAGGTAGAGCACACCCATCAAGAAGCAGGGGACCCCAGCACAGGGCTGCAATTCTCAAGGCTGGGCTGGCGTGCAGACACCCAGGGACTTGCAGGGCTCCCAACAGCGCCGCTGAAGATCCCGGGTAAGGGAAAGGGGGTCGCCGGGCACCAGTACCTGCTTCCCCTGCCAGCCCAGAACGGCAGGGACCCGAGGGAGGGGCCCACGCCCCAGGGCCGTGGCGACCCGCAGCAGCCGCATGGCAATCCTGGACCACCCACTTCTAGGGCTCCGGCTCTGCTCTGCTGTGCTCTGCCCAGCACCGGCAGGAGAGCGGGAAGTGCTCAAAGTCACGCCGGCAGCCCGGGCCGCAGAGCACTTCCGGGAGGAAGGTCAGGAGAGCCGCCAGAGGAAGAGGCGCCTCGAGAGGCTCTCCCGGTGCAGCACGCTCTCTCCTGGTGAGGAGGAGAAAGTGCGCTTGGTGCAGTGGAGGTAGTCTGGTCCCTTTGTCGCTAAAGGGAAAAAAATAAAATAGAAGTGGTCGCTGTATAAAAACTGCGCCGGGCGTGGTGGCGCGCGACTTTAACCACTTGTCGGAAGGAGAGCTAGGCGAATCTCTGTGCGTTCCAGACTAGCCTGATCTACGGAGAGTTCCAAGCCAGACAAGACTAGACAGTGAGACCCTTAAAAAAAAAAAAAAAAGAAAGAAAGAAAGAAGAAAGAAAAAAGAAAAAGCAGGACATTTTAAATATGATTGTTTAACCAGCATAACAATGAAGATAATGCTTATCACAATTTAGGTGGAAGAAGTACACAATCTGCCTTAGTGCTGCAGCTGGTGATGGGTTGTGTCAGGTCCCCAACCTGCTGCAGGTGTCAAGGGATGAGGAGAGGGTACCATCTTCCCCTCACCAGTGTCACCCCATGGCTGACAAAAGGGTGTGACCTGCTCTCCCATTCTCATTCCCTAAGGGCCGTCTCACTCATGCCCCTGTTGGAAGGATTCAGGCATTATGCTGGCCTGCCCCTGTCACCTGGCAGAATGCAAGCAGGCAGTTCTCTGGTCAGCCCAGGATTCCATGAGTACTAGTCTGCAGGCAGGTGTAAAGGACACCTTTAAAAGTCAGACCCCTGCTCATTTACATTCTCTTTTACTTTCTCTTTTGCTCTTTCTCTTCTCCCCTCTCTTCTGTTCTCATGTCTCTATGTCTCTTCCCTTCCCCCTCACTCCCCCTTCTAAATAAACTCATTTAAGCTCTATCTGCCTGGCCTGTTATTCCCTCCCGCCTGGGTCACCCTCACCTGCTATGGAACCTGCTATGCTCTCCCAAGTGGTCCCTTATCTTGGGACCCCCACTCGGGACCACCACCCCCCTTTCTCCAATAACTGTAACAAAAGAACTCAGCCTGTGAACAGGATCAGCTTTATTGTGCTGTGCAGGTGAGGTGTAAGACTCTCTCTCCTGGGTGCTTTAGCCCCAGTTTTCCCTAGTGTTGCAGCCACTGAGGGGCAGGGCTAATCGTGTACAGCCCTGTCCTCTTGACCTTTCATGATACAGGAGCCTCAGACATCAACACAGCCTGGCTGTATCAGGGCCTTGAACGCCGACATGGACCCCAGCAGCAGCCCAAGCCCAGATGTCACCATGGTCCTGGCCCAGAAATCACCTCAGCCCACACCTCATTACTTTCACCTCTTCAGGTGTGCCTCTGTCCACAGGAAATGAAACATTCTCTCTTCTACACAATTGCTCACCATAATAGTGCTCCTGTCTGCAGGGCACCAACAGCAAGGTACCAGATGGGCCCATTTTTTCTACTTAGAGCCCTGGACGGTTTGCCTCCTCCATGTGCGTCTTCATGGCTCTGGGCAGGAACATGCTTCCTCCATCTTAAAATTCTTTTCTGTGGCCAGGTTAAGGTTTTACCTGAGTCCAGGTCCGAATCTTTCCTAAAATTAACTGTTCAAAAGTGGAACACTTACCCACTTTTGCTAATGAAGCAAAAACTTGTGCAGCTACTCTGGAAATCACTGTGGTGATTTCTCAGGAAGATAGGAATTGATCTACCTCATGATCCAGCTACATCATGTTATGACCAAATTCTGAACCCCCAAAATCACCAAGAGACCCATTCGGATGCAAAGCAAAGAGTCTTGTTATTAAGGAATTAACTATTAACTCGGGCCTTTAGTTTGTCCATCACAGCCATCACAGGTGAAATGAGAAGGACCCCTAGGGGCCAAGAGGTGGGGAATTTATTGGACAGAACAAGAGGGGTGTGTCTAGGGCTACACAACAGTCTCAGGATTGTTGCACTTCTGGGCTTGGGCAACATATCCTGTGTTGATCTGTCAACTGATTGTTATGGCCTGTAGGCCCTCACAAGGGCGGTTGCTATGCTCTGAACAGCACTGTTCCACCACTTTTAAAGTGCCATAAAGAATGTCCAAAGCCTGCCAGCTGATTGGTTCCTTGTCACATGGAGGGTATCTGACCTCCTAGTGGCTGGGAGGAGGGGCTAGGTCAGGCAAACACCTGTTGCTGAGTCTTTTATTCAGCCTATCATGGCTGCTAACAGGGGTCTGGGTGAGGGTCTGGTCCCTTCAATCATTCTTGGGCATATATCGAAAGGATGCTAAATCTACCACAGACACACTTACTCATCCATGTTCATTGCTGCTCTAGTCTAACAGTCAGAAACTGGAAACCCTTTACCAATTTACTAGATATCCCTTACCTGAAGTGTGGTAAAGAGAACGTGGTATGTTTACATAATGTAGGAATGTTCAGTCTTTTAAAAAGTGAAATCATGAAATTCACAGGTAAATCATCCTGAGATGTTGGGAGCCATTTTGCCAAGTTTCAGATTATCATATAAATGCTTATTTAATGGGTCTCCATGAGACAAAGCTCATAGAGATGGTTTCTCACTCTGCAAGGACCAGTAGACTTTGGGACAGTGTAAAATATTGCTGGGACTGCATGACCTGTACACTCTCTTTTCTCTTATGTTGATTCTCTTTGTGATTTTTAGTGTCACTTTGTCAGTCATGCATGGAACTAATTTGATCATTCCCAGAAACCTATTTTATTTTCTCCAATAATTCCCCCTAAAATTCTTTGGGAACTGATGCTCCTCAGGTCTCTTATAGGGAGGCTCAGGCATGTATTGAAAGGATGAAAATACAGCTTAACTCTCGGACCACTAAAAGTTAGAAATTTAGAAAAAGTCCATCAGCATGTATTTAAAAATCACCCTATCTGCATGCAAAGCTCAGGAAAAAAGAAAAACACATGAAATAGCTTGATCATGATGACTGGTTTCTGGATTAATTAATAATAATAATAATAATAATAATAATAATAATAATAATAATAATAATCACCTAGTTTCTGAAGAATGTTGTTATCCACAACAACAGTCTGGGAACTATTATGGGTCACCCTGTTCACAAAGAAAATTAATAACTAAAAGATGGAACTCATAGCAGAAAGGGAAAGACAGAGAAAACAAGAGCCTCTGCCAATAGATATAGATAACTCCCTGACTGGAAAGTACATTCTCCCAGCCGCTCAAGGACAAGGCTACTGAGCCCGCTGGTTCTTGAGAAAGAAAAAACCCCTAACCTTGCAGATGTGCTAAGTCTCTGTAACCTAGGAAACCTTACTAACCATTCCAAGTTTTGAACTATCCCATAACCTTGCTTTTAGGCCTAGTGAAAATAGCAGGCTAGCTTTGAAACTGGCCTTGTTAGCTTTGATGTAAATCCTATAAAAGCTATCTCAATTCTGCCCTCAAGGTCCTCAGTCCTCTACCCGAGTGGCATGTGTCTGCGGACCCCAGTGCACTTGGAATAAAAACTCCTCATGCTATTTGCATCAGGACTGCTTCTCCTGAGTGATTTGGGGTGTCTGTCACCTTTCCTGAGTGGGAGAGTGAAGGTCCATGCTCTGCAGGTCTTACAGTATAACCCTTTTGTGGGACAAGGGAATAGAGAAATACAAACTGTATGCAAGTAAATATGCTTTGTTAAGTTTTGAACAATACTGTTCATGAGAATGTGTGCCTATGTTTATCATCTTTTAGCTTTGTTTTTTTAAGTACAGGCTATGCCCATCTTAATATTTAGCCAAGCTAGCAAAATGCTTAGTGTTTTGGGTTTAAAGGTTGTTTTGAAATAAAAATTGAGAGAAAAAAAAACATATTTTACACATTTGTTTTTGCCTGAGGTTAATCCTGGAGGGTCAAAAAAGCATGCTTATTTTTGAAGTATAAATAAAGATGGCTTGAGGCCAGGGTCAGCCACTTATGTGAAATTGATCAGGTGGTCAGACAGTTGTTCTGCCAATGCCCCTTCTCAGTCTCAGGGCCTCAACTCCAGCTGCAGGTGAGACTGTGGCACTGAGAGTTACCCCAGACCCAGAAAGAGAAATGTGGTGTTTTTTATACAGATATTACCTCTTAAATCAATGATAACCAAGCTACAATCTATAGTATCACAGAGGGTAAATAGAGTAAGGGACTCAGAAAACAGATTTCATTAGGAAAAATAGAATGGATGGTTATGGATGGATGGATGATGGAGCTGTAATGGGAGTGTCAAGTGCGGAGGGGAAGGAACGTGTGGAGAGACAGTTAAGGGGCATTTGAGGGGTAGTACGGAAACCAAATACAGTAGAAACTTCCTAAAATATAGACACATATGATATAAATGAAATCACCAGATAATGGGGGAGACAGAGCCCCAACTGGCAACTTCTTTATATAAAATGAAGCTTCCAGTCTAGGGACCGGGTTACATCTAATTGAATTGTTGACCGAAAAGGTCCCTTTGGACAATCCAGACTGTTGCCAAGACTATAGGTGGCTCTCAAAAACTGACAGAAAGACCCCATTCTTGCAGATAACACATTTACAATTCATTGAATATGGAGAAGTCAAGGTGGTGCCTACACAGTCTCCACCTGTATTTCTAGTATCTTTGGTACAGGAAGGCATTCTGCATGCGACCAAAGGAGAAACAAACACCAACTCGGCCACAAATAGTTTGATTTATGAACAGTCTTCACCCTTATGTTCTAGTATCTTTGGTATAGGAAGCCATTCTGGATGCTACCAAAGGAGAAACATAAACACCAACTCGGCCGCAAATAATTTTATCTATGATGGTGTTCTGGCTGCAAGATATGCTAGTGTAGTGGTGGCACAAAACTCATGGGGTAATATCTGATTTGACTTAAGGCCGATTCTACAAGATAGAATATATATCTAACACTGCTAGAGTGACCACGAACCTGAGACTAGATAGTCCAGAGACCTTTGGGTAAAAACCAAGTATTACTGCTCTGCTAAAAGAATGTGGCAATAAAATGACTTCTAATACCATTTCTGTTTCAAACACTAGCAAAGAAGCTTCCTCCTGCAAGATGGGAACAAATAAAGACCTACAGCCAGATATTTCCTTCTGTTTGGTCCAATTCCAGTGCAGTTTTCATTTTATCTTGTTATATTTTATTGTATTGTATTATATAATTGTGGTATGTATTATATTGTATAGTATTATAGTATATTATCTTAAAAGCCTGTTTTTCTAATGAAATACAGAAAGGAATTAGATTTTGATGGGAGGGGAAGTCGGGAGGAACCCGGAGAGAGGGGAAACTGTGACCAGGATATAGTATATGAGAAAAAAGTAACTGGTTTCAATAAAAGTGGAAAAAACCCCAGCTACTCCATATGAAGTAATAGTAATTGAATCAAAGTGGCAAAGAGAAAACTGAAAAGATAATTTAAATACCCCTCACAAAATATTTCATAAAGTACAAAACACATAGACACTTGGGAAACATTAGTTTAAAAGCATGAGTTTTAACTGGTTAAAATGTGCTTCTTTCATCTGCTAACTTTATTCTTTGGTAATTGTGTTCTTGAGTGTTTGGAACGGTCTTTGCAGGGCTGTAATTGGAGCCAGCCGTGCAGCCCCAAGTTCATACCTGAGTGGGGGAGTATGGATGAGGGAAAGGCTAGCTATAGACAATAAAGTCAGAGAGACAGAATAAATGTCAGGAGGGAAGACTGACATGTCATGAGTTTTTCACCACTCTTATATACCATAACCAAGAAGTGGAAAACAGTATCATGCATATGGAACAAACAGACTTTTATTCCTCACTTATTCTAAGGGTTCAGTAACCACACCTTAGCTCTAAACTTCATTCCCTAGCTTTGAGGTCAGGAGTAGCCATACCTTAGATTCAACTTCTCCTTCCCTGGCCTTGAGGTCAGGAGTAGCCACACCTCAGATTCAGGTCTGTTGTTACTTAGACTAAGACGGCCGAAAAACATCCTTCTGTAGCCACACCTTTGACCTTTAGGTCTTGTGACTTGACAGCTTTGAACTCTCTGTCCTTGTGCCAAGATGGAGTGCAGCCATCTTTATGTGCAGCCACACTTGAGTCTTTCAATGTTTGGTGTAATAGTCCTATTATATGTCACAATCAAATATGTCAGCTATAGAGGACAGGAGAAAGATCCAGACTCGGGTCATGGTAACCAGATTTGATGTGATCCAAGGATTTCTTTTTAGTGACTTTACCACTTGTTTCTGTTTTAAAGACTGCTTTTTAAAAATATAAATAAAAATCCAAACAATAGGCCTTCCTAGTGCCATAGGAAACACAATGTGATGTTTGATCAACTGGTTACTGAGGGTCCCGGGGCGGGGGGGGGGGGTAGTTTTTGTGTTAAAGATCCTACAAGTCTTTTTAAAAAGAAGTTCTCTGAATTTCCTGCAGGTCTGAAGCAAAATAGCCATTCACTGTCCATCTTTGTTGTTTACGTATATATTTTAGGCAATTTCATACATGTATATTGTGAGTGAAAATTCTCAGAAAAAAAAACTTATAAAATTTTGAGATGGGATTGTGAGTCACTGTCAGGTCCCAAAGAAACCTGTGACAAGTCTCACTCAGTACCTGTGGCTTCTCCTAGCGCTTCCCATTCTGCCCCAACCCTAACTCTCTTCACCCCAGTTTTGATTCCTATATAATGCACTCGTGGCTACAGCTTCTTTTGTTTCTAACGTGCTTTCTTGGCTCCTGACTGGCCTGGTATCCTTCCTGTTCTGTTGGCCATGTTCAGTCTGGACTTTTTCAGATGCCTCTGATCTACAATAAAACCTTCTCCTCAATCACACCTAGGAGTGGTCATGTGTAAGAGGCAAAGTTGTTTTAATTAATGTGCCTAAGAGATCCAAAAAGCAAAAATGTCTCTACCCTCTAAACCTCTTGCTTAAAGGACAGACACGAGATGCTGAAGGCTGAGGTTTATATAAGATAACAAGCACCTTTTTTTTTTCCTTCCCTAAACAAGCCTGGTTACCGCAGCTGCACCAGATGTGCTTGATCGTATGTAGGCAGGAAGTAAATCAAAATGTATGCTTGCCTCCGATTGGATGAAGGAGGGAAGTACATAGTCTTGTGGGTCATTCTCTGGGAACTCTGGAATGGACCTGGCCAGAATCCATTATGCTGGCTTTAATTAGTATTTAATTAAAGCTTGCTTCAAATTTGACTCAAATTTGTGTTGCTGGTCTTATTCTTACCCGGTGTGATGAACATATCCTCATTTTCATTCAGTTAGAACCAAGACAGGCCCAGGCACCTTTCCTAAAAAAGTTGATTAAAATAGCCAAATTAAAAATGGAAAGCAAAACAAAGATATTTACTCAACTTGGCCACATTGGGAAGAGGGACCGAGAAACTCAGTGAACACTCAACTTTATGTTCAGAGTATTGAAGTGAGGTCTAAATTTACAGAGCACCAAGGATATGCACATCTGAACAGTCCTGGTCAGTGGGCCTCCAACTGAAGGGACCAGCCCCATGCTTTGGTAGCCATGACAGGCTACAGAAAAGACATGTAGTCCTCTGACTCAGCACATGTCTGACCTTGCCAGGCCTGCCCTAGTCACTAGGAGGTCGGATACCCTCCTCATGGCAAGGAACCAATCAGAAGTTAACTGGCAAGACTCTGGATGTGCTTTACAGCCCTGGGCCTGCTTTATGGTAAAAGTGGCACAACAGTAACTTGCAGAGCATACCAACTTCCCTGGGAGGGCCTACAGGCCATAACAACCAATTGACCGATCAGCACAGGACAAGTAGTCCAAGCCCAGAAGCGTACCAATCCTGACACTGTTGCGGACCCCTAGACACTCCCCTTATGCTGCCCATAAGTCCTCAGCCTCACAATTTCTCTGGGTCCTTCTCCCACCATCGGCAGTAATGAATGGATGAAGGGCCCGAGTTAATGCAGTTAGCTCATCAAACGACAATAAAAAACTCTTTGCTTTTGCATCGGAATGGGTCTCTTGGTGATTTCAGGGTTCAGAATCTGGGCACAGACCCAACAACTGAGCCATCCTTCAGATTTCATTCTCATCCTGTAAGGTGTTTTGATAAGTTGTCAGAATTGTGTGGCATCCTTTTTCTGACAGGGAAGGTCCCCAAGTAGCTAGCATAGATTTCCTGGGAAAATCCCAGTGTTTGAAGGGCCTGGTGGATTAAGAGGCACAAATGTCTCCTCAGAGTATCTTCACTTCTGCCTGGTTACAAAACCAAACCTTAAACAGAATCTTTTGTAAGGCCAATTAACAACCTAGAATGTTAATGTTTGTGGAGGGGTTGGAATGTCCAGAGCCTAATCACGATTTATCCTGGACTGTTTTTAGCCCTCTAAAAGCCATTCCTTGCCTGGCTCTGAGTCTGACTTAACATGCTTGTGGCTATCTGGTGAAACCTTTTGGAATATATAAATTTAAGAGACCAGTAACCTCCATTAACCAAAGGCTAAGAATAAGGTCATCAGACATTCCTCTCCATTTTGCTATAACCCACCTACCTAATGTTTTCAATGACATATTTGAAAAGTCTTATCTTCACAGCACTATTATGTTGGAACACAGTATTTGGGAAAACTGGAATCTGTGTTCACAGGTCATAATCACTCATATTTGGCTCCAGAATAAATTATCTCACCATTTTTTTTTTTTTTCAGATGAGTTTCCAGGCCCAGAGAGATGGCTGAGCAGGTAAGAACACTAGCTGAAGTTCAAGATGATCCTGAAGCTCAATTCTCAGTAATCACATGGTGGCTTACAACCACCTATAGTAGGACCTGATGCCCTCTTGTGGCAAGAGTTGTACATGCAGATAGAGTACTTATACATAAAATAAATCTTAAAAACAGAAAGTTGTTTTTACCATCAACAATTATACTTTGTTCACATTTAACCCCCTCACCTTCTCTGGTCCCTCTCCTGACCTCCCTTCTTTTTTACAAATAGTCCCCCATTTTTGTCGCTATTAAACAAGAATATTTCTGTAATTTCAAGACATGTCATATATTCACATCAGGTGTATATCACGGACTTGCCCAGCAAGATATACCATGTACTCAGCAACATATTTGGAAAACACCTTGATTTATGGCTTTCTATGCTCAGTTACAAAACTTAGGAAATAATGCCATGTAGGAAGATGGTATGCAGGGTAACCTGAATTTATATTCCTGGTTCATGTCCATTCAAATGGATCCAGAATAAATTTTCTCTTATTCCTTTTGAGGTAAAAACTGTCTTTCATCAACAAAGAAAATCTCTTCATTGTACTAAAACTGAACAATTTAACACATGAAGCTTAATTACCTCTTTCTACTGTATTTCCAACATGCACTTAAAGGCTAAACCATCATTTAATATTAATCAAAGAAACAAAAGCTTTTGCTAGTACTTATTAGGAATGGAGGGCAATAGCTTTATTATTAATTGAGGCTCACCCACCCCTGAGGGCCAGGACACAGAGGAGGGATATACCACAAATAGGAAAAAAGTCAATGAAATGATTCTTAATGATATTCTGCTATACTCATAGATTGGTGCCTAGCCCAATTGTCTTCAGAGAGGCCTCACCCAGCAACTGATGGAAAGAGATGTAGAGACCCACAGCCACATATTAGGCAGATCTCAGGGAATTCTGCGGAAGAGGAGGAAGGATTGTAGGACCCAGTGGTGTCAAGGGCACCACCACCAAAAAAAAAAAAAAAAAAAAAAAAAAAAACCCACAAAACCAACTAATCTGGGCTCATAGAGACTGAACCTACAATCAGGGAGTCTGCATGGGACTGACCTAGGCCCTCTGCACATATGTTACAGTTGTGTAACTTGGTCTTCATGTGAGACTTCTAACAGTGGGAGCAGGGGTTGTCTCTGACTATTAGCTTTTGGACTCCTTCCTCCAACTGAATTAATTGCCTTGTCCAGCCTTAATAAGAGTCGCACTGCAACTTGATATACAGTGGCTGGCTGACATCCATGGGAGGCCTGCCTATTTCTGAAAAACAGTGGAGTGGTGGTAGTGGTATGGTTGTGATGGAGGAAGAGGAACTGTAAAGAGGGGAGAAAGGGAGGGAGGGAGGGGAAACTTTGGGATGTAAAAACAAAACCAAATAAACAAAGTCATCTCCCTTTTAGCTAGGGAGATGACTCAGTTGGGAAAAGCCTTGTCCTGTGATCACAAGGGCCTGCGCTGGATCCTGAGTACCTATGTGAAAAAGATGAGGGTGGTGGTGTGTGTTTGTAATTCAAGTTCTGGGAAGTGGAGGCACAGAAATTCCTAGGGCTGGATAACTAGACAACTTAGGTTTAATGAGCACTTAGGGTGAGCACTAGGCCAATGAGAACCCTCATTTCAAATACAAGGTGAATGGCAACTGAGGAACAACACCTGTGCATGTGAACCCCCACACAAATATGCACTGTCACATACATGCACACACACATAAAATAAAAATACATTGATGCAATATAACAACTTCCTAATGTTATGTTATTGCCTTAGTAAACCATGCAAGAGGAACATTGTAACTAATATATAATTAATTTTGGTTATTACATGAACACTTTTGTTTTAATGACCAATTAAGGACATAATACAAAGATCAATTAAAGCATATATTATAGTCAGCTAGTGAAATATGAGCATAGTTTTACTCATTAGAAAATGCAGAAGCTTTTAGGATGATACTGGATTTTTTGGTCATAATTTCCTTGATAAAAATTCTGAAAGAATTAAGATCTCTATATTCTTAAAAACTTCATTCCCAACTTCTATAAAGATAGATTAGTGCTTGAATACCAGAGTAAAAGGCTGATTTTTTAAAATAGTATAATTATAAGAGGAACAGCTGAATTATTAATAACTTGTTCAGAAATACACAGCTAACAAATTTTCAGAAAATCAATTATTCTAGTTTTCAGACAAGAAAATGTAGTCTCTCATTGAACTCTGGCAAGACAGAAATATGCAACATTAAAAATTTAAGAGAAAGGATATTTAAATGATGATAAATTGTATGAATGTGCTATGGAACAAACCCTATACTGTATGCAGAAATTGTAGCAAAAGTCATACACATTAGCAATTCAAAACATCTTCTTGAAAACAAGCTCATTATTCTTGTTTCTTCAAAGTAATAATTTCTTATAAAATACTAATGGTGTATATTATGTGTGTATATATATTTGTATATATAATGTTCTGAGATATTGTTTCACACTCTGTAGTTCAGGATTTCAAATTCTTAGCAATTCTGCCTCACTCTCGAGGATGTTTGGATCAGAGGTGTGAGCTACCTTCCCTGAGTGACTAATATAGTTTTATTATTTTAAGGTTTAAAAGTTAGCTAAGTATATAGCACATTATAAAATTGAGAAAAACTAAATTTTGATTCGCATCACTCTACTGTGGGTGTTAGCAGACACTGAGTGTATTTTATTTTTTGTTTTTTTTTCAGACAGGACTTCTCTGTGTTGCCTTGGCTGTCCAAGAACTCAGAGACCTGCCTGTCTCTGCCTCCAGAGAGGATTAAAGGCATGTGCCACCACCACCCGGCTTGAGTGAATTTTATTTTAACATCCTACGTTTGTGTACTGAACTAAATTACAGAACTAGTTCAGAACCATAATCAAGCATGATAAGCACATAAGGGTGTGTGTGTGTGTGTGTGTGTGTGTGTGTGTGTGTGTGTATGTATATATATATATATATATTTGTACTATATATAGTATATATTATATATATATATAATATATATACAATACATATATATAATATACATATATAATATATACTATATATAGTACATATCTAAATAACTGAGAAAGCAAAATCAGCATGCGAGTTTTAAAGTTAGTATGTTTACCAATTTAATCACATTGTTGATCATCAAAATTTTATTCCTAAAAGTATGAACAATGTAAAGCTAAAACAAGAACATTCAGATTGAGAAGAAAGTTGCAAAGTACAGTATCAATTCAACAATAGATTGGTCTTTTGTATATTATCTAGCACCATGACTTCCTTTGTTAAAACAACCAACTAAACAAATGAAATGCACAGCTATTTATTTTTTGGTGATTTTCACAGGTGATCCTTTGATGTTGAGTTTGTCCACAAAAATGTTTGATCTTCTTCCATTCTCAATGGCTGAATTTCGATGCATTTTCTCTCTGAGAAATATACATATGACAATTAATACTATTTAAAAATACTCAAGTTAAAAGCCACTATAGTTCAGAGTTTCATCTTATAAGTTTCTTAAAAACTTCAGAAAACTATTTTATTGAACATTGAAGAAAGTATGAACTATTTTATCTAAGACATACTGAATGGCTTGCAGCTTAAACAATGTTGTTAAAATGGTGGCCACTAGTGACATTTACACTAATTTAGCTCCTGAGTTGTGCCACCCACATGTCAAAAGGAATTCAGTAGTCATGCATATCTAATAGTTAACATGTTGGCCAGCACACTTTATTGTGTGGAAATTCACTTCTGAAAATTTGAATGGACAGAACTAAGAGAAAATGCAGCTGCTAGGGCCACAGATTTATAGACAATCCAAAATGAGCATGGTTTCTCTAACTGAGCCATAACTTTGTGTTTTAATTTAGTAATGTTAAGTGTTTAACCAAAAGTATTCAATCTGTGACAAATATTACCAAAAAGATAGAGCCCCCCCCCCAAAAAAAAGGTTTTTTTACTTTCTTTTTTCTCTTTCTTCTTCCTTCTTCCTTCCTTCCTTCCTTTCTCCCTCCCTCCCTCCCTCCTTCCTTCCTGACAGAGTTTCTCTGTGGTTTTGGAGCCTGTCCTGGAACTAGCTCTGGAGACAAGGCTGGATTCGAACTCACAGAGATCTGCCTGTCTCACGAGTGCTGGGATTAAAGGCATGTGCCACCACTGCCTGGCTAGAGTAGATTTCTGTTTCAAGGGCTGTTGAAGTTTCTCCCAAGAACTTAAATTAACTTCAAAATATGTACTACATTTATAAAAAGCACCATAAATTTTAATATGTGGTTTCAGCAAATTTATTTTTCCCAATTATTCCAAAAGCAATTTCAAGGAAGATGAAAATTTTTGTAAAATATATCTAAATGCACATATTTAGTACACATAAAATACTACATTTCATGAAACAAATAATACTACTGCATACTGTGAAATTTAAAATTCATTAATTAAATGCTGGATTTTGCTTGGTAAGGATGTTTTCTAAATACAAACCTTTCCCCTTATAAGTATCTTAATCTGGTGTAACATGTATGACTTTGAATATTCACATTAGGAGTTGTTTCACAAGTTAACTACATACCAATATATAAAATTTCTTAAGGATTTTTACCTTCTATTTTTTCCCTGATGATTAAGAACAGTTCTAACAAAATTTTGATTTGCATGGAATACTTAGATTCAATATAAAGCTGTTAAATTTTTCATAAAAGATACTGTATATACAACTTAGATACTCTTAAGAACCTGATCAGAGATAGTTATATAACACTGTTGTTGTATGCTTGTGTGTGGGGGTGGGGATAAGAATACATATGTGGGTAGATTCATGTTCATGTGTTATAGAGATCATAACAAATTTTAGTTATCATTCTTTAGGCTTTCACTCAAATGGCAGGCAAGGCTGGTCGGCTGGTTGAATTACAAGTGCATGCTACTATGTCAGGCTGTTTTTTTTTTTTTTTTCTTTTTTTAAATTATTATTGATCCCAGTTTCCTCTCCCTCCCTCCCATCCCAACCCCCAACACTCCACAGGGAAGGTGATGCCTTCCAGGAGGGATCAACAAAATCTGTCCAGTCATTTGGAGTAGGGACTCCTGGTCAGGCTATTTTTTTAAATATAAGTTTTGGTGATCAAACGGGTCCTTGACATTGCATGACAAAACCTTTACTGAATGAGCTATTTCCCCCACCCACAGTACATACTTTGAAATATCCTTTAAGAGCACACTTAGAAACAACTTTTACCTCCTTTTGAGTTCTCGTGACACTGAATTTTCATGACCCACACTTCGCACTCTAGTGTTTTCTAGATTATATGATTGTCCACTAGGCTTGAACTTCAAAACTTCATTTTGCCACTCATCATCAAAAGCGTGAGCATCACCTATATTAAATGTCAAAATAAAGGGAACAAGTATTTAGGTTTCTTCTGTCAGTATTGCCTTGGGTCATCATACATTTCATGTAGTCTACCTTACAATAGAGGCAGGAGGCATCTGCAATATTTCCCTCCTTGTTTGTTTCTCTCCTAATGCCTATATGGTTATGGTAATATGGTTTTTCACTTAGCTTCTTGATTATCCTTTTATTCTATGTGGACTAGATGATTCAAGTACTCTCATTTACAGACTTTCCTCTTGAATCATCTAAAAATGATCATGACGTCCCATGTTCTTGGACAGTCCTTCAATAGGTTGCATTTCTAGTTACCTCTTCATGCTTCTAACTTGCCTTAAGCTTGTTGTCAATTTCCTAACATTATCAATTTATGATGTCAGGAAGTAGATAAACTAATTTCTATAAAAATAACAAACACATAGATGATTGATTGTTCTTGTTCTTTCAGACTGTCTTTATAAAAACATGTTAAACTTTCCAAAATATTGATCATTACAAAACACTTAGGGTACATATATTATATTTTTTTTTTAAAATTATATGTAGATATGATTTGTGTGTGGGGATATAAGTGCTGGTGCCCTTGGAAGCCAGAGGCATCTCTTTGGAACTGCAGTTACAGGTACTTGTGAGCCACCTGATGATGTAACACACATAGGTTGGCCCTGAACCCTGACAAGGACTGGAGAGGGACTAAAGAAATCACAGACACACACATACAGAAAAGCTGGGGTCAGGTAGGCTGTAAGCACTCTGCTTGAGTGATACCAACTACACCCAGACTGGAACCTCAGTGCTTTTTCTGAGCAGCACAGTGTGTGTGTGTTGATTGTTAAGCTAGTGTGTGTGTGTGTGTGTGTGTGTGTTGGTTGTTAAGCTAGTTTCCACAAGAGGTCTCTATAGACAAGTAGTCTAAATTTGTAAAAAGAGCCAGGAGGAAGAAGCTGAAGTTGCTAGTTTTTGTGCACACTGATCAATCCTCTGTAAACATTCACATTTGGACTAGAAGAAGAAAGCTTTATCAAGTCCTAGGCTGACCCACTGGGGAATGCCTATTTCTCATGGGTCTGAGGCCTTGGTCCTTGTTTTAGCTGTGTCTACATAGATGACATACATTCAGTTAGAACTTCACTTACTCAAGGCTTCCTTTGCTCCCTATATCCTGACAAAAGGAATTGAACTCAGGTCTCAGGAGAATTATGTGCTATTAACCACTAATCCATCTATCTAGGCACCTCTAATATTTTAATAAGATCATAATTACTATAGTTTTTAAAAATTCAAGTTTTTTAGCTTTCATCTTATTGCATAATGATATTTTCTCTCCTATCATTTTTATCTAATTAAAATAACTTCCTTTTCTGAAATGATACATTAAATTCTTTATTATGAAAAAAACCATTATTCAAAGTATTTTTCTGAAAATGAGATAAAAGTAATAACATTTCAAAACAATTTAATTTTAATTAAAATATGAAAGGTTAATTATTAATATTTAGACAAACTCTTTGAAGTTTGATCTATTTACAAACTTTTAGGTAACATTCAATACTTTTGAAAAATAATATAAATTTGAAAAAAACATGTTTATGCATAAAAGTATTAAAAAGAAATTCATCAAATCTTGAGTGATGTTTTGGGACTGAAGTTTAGACTGATTTTTATTTCTTTAAACTTTCCAAGTATGCTTCTTTACAATCAAAAAAATAAAAATTCATTTTGCCTTTTGATAACATTACTAAAAAAAAAACTTAAAAACTTTCATTCAACCATTTTATAAATGAACAGTACCTCACCTTAACAAAAGTAAATATAAAAATATGTTAGATGATAGAACCACAATTGAATTACTCTGCCCAACATTTCATACACATTCCTTATAATATCTTAATAAAGAATTCATGAAGTTCTAGAAATGCAGCTACTATTTTACCTTTTGATAAATAATTTTTGTGATAACTTACTTTCATTCATATTGATGAACTCTTGATTGACCTCTTCATCTCCAGTCTTGTTATTCTTGGACTTTTTAATGACATGAGCTCGGTCATGGATATGATGACCAACAGCCATTTTCTCTAGACCACTGTCAGAATCTCTCATTGCTCTTCTGGTTTCCTTTATCTTTAAAATTAAAGTAAAAGTTACTCAGTTAACATTCAAACACATTACAATGGACTTAGTTCTACATTCTTCAGTTCATCATTTTGTACAATAAGATGATTTAACTATTATACTCAGTTCCATTATCAACTTGGTGTAATAATAAAACTTCTAATCTTTAACTGTTTTCAAGTTAACCTTTTCCAAGTTGTATTACAATATTAAAACAGAATAAGTTATATAAAACTTAGTTATATAAAGTAAGCTATATAAAACCTTTAACACTGTGTTTGACAATGTAATGGATGGAAGCTAGTAAGTGCAACTACTTACTATCAATTATGTTGAAGGAGCTTGAGTCTCATGACTACAACCTACCAATTCCATGGAAGTGTTATTAGAATGTTTATGCTAGCCAATGATTATTAATGTGATTTTCCATGTGACATCTACAGTTTACATTTAAGACTTCACTATGTTCAGCAAAGTATAAAATGCCAGTAAATTTGAGATATATATATATATATATATATATTGGTTTTTCAAGACAAGATTTCTCTATATGCTGTCCTGGAACTAGCTCTGTAGACCAGACTGGCCTCAAACACACAGAGATCCACCTGCCTCTGCCTCCTGAGTGCTGGGAGTGTACTCAGGCCACCAACGCCTGGCCATATTCCTAGATTCTTACACAAAATATTGCTGATAAAATTTTATGTTATATTTATATAATGGGTACTACATAGTAGTTAAAAAATAAATAAAAAGCTGGGTATGGTGGTTCACTCAGGAGGCAGAGGCAGGCAGAGCTCTATGAGTTCAAGGCCAGGCTAGCCTGCATAGTGAGTTACAAACCAGCCAAAGCTACACAGTAAGACCCTGTCTCAAAACAAACAAAAAAATAAAGAAACCTGGATTACATGTATAACTTGAATAAAAGTAGAGGACACATAAGAAAATGATACTATTTGTATAAAGTTTAGAAACCTATAAAATAATCTTCTATTTTATTTTGTATTCATAAAGAATACATGAAAAATATTCAAGTATGACAAGCTTCAGGTATAGGAAAATGGTTGTCCCTGAGAGACAGGAAAATAATAAAGAATAAGTATTAAAGGAAATAGAGAAAAATGTTGATTTAACTAAACCATGTGACAGGAATATGGGTTTATCATGCATCTTTTCTGTATAATTTCATTATTTTATTAGTTTAAAAATTCATATATAAATTCTAAGGTGACATTTACTTCATGAAGGCTTCTTTTAGTGTCTATTTTATCAATGTGTAGATGTAATAAAGATCAATAGATATTTTTGTGATGGTCACCTTCATGGGTAGTAAACCCCACTTCCATCAACTAACCACAGTTGATTAGCATCCAACTGTGGAGTGTCTTTTCACCATGCCTCCCTCTCATCCCCTGCCACTTTCAATCTACTTGCCTTTTTTTTTTTTTTTTTTAAGATGTATTTTTTATGTATACAGCGTTCTGTTTGCATGTATCTCTGAAGGCCAGAAGTGGGAACCAGATCTCATTACGAATGGTTGTGAGTCACCACATGGTTGCTGGGCATTGAACTCAGAACTTCTGGAAGAGCCGCCAGTGCTCTTAACCCAAGCCATCTTTCCAGCCCAGACAATCTACTTTTCTATAACTTAATAAAACACTAAGAATTTTAAAAACTACTGAAAGCCAGGCATGGAAGTTCAAACCAGCAATTCCATACTTAGGAGACTGAGGCAGGACTGCTCCAAGTTTGATGCCAGCTGAGTCTACACAGTATGACTCTATCCAAAAACAACAGAAATAAAAACTTACTCCTCCTGGAGCCCTACGGGTTTGAGTTGAGGCCTGGAAAACCTTTGGTGGTTCATCTCCTACTTTGGAATAGGTCATAACAGAGGAAGAACAAAATGAATGCCCATTTGGATCCATTGAAAGGTGACCCTAGAGACAAAGGAAATTGTAAATTAAGATTCCAGTTAAATATGAAGGGTGAATGACAAGAGTTCAAATAAGCAACAACATTAGTTATATATAGTTGATCAAAATGGAACTGAGTGTTCTAATCTACTTTTGGTGCTAATTTCTATTTCTTCTGGAAAGAATAACAGGTGAGTCACATATCTCAGTCTGTGTGGCTTAGATTTAAATAAACATGATACAGTCCCTTAGGCAGAAGCTATCTCTTGTACAGACTTGCCATTCTAAACAAAGTGAATTATGTATGTACCAGGAACTTTCATATTTTATTTGGGCACCAGATTGATACGTTCCTAAAACCACTGCTAACACCCTAGATTTTATCATTCTTAAATGATCCATAGAATTCAAACTGGATATTGCAATGATCAAACCAAGTTATTTGTTTTGATGCTATAAGCAGCACAGTAGGAGTACTAGTGTTTGTTGATAATATTTAGAATGTATGGATCTACTAGTATCCAAATCATTTCTGTTCTCAGAGATTTTTTTAAAGGTAACAATATGAAAGTGTATAGAAAATATACGATAGTGACATAAGAATATTTTGAGGTTGGATTTTTTTTTAATTGTTTATAAGCCAACTAATGCAACTTTTCAGACTTTTAGGTTATAAAATAAATTAATTAAATATAATTTTTAATTAAATAAGAGAAAATAGCAAGCTGATATTATTATAATATCCTAATTAATATAACTTTTGTTTCAGGAATAAATTATTTAAGAATCAATTATTGTATATGAGTTAATCATGTAACTTATGCAATGCTGTTAACCAGGTAATAATGCTAATTACTACATGTAATAATCATGTAATATTGTATATGGGTTAATCATAACCATTTTCTGCCATTTTCACTATGGTTAAAGATGTTTGAAAATCCTTACAATATAGGATATCAATAATAAAAAATAATGTTCTCATCAGTTTCTTTTTAGTACTTACAAAGTTTCTTTGTAACTCCTGCATACCATTTCGCATATTTAACATCATCCGATCCATTGCCTGAAAAGGGTTGACATCTGTATGCTACAGGATATTAGGAAGTATGTTATTAACTACAACACCAAAGAAGCAAATAAATTTTCTCAAAACAGTTGAAAAAAATTCCTCAATTTGCTGTATCATGCAGTAATCAACTAGGCAAAAATAAATGAAAGACTATACAATAAGAGTTAAAGAAGATAAGCATATGCAAAAGTGCAAAAAGCCAATATAAATTAGGAAATTAATAACACTGTAAAAATATATACACATTATATACACACACATTTGTATATATACTTTATACAGACATATCTTTTGTCAACTTGCTTAAACCAGGGTTGTTCTTTTTCTTCCATGCATTTATCTTCTTCTTGCTAACCCTTAAGGTTCAAAATGTCTTCTCTAGGGAGATATGGCTGAGTTGGCGCGTACTGCTCATGTAGGGCCTGAGTTTAGTTCCCAGCAGTCAAGAGCCCATTATTGCCTATAATTCTAACTCCAGCTACCGAGTATCTGACATTCTTTGGCCTCTTTTAGTACTACACTGACATATACAAATCTCCACACATAAACAAAAGTTTTTAAGAGTCATCTGATCTTCACCATTACATGCAAAAGTTTTGGGTTGTGGGCTTGTATTCTGTGTGCTACCATAGTATGAATTTCCTTATCATTTTACTAGTATCTTTGTGATATGCTACATTCTTCTGGAACTAGTTCTTCAGGAAGGACAAACATTACATCTCAAACTTCAGAGAACAAATAACTCAAATTTAGTGCAAAATAAAAAGGCTTTCATGAAAATATAGATACAAATATTCTAAATTTATTATGTTCCAATCCTTGGATAACTTTTTGGTGTTAGAAACTAGTAAAACAGATGAAAGCTAGAAGGTTGGCAAGGTCTGCTATAGAGCAGCCATACTTGTGTAGGTATTAAGAAAAACCAAGGACTCCTTGTCAACAAAGTCAGAAAGAAAACCTCCAAAAAACTATGCTTTGTTACTTTGTGGAAAGTCAATACAGGCATGTGGAAGTCCAAGTTTGAAATACAATTATTGAGTTTCTCTGAAAAATAAGTGAATGTTCCCTAAAAATCTATGTTTCCATTTCTGAAGACTGATTTTATATGTTGATTTACTTACTGTAACTATCATTGCAATCCCTTTGGCAAACTGTCTCCAAAATTATTTTCATTATAATTCATAACAGTAGCAAAATTAGGAAGTAGAAACAAAAGTAATTTTATGGTTGTTTGGTCATCACCAGAAGGTTAAAAACCACTGATCTAAACAGAAATGAAGATATTCTAAAAATATATTTGCGCTTCTCTATGGCTATCAGACTATTGAAATAATCCCCAAGAGACATGATTTTCCTCAGGAATTTGGAAAATGAAAAGGCTGAAGGCTGATACTAGGCAGTAGAGGAACTTGTCTCCTGGGAAGAGATTTCCCATAGTTATGACAACTTGTCAGATACTTTGCAGGAGAGATTGGAGCAGAGACAAGAATAGGTCAGTGATGGCTGGAACCACACAGTGACTAGAACTGCTTAATACATACACCCTCCCTCCACATCAAAAGCTCAGGTAAAGACCTTGAAGATGGATTTGGAAATGTCTCTGGATTTTAGTTCTTCCTAATGTGGAAACACTGAGTACATCTCCTTTGTTAGCTTTTCACTATTACTTGTCTGTTTAATTGATCAGTGGGTAAGCCTGGCTTAATAGTGCTGTCAGGCCCAGGCTCTGACCCTAACAATCCTGGTAATTACTTTAGAAAACCCATGTCTATGCACTTAGGTGAATTTAATACATGAAACAAAGGTTTCCAGTATGAAGCTTAACAGCTATTATGGAGGTTAATGAAATGCATGCAAACTCACTCTGCTTGAGTTAATGAAAGTATCTGTTAAAAAATAAAGCTAAAATAATTTGTCTCATGACACGAACCATACCACCAAACCTTCCAAAAGGCACAAGAGAAACACTTGTTGCCTAGAAAAAATAATATACAATAAATTTTGGTTGCACTTATTATATGGGCATAGCAAAAATATAAAATTGCTCTGTATAGCCATACAGCTTAGAACTACCATCATTACAGAAATTTTTAGTAAAAAATTCTCAATGCGTATTTTAAAAATTATCTATTTCTTATGCATTGTAGCACCTGTCTGGCCAGCAAATAAAGAAGCCACAATAAAGAGAGTCTTTGCTATAGGCTAAAGAAAACATTTCAAAATTAAAACGAAGTATAATGACTAGGATTAAAGCATTTTCTATTGCTATTTCTACTGATATTCCATATTTTTTAGAACAGGAACATGTTGGATGCATCAATAAAATTCTTACTTCTATTTCTTTGAATTGAAAGAATAGATTAGATATGCTCTGACATATCACCTAGTATCTTGAGTTAAAAGGTAACTAGCAAGTTTAAATATCAGATTATCTAGTTTTTATGTTATTTTTTTTTAAAGACAGTGTCTTAATTTGAGTTACTATTACTGTGACAAACACCATAACCAAAGCAACTTGGGGAGGAAAGGGCTCAGTTGGGTGAAGCCTCCAAATTTTTGTTCATCATCAAAAGAAGTCAGGACAGGAATTCAAGCAGGAACCTGGAGGCAGGAGCTGATGCAGAGGCCCTGGAGGGTGCTGCTTATAAGCTATTCAGTTTGAAGTGTTCTGTTACAGCCACTAACTACACATGAAAATAAGGAACCAATGACTTTAAATTTTCTTTTAAATGTTGGTCCTGAACTTTCTTTTCCTTTTTTTGAGGGGAGGTTTGAGACAAGGGTTTCTCTGTATTGCTTTGGAACCTATCTTGGAACTCCCTCTGCAGACCAGGCTGGCCTTGAACTCACAGAGATCCTGTATGTCTCTGCCTCCCAAGTGCTGGGATTAAAGGCATGCACCACCACCACCCAGCTTGAAGTTTCTTTATATTCTGAATTATTTTCCTACTTGACTTTCCTATTTAATAATAACATTTATGTATTTCTTCAATAAGTCTTTCATTGATTTAAACTTTGGCAAGACAAATATAATTTGAAGAATACTTATATGCAAATAGTTCTAAATAGTGAATCTTACCAACCACAGTTTCACAGAAACATTTCTATTTGGCTATATAGTTCTCTTATTCCAGTTCCTCTTAAACATTTAGTGGTTTTAGTGTCTGTGGAAGAGACAGTTATTTCTGCCCCAACAGGTGACCAATGGAGTTAATGCTCATTTGTATAAACATCTTCAATACATTTCCAGCTGAATTATAAGTTTCCTTCATGAATGCTTATAAGTAGCTCATTTATACATATAAATCCAAAGAGATACATGTTTGATGAGCAAATACAGCAAATACAAAAAGTTTTTAATACTCCATTTAAAAAAATGGATTAAACTGAAAATTATATATATACCTCACCATGTAACATTAATTTATAGTATTATTATAGATCTAGTGCCTATAAATGACACTATTAACTAATGAAAAGGAAAGTAACAAGTGTGACTATGCAAAGCTTACTCTTATTTGAAATGGCACATGTAATTTTATCAGGTTTTATGATGATCTAAACTATCTTGCTCTCAGACTTATTGTCTGAAAATATGAAAACATTTTTCTAGAGTAGTCTAGAATTCTGTGAATTGATTAATCATGTTTGCTGAGTTCTAAATATATTTCAATTGTAAAGATCCATTTTTATGGAAATTCCTATGGATTCTGTAATTGCCATTTCTGAGGGTAAAAAATAACAGAAAGAGGAAATGAGTCCAAAATGGTTAACACACATATGTAAACTATCTTTTATTAAATTGAGTATGTTTATATCTTATGTGTCCCAACAAAAACTTAGTGGTTCAATAAATATAAAATACCACACTAGATTTTGTTACTATTTAAAACTCTGAAGTATGTGGCACCAGGAGTTCTTGCTGGTTTTAATTCAGTACATGGAAGTTCTCAGAGGAGAAATATGTAAGAAACAATGGCTTAGTATGGCTTTTAATTGGATAACTTTATGTTCTAATAGTAAAAAGCAATTCTGTACCATTAACATTCATTGTTCCAGGTTTTAGCTTTTCAACATACATCTCCTTTTATGTAATAAATATTTCCATGATAGAAGTATCATAACTTTATAAGTATGTAACTTCTATAAAATTTTTGTCTTGTTCCTACAGAACTTTCTTGCTGGCGGTCTTTAATAATACTCACAGTTAAGGAATCTTCTCCATCTTTACGGTCTCTACGAGTACGGGTTCTTCCTCTACCATCAGAGATACTGAGCAAGTCTCTTCCAAAAGGTTCAGAGAAACTTCTCATCATGTGGTGCATGCTTTCTCGGTGTGCAAGAAAGGAATCACTGTTGAAAATACAGAATAATGGAAAATTAATGTTGTAATTTAATAACCTTGGGTGCTAATATAATTGTTAAGGAGACAAATATTACAATTTACTCGGGAGACAGAGGCAGGCGGATTTTTGTGAGTTCGAGGCCAGCCTAGTCTACAGAGCAAGTTCCAGGACAGGGTCCAAAACAAAACAAACAAACAAAAATTACAATTTAGAAGATGAGAATTATTTGATATTATAAACTATAAACATAAATAAAATCCTATCCTATTTATACGAACAAAATATACTTTCATCTCGTTATATAAAAATGGTAAATACAAATTACCATATCATAAGTTGTTTAAGAAGAGGAAAACTGTGAAAACAGTCTGAAAAATATTTCTATCAGGTAAGACCACTACAGGATGTCTACAACATAATTCCATAGGGTTAATAAAGAATAATCCATGCTGAATATTCCATAGGCATCAAATAACCTACAAAAGTTTTCTTTTTAAATTGAACATACACAAATAAAAGTTTGGAAAGGAACTTCTCTGAAATATAATTATAATACTGTTTGGGGCTGGAGAGATAGCTCAGTAGTTAAGGGATTTGGTACCTAGTATCCTCAGAAGACTAATAACTGCATCTCACTATAGTTCTAGGGGACAACACAACACCTTCTTCTGGCTTTTCTACAGGCTTCTGCACCCCACCCCACCCCTACAATCTGAACAAACAAACAAAACCCATTATTTTTAACTTTCCTTACTGTGAGTTTATCATTGAAAGGAGCATTAAGAACCATAGCTATGTTAAAGAACACTATAAAAGTACAGATTATATCTGTAAAGTCAAAGCCAAAGCCACAGATAATTTTTATGAGAAATTATTTTTTTTCAAGACAGGGTGGCCCTGGCTGCTCTGGAACTCTGTAGGCCAGGCTAGGCTCAAACTTACAGATCCACTTGACTCTGACTCCCAAGGCTTGGGGTTAAAGATGGCTTTGCTTCTAAAGCTAATTTTTATTTCTACTAATTCTAAATACTACGACCATCAAAATATCTAAATATCAAGCCTTAAGAAATGTCAAGTTTCTTTGAAATTACCAAACCAACTATCAAGCTGCTTAACAATATGGTTTCTTGTTCACACCTAGCATGACAAATCAAATACACTGGCTCTGGATCTGATTTAAAAATATGTACTCCTGGTGATTTTAACTCAAATAGGTCTTTATCAATCTTTGAGGAGCAAGGTCCTCTGTGACTCTGTGGTATCTGAATTAATTAGAACCTGAGTATTCCTTCTGGAGACAAGGTTTCACAACTATACAATAAGGATAATGTAAAATATTCCTGTTATCAAGATCAAAACTATGTAACCTGAAAACACAAAATATAGTATCTGATACATTAGTAAGTTTAATAAGTGTTCATTTCTTGTACTCTCACTTCCTCTCTAATATATAGATACCATTTCCTATTTTTCTATCATTAAATGCTTCTCGGGGACAGAGATTTTACTTTAAAAACACGCAGAAATGATAATGTTCCAGCCCCTTTCTTAATATTCTTAATATTAACTTTCTTAATGTTAACGCTTTCATTACAATTCCAATTCAAAAACCTAAAAATTTTAATACTTCATCACAACATCATGATTGTGACTTACTTTACCAATAACTATGGCTCCCCTTGTTTAACTGAACTCCCCAAAACAGTGTGGCCTCCTTCCATAATTCTCCACTTCAGTTACCATCAATAAATTCTCTTGTTAAGAAAATGAAAAAATGTGGATTCCTTCCAGACTAATGTGGTTTGATCACACCAGACCGCCTGAAACAGAGTACAAGCTGATCCTACATTCCAAACAGCTGGACAAAACAGCCCTACAGACTACAGCTAGGATATCTGAATCTTCTTCGAATCCCCCAAGACAGCGCCCCTTACCAGCAGGAAGTAGTTTGGAAAGAACGACGCCCAAATTCCCAAATATTGTGTATAAATGTTTGTTTTCATTTAATTGGACTTTGTTATATAAAATTAAAAAAAAAATACTCTATATGCATAAAAAAAAAAAGAAAAAAAAATTCTCTTGTTAATCCAGTTCTAATTCTTTGACATTACCACAAATGAAGGCATAAAAAGCCAACATCTGTCAGTATCTCAGACAGAAAGGGCTTTTCTTCTGAATTATATGGCATTAGTTTAAAATTCAATCCTACTATCAAGAATCAGATTTCCTCATACATTACCTTGGAAGTTAAAAAAAAAAAAAAATAGCAGCATATGGCGGCAAACCTGCTCAGTAGAAGAATGTTTGCCTATCATAGATGAGGCTCTAGGTTCAATCTCTAGTACCAAAATTATTTTTTATTGGGGTGTAGTCATGGCATGTTATGGAATGGGTTATATAAGGATATTTATTACAACTATATAATATACTTTGAGAGAGTATTCCTGCCTGTTAAGATCAGGCTGTGCTTTACTCTAAATTATTCCATATTATATATAAAGAAATGAATTTTTAAGGCCCTGATTTGCCCTGGGTGGATCCAGAACCTGTACCATCAGTTAGGTACCACCCATCTAGCACAGACTTACAAGTGACTTCCTCCTGGGAAAAGAAAGGGAGCTACCTCTGTAAGACCTGGACCTGATTTGGTTGGGGCTTTGACCTAGTTGGTTCACTGTCAAACCTTTTTCCTGGGAGCCCTGCAGCAGGTCCTGAAGCAGCTCCCTCATTGGACTGGACTGGTTCCTTATTAGTACAGATGCTTTCTTAGCCTACTTATAAACACATGAACTCTGCTGCAATTTCTTAAATATATTTACTGTGTGCTGTATAATATAAATTTAATATCTGTAAAAGAACCTATATGTGTCTCAGATAGGCTACCAAGTTAAGTTGATAATATGACAAATTGCTGTCACTGAAACTGCTAAGCCTGATGAATTTGTTAATAAATTCTGACACTGTGGAAGAACACACATTAAATAGGTTTCTATATGTTTTTGGCTTAGTGTAGTCACAACATTGCCTCCCATTGGCCCACCCTTCTGTTCTAGACAGCTTCACCTGTAGATTCATATATTTGTGAATGAGAGAAATGAGAGAAAATTATATTTGTTGTTCTGAGATTGACTTTATTTGTATATTCTGATGACTTCTAGTTGTACACATTTTCCTGCAAATGACAGGTCTGAAAAAAATCCATTGTGTATATACACCACATTTTCTTTATCCATTCTCCTATTGATGGACACTTAGCATGGTTCCATAACATAACTAGCTGTCAACAGTGCCGCAATAAAAACTTATGTGCAAGTATCCCTGTAATAAATTTAAGCCTAACAATAATAATAAGAATGGTATATATAAGTATATAGTAGACTATCTTTAGTTTGAGGAACCTCATACAGATATTCATAGTGGTTGGAAAAGTTCACATTCCCACCAGTAATATATAATGGCTCCCTTTTGTCCATATCCTTACCAGCATTGGCTGTTGTTTTCTTACTGACTGCTGTGGTGGTTTGAATGAATATTGCCTCCACGGGGCATTCAGTGATCCTTTGTATTTTTTTTCATTTTTATTTTATTAATTTCTGCTATGTTATTTCTTTCTATCCACTAATTTTGGGTTTAGCTTGTTTTTGTTTTTTAAGGACCCATATAGTGTATCATTAAGTTATTAGAGGTTTCTCTTTCCTTAATGTGGGCACTGTAACTATAAACTCCCCTCTTAGAGCTGCTTTCATTGCATCTACTAGGTATGGGTGTGTTGTGTTTTTGTTATAGGATTCTTAAAATTCCCTTTGTGATTTCTTCAATGATTCATTATTCAACAGTCTGTTGCACAAATCTGTTGTTCAATCTCTATGAGTTTGTATGTGTACTACAGTTTCTCTTTCTGTTGCTTTCTGCTTTTATTCCATTGTGGCCAGTGGAAAAAAACACGGAATTGTTCCAATGTATGGCTATAGTTACCTAGACTGAATCTTTTCAAGCTGAAATACATTCCAAACTTACTTGCCTAGTTTTTAGAGTTTCTCTCGAAAAATCTGCTTTTATTCTGATAATCCTGTCTATATGTGACCTGTTGCTTCTCACATAGCTTTCAGTGTATGTTCTTTGCTCCCCATGTTTAATTTTTAACTACTTGATGTACGGAAGTTTGTTTTTCTGGTCTCATTGGTTGGAAAACCTACATACCTCCTGAACCTGGATAAACATTTCTTTATATTTGAGAAATTATCTACTATAATTTTTATTGAAAATATTCCCTATGCATTTAGCATGAAACTCTTCTGCATATATGATCCATAGATTTCGTCTTTTCACAGTGTTCCCTGGGTCTTATATTCTTGTATATTCTGTTTGTTATTTTCTTATTAAGTTTTCCTCGTCACTAAATGTTCCACTTCATCCACCTTGTCTTAAAACCCTAATGTTCTGTCCTCCCCTTGGCCCATTCTATTGTGAAGTTTTTTCTGAGTTTTTTATTTGATTCAATGAATATTGTACCTCCAGCATTTCATATTGGTTTTCTTCTCAATTTCTCTTTACTGAATTCTATCTTTATATCTCATATTAACCTTATTTCATTCAGATGTTTGCATGCTCTTGGAATTCAATTTTTAAAAAGGATAGAGGGGGAAAAGGAAAAGAGAACAGAGAGAAGGAAAATAGAAAAAAGAAAAAATGTGAACAGTTAAAACTGCAGTGGACATTAAATAAAGCAAGAAAGAAAGTGAATTGGAAAGACGTGGATGGGAGTAGATTAAATGTTTTCTTGCCTGCATGCTGGCTCCAGCTTTGATTTAAGCATTCCTTCTGGGCTCCCAGATGCAAATCACATTCCTGAGTAATACTGGCAGTGCCTCCAGCTGAGCCTTCTGGATTGTCTCTTGTTCTGCTATTAAGTTTCCTGTTACACTTTACAATTAAAACTAGAAATTTTTTGGCAGTCACCCACTTCATCTCATGATGTATCTAACTGGCCCTGGTTTATTGCCTCAGAAATTATAGCAGACCATGCCTGCATGTTGTCCACCATCCTTTTTCCTCAAAAACATTCTAAAAAGTGAAAACATCTAAAAAAGCACAATTGCTTCAAATATAACTGCTTTAGGATTAGCAAATGCTTAACTGAATTTGTATTTGGCTGTACATACACTTTTTTTGTTGTTGTTTTGTTTTGTTTGAATTCAACTTTGGGTATAATTTATTATTGTACAGTTTCGAAGTTTCAAAAATTTATAGTCTAACCACAATTATGATATACCATATTTATGTCAACCCCAATGTTCTGAGCCTTTGCAAAAAATCATCTCCCCAAATCCTACTTACACTAATATGCTTTGTGTTAGGTTTTCATCATCATGATGAAATACTTCACAGAAAGACTCATTTTGTTCATACTTTCAGAGTTTCACTATATCATGGCAGAGAAGAGCAAAATGCAGGAAAGCTGCTCTCGTGCAAGGGACTAGGAAGCAGTGAGGACACCCATGCCATGAGTTCTCTCCTTTCTCCCTGGTACTCTATCTGGGTTGCTAGCCTGTTTGGGATAGTGCCAACCATATTCACCTTGTGTTGTTTACCTCAGCTAATGCTTTCCAGAACCTTATCGCAATCATTCAAAGGTGTGCTTTACAAATCTAGGCACTTCTCAATCAAGTCAAGTTGGCAATCAATAAGCATCACAGGCTTTGTCAGTACAGTTTTGCCTTTTTTCAGAATTTCATATAATGAAATTATATAGTGTGTCATCTTTTATATATAATTTCTTTGACTTAGAATAATGCTTTTGTAATTTATCCATGCTGTTCTATAACTAAATCTAGCGTGTGTGTGTGTGTGTACATATGTGTGTATATGTATATATAACAACAAAACTATTTCTAGTTTTTTGTCTTTATAGATAAGGCTACTTATATTTTGTGCACATAAAGTTTCTTTTTTGTTTTAATAAACATCTGTAAGTACAGTTGCTGGTATGTATAGTATGAACATAACTTTATAATATAATGCTGTGTACCAGGAGCCCTTTTAGTACTGTATTTTTGCTAGAACTTGGTTCTGTTAGATTTTTCAATTTAAATTATTTGAACAGTACTATAATCATATCAGTGTGATTTTATTTTGTATTTGTTATTCATATAAATGATAAAAAATTAGTGCACAGATATACCTTACCTATTTTTAAATGTTTGTCTTTTGTTGTTGGTTGTTAAGAGTTCTTTAGGGGGCTGGAGAGATGGCTCAGAAGAGCAATGGCTGCTCTTTCAGAGGTCCTAAGTTTAATTCCCAGCAACCACATGGTGGCTCATAACCATCTATAGTGTGATCTGGTGACTACTACTGGCATCCAAGCATACATGCAAGCAGAACACTATACATAATAAAGATTTTAAAAATCTTTATATAGTTTTTGTTTTGTTTTTTTCCAACCCTTGGTCTTGCCTTTTCCTTTTAAAGTATCAACTACATAGCTGTAAGCCTTTTTTTTTTTCTTCAGGTTGTGGTCTATTTTTATCTTTGTTTGTTTGAGATGGGGTGTCACATAGGCTGGCCTTGAAATCACTATATAGATAAAGATGGCCTTAAACTTCTGATCCCTCTACCATTATATTCAGAGTGTTAGGGTTATGGGCATCTGCCACTATGCCTAGTTTTATGTGGTATTGAGGATCAAATCCAGGGCTTCATACAAGAATGCTACCAACTGTGCTACACCCACAGCATAGGTATTTAGTTTTCACCACAGATTATGACCTAATACAGTATACATGTTTAAAATTTAATGACTTAGTATACTAAGGAAGTCACTCATTTAGATGTGACTGACCCTACTCCAATGGTTCAATGGTGCCAAATACCTGGTGTTCATGTCATCTTGTAACCTCTTCTGCCCTCGAAAATGAACTGGACTTCTAGACCTGTTTTTTAGTTTTAGGTTTTTTTGTTTGTTTGTTTCATGTTTTTTTTTTTTTTTAATAAATTGGTTATAACAGAATAGGATGTTACATTCAAAATTACATATTTTAAAGACTGAGTTTTGTCTGAGGTGCTCTCTCATGCACAATGGCTGGGAGGGCTTATGAAGAAGTCTACACAAGGGAAAATAGAAGCACATTTCTAAACCAGCCAACAGACACATGAATGAACTTGAAAAATGAATGCTCCTTTCAACAATACTTGTGATAACTTCAGGTTCAATAGACTTGAGTGTAGCCTCTTGAGGTTTGAGTTAAAACTACTCAACTAAGCTTCTTGATCAACAGATTTGATGTATAAGCTACTGCAGCAATAGATAGCTAATACACATTACAAGAATAAACTCTTAAACTAGAGGGCAGCTGAAACAGGTACAGGAAGCCTATGGAACTTCTGACAAGCAGAATAGCATATTTACAGGTTCTTGGAATTAGGATATGATTATCTTTACAGGAACCATTATTCTGCCCACCACAGGCATGTTCCTATAATAACACTATTTAAAGTAATTTCAAGGAAAACCATCAATTTCTGCCAAGTCTGCATAAAATGGTCACAGAAGATTGAAATGGGGGTAAACATGGTTTGTAATTGCCACTAGTGTATACTGAATGAAATGCAATGAACTAATACAATTCTTTAACAAAGAACAAAAGCCTAAATTAGAAAAAACAAATCAAAACAAAACTAAACTAAAAAGATCCCAAAGCAGCAACATCTGCAGAAAAATCTATCACAATGTCAGTATTATCTCTGCTCTATGCTAATAGTAACTAATTCAAGGGGAGCTTTTTCTCTTCATGTTTCTCTCCTAGACACAGGGTCTCACTGTGTAGCCCTAGCAGGCCTGGAACTTGATTAAAAGTATTCACTATCACTCCTGGTTCTCTATTTGCCTTTATGTAAGTTTACTGATTGTTCTGCCATCTCCATTCTGCTAAGCCTACTCACTCAATTTTTTCTTTCAAATATGATTTTCAGCTTTAGATTTCTATTTGATACATAATATATACATGTTGTATATATACATATTAGAGATAGACATGTTACACATACATTTCCTTTGTTGAGATGTCATATATTTTCTTTTGTGACAATCATTATTTTCCTTCACAAATGCAGCAAAATTATAACTGCCTTAAGTTTTTTGCCCATTTATTCTAATATCTGGTTAACTTCAGGATAAGTCTTTTATCTAGAAAATGAGTCACTTTTCCTGTTAAATAATTTTGACCTCTATGTTTCATTGTAGAGAGGTTCCAAATCTTGTTATATTTCCTAAGCAGGTAATGTGTTTGCCTTAGAATTCAAATTTTGCTTATCTGTCAAAGAAGCTTGATCCTGTAGCCAGGGGAGGGCCTGGCTGTCTAAAAGCTATTGCTGCTGACAAGTTGACTTTGGGGCATAAAGCAACTATAATAGCCCCCATGCATTGGAGAGCATTGTCTGGCAGCCGCTGACTGATGATGACCAACACCTGTGTGACTCACCGCCAAAGCCTGCTTCTCACTGAGAGACTGAGCAGATTGTGTTCCCTTAAATTTTGCTTGATTTTTGTATCCTCTTCAGTAAGCTTCTCTGAGTCTGACTTATGCAGATAGTTAAGTGTAAAAGAGATCTCTACAGAATCTATCCACAGGAAAGCTCTCTACCTCTCTATCAGGACACTGTCCACTCCCACCCTCACCAGATACTTTTCAGTGACCATGGTAATCCTGAGCCCTGTCTTTGGTTCTTAGGCCAAAAGGACTTTTGAGGCTTGTAGTAGTTTTGGCTGCTTTGCATGGAGCATATGGAGCTTGGGCTCAAGGTAGAATTGTTTTCCTTTTGTCAACTGCTTTGTCTTCTTCAGTATATGTATGCTTGGGCCATTTCCCAGAACCTTCTCCAGAAAGTTTTTATATTCATCCTGTACTTTAGTGCTATGTGTAATATCCATGTGTCAAGTAATTTGTATATGTGATGTTTTTATTTACTTATAAGGCTTTTTAACGATAAAGTTTATTTTAAAAAGAAAAAAAAATTAAGAGTAGTATTTTAACTAGGAAATTCCAGTATGAACATAGTAATTACTATCAGCAGTCATGAAACACTATACATAAACTGTTCCATAAGTTATAAAGGATACTAGATCACCATTAAGCAATGTTTACTGAATATTTTTTAAGTTAAAGTAACACTAGAGAACCTAATGTCAGGTACAAAGTTAGTATTAGGAACAATCTTTATAAAAAAAAACTGTATGAAATATGTGTCCTACTTCCCTTTTATGTCCCTAAGTTCAACAGATAGTTTAGTAAGTATCATTTTAATAAATTCTTTAATTTAATATTAAACAATGAATACAATTTCTTTTTTTTTTTTTTTTTTTTTTTTTTTTTTTTTTTTTAGGATTGGAGTGAAAAGGATAGGTCAAAGGACAGATTACCTGAAATGTAAATTCATCCTTTTCCTTGTTTATCCTCAGATGTGTTTATGCTATGTACAATGGTTACAAAAATAAATTATAAGCATGAATCAGTTTTATAGTTAATTATTACATATTTGCCTTATGTTTTTGACAATGGTTGCTTGGATCTGAAGAAGGCTATAAAGTGTTGAAGAGTATGACTGAAGGTCTTTTTTCATGCTAAGCATGAAAGAAGGGTGCTTTTTGATGTGTATGTCTATTTCTGATCTGTTACTATTTTTTATCTCAAATCTTGGGTTCTTTGCCTTTGCTCAGAGGGTCATCCAACAGTTTAAATTACACTCCTGCTAGACATTTTTTAAAAAAAGATACTAAATACATATCAAATCACACATTTAATTAAGGACTACTCATTTAATAAACTCAAATATTCTCAGAAAATTATAAAGCCTATCTCTGAATGTCTTCTTCCCAAGGCCTCATTTATTTCATTGGGAACCATTCACCATTCCTTGTCACCTGAGGTGTTCATTGTACACCATTTCCTTTCCCCTCCCCCATCTCTGCATTATAAATAAGAAGTCCCTTTCCAAACAAGGCCAGTTCTGTTAATAAAGCAGGCAAAGAAAACAAGAGGTGGCTGCATGGCAACGTCCAGCCCCCACAAAGCATCCAGCACAACTCTGTTTGGTAGTGCTGCCAAGGTGACAGCCTTCACTATATGAAAACTTGTTAAGGAACCTAAGCACACACCTTTAATCCCAGCACTCAGGAGGAGGGAACAGGTAGACCTCTGAGTTTGAGGTTAGCCTAGTCTACAAAGAGTTCCAGGCCAGTTAGGTCTACAGAGTAGGACCCAATCTTAAAACAAAATAAACACCAACATTTAAAAATATAAACAAAATTCCCCCGCAATAAACAAACAAACAAACAAAAAAAAAAAAAACTGTTTCTCTTATATTTATGGTTGTGAGCCTAGCCTTTAACGGACTGTCACCTTATAAAGCACTCCCCATCCCTATCTATTAAAGTGACTAATTCTCACCAGAGGTTCCACCAAGATGGCAGTTAGGGTCCCCCACCAAAGCCCTGCTACTGCACAGGAGGGCTTCAGATCCAAGGCCACTGAATCCCAAGTTGTGCTAAATCATCATCGGCCTGGGCCTCTAGCTATAGAAAACTGTTCAGAAGCTCGGGAGCCTCGTCCTCACCTCCCACCAGCTCACCTCAGGCCCCTAAATCCTCTTCACATCCCAATCCTGCTCAGCTCATCCTCTCTCATGCCCTCCGTTTCTTCTTGCCTTATAGCCTTAACTCCTCTCCTCAAGTCCCCTACCTTGATCTCTTCACCTAATGATCCCCAAATCTCTTCTACTCATCCCCACTTCTCACCGTCCCAGTCTTCTCATGCCCCCATTTCTCTTTCAGCTCCCCATTTCTCTTCACAGCCACTTCTCACTCCCAGTCCTCACACCTGCTTCTCCTCACTCCCAATCTCCTCACACCATCTCTCCTCATCCATTCCTCACCCTGACCCTGCTCCTCCTCACAGCCACCTGTCCGCCTCCCGCCCGCTGTCCACCCCACGACCTGCGGGGCCGTCGCACGTCCCCGTCCCGCGACACTCACGCGAAGAAGGGGTCGTCCTCGAAGCCGCTGCTCAGCATCCGAAACATCGTGGCTGCACGGCGGGCGGCGGGCCGGGGTGGAAATGGACGCAGCTCGCCGCGCCGCCACCAGCCTGCTTCCCGCTCGCTTCGCGCGTCTGCCCGCGGCGAGAGCCGCGCTCGCGACTCAGGCGGGGCCTGACGTCCGCCGCTTTCCCATTGGTCCCGACTCTGTGACGTCACTAAGGTGAGGCGGGTGAAGGGAGGACGGTGCGCGGCTGCCATGGCAACCGCGGTAAACACACGGGAGGCTTGAAGTTTGGCTCCAGGCCCGAGGCGACCTTTCAGCGAGGCTCCTGAGAGACAGCTTAGTATCAGAGCTGCGGGAGCCAAAACATTAGACTGCCTCTTTATGACCTTGGCCAAATCGCCCTTGGTCCCTCCAGACCATTCTGTGGTAGCTGGTCAAATAATGAAAAAAGTGAAAAAAGGTTTCGAGTACAATTATCAAGCATTCACTTCTAGAAGGACACTCCTGTTTCTGTGACCTAAAACTCAAAGCAATACATCAAACATGTAGACATAGGATCAAAAAATGAGGAGTGAAGAAGAAATTGCTCTCGTTTTGGTCCTCTCGTCCATTTCAAGGATCAGAGCTCATGCTGAAGCTAACAAATCTTTAACAACATCCCAGCATTCTTAACAAGCAGGATTGGGGAACAAGATCTGAAACAAGCAACCTTATCTAACTAAATTTTATTTCTATTATCTCCATTATGGTGTAAAGGAACCTTCTATTTATGACAGGAAAACTGGTTTTCACCTTACAGCAGTTAGAAACCTTAATGATAACACCAAACATTGTAAACGATCTTTAGGAAATAGTACTGGTGAGATGTATGGTATGGTATTATGGGGGAAGGAGGCAGCATTAAAGTAATATCCAATTGTTGAG
This sequence comes from Phodopus roborovskii, assembly GCF_943737965.1. Taxonomy (NCBI): domain Eukaryota; kingdom Metazoa; phylum Chordata; class Mammalia; order Rodentia; family Cricetidae; genus Phodopus; species Phodopus roborovskii. The sequence goes on along the minus strand of NW_026126540.1, from coordinate 2,796,063 downwards.
GTTTGGAAAGTACTATATAGGCCCTTCCAAGAGCTGGGGACGAAGGACAAAGACAAAGGATAATGACAAGGAAGGGAGAAAAGGCATCTTGCATATACACCCTCAATTAGCTTGTTCCCACACGCTCTGGGGAGTACCCTTGGGGAGGTGGAGGGGTGTCCATGGCTCCTCAGGGCCCTGTCAAAGAGAGGTGCAGGACCTGATTTGGAAGGGGAAGGAGTACTCAGGGTTATTTTTGGAGCTGGAAATTTAATCCTTTGAACCTTTACGCCTCCCCCATTTCACCAGGTTTCTCTGACAGTCCTGCTTCCCTGAGACTACTGGCTCGAGGCAGGGCAGACTTCACAGTATAAGATAACACAGCCCTTCCAGGAAACAAATGGGCTATTTTAATTTTCCTCTGGCCTCAGCATGATGCTCCGAGAGCATTATGGATCAGGGAACTTGGAAACTACTTCCATGGCAAAACTTTCTGTACAACATTCCATATTAGTTTGTTTAATACAAAGCAAATGTAAAAGAGATCAAACTTTAAAAAAAATAAAATGAATAGAAACAGCAGTACGACAAGCAATAATATTAAAATATTTCTGCATTGAGGCTAAATAAAGAAAATTTCAAGAAAAAGTTCTATCTTTTTGCACGGAGTTTACCACATCGTTAAACAGGAAAACCTGAGTACAGGGACAGGCTAGTAGCTATAAACACAGTTTAGACACCATGTATAATGCTTTTTTTAAAAAGGTGTTAGAAGAAAAAGAATTGTAACCAAAATCTGTGACATCTATTTTAAATGGAAACAAATGAAGGGGTAGGTCAAGAGAGGATGGACACCCCACTAAGGAAGCCCTAGAGATATAGATCAAGCTGAGAGGAGAGGGCCTTGAAAATGGCTCTAAAGGCAATTATAATAACTATTATTAGTGTAACCTTCCTGCAGTTGTGTGAGGGTGGGTTAGAAATTAAAAGGTGGTAAATGCTAACCAAAAACTTGGAAGAATGAGAGGGGATGGAGTATACAGTTATAAATAGGGGATACCACATGGTCTTCCCTGGGAAAGTGAATTTGAGCAAAATGCTATAGGAGGGAAATACATACCTATTTAAACTTTCCAGACCCTTACAAAAGTGCCTGATATCTTACATGTATAGCTCTATTCATGTGAGTTGGGACACACCTTCAGACAGTAAAGTAAAAGCTTTTTTTTTAAAATTAGGGCAATAGTTCTTAGTTATTCTTATGCTCCAAACATTGTCCTAATTGCTTCCAAGTACATTTTCTCAGTTGAACCTTCCAATACCATGTGTAACAAAATGCTTCTCCTTGATTACATACGAAAACATTGGTGCCCAGAGATGTGATGGCACACTTTAAACCGAGATTTGTCCCACTCCAAAGCTTATATTATCTCCATCATCCAGCTTTGCCTCCCTGCAAAGTTTAAAGGGGTCACATACTAGTATGTTTGTGTGTAAAATTTCATATTCACACATGTAATCTCTAGCCACACTACTACTTATGTTTCATCTGGAAAAATACTGACCAAATCAAGAAAAGACTTCCAGAGAAATGCATGTAACAAAGCCAATTTTAAAACTATACTAATGACAATAAGAGTTCAGAATGTCGGCAAGGTCCATGTTTTTTTCAACCACTAACTCACAAGTTGCTTAAGACAGACCAACTACATCTCAAACACTAGCCTAGCAATTTAGAATACAAAATTCCCTGGCCTATTTGTAAGGAGTAAAGTTTTTCCGCCCACCACCTGGTCTTGTCCTGCCACCACGCCAGCCCCAATAAACACTCTGTATTTGATATAATGCTGTTGGCCAGTTACTTGTTTCTTATTGGCTAGCTCTGTCTTAAGTATTAACCCATTTCTGTCCATCTAATATTTTCACGTGGTTATCTGACCGAGAGCCGGCTGGCATCCTGCTCTCTCCAGACTCTCCATTTTGACCCCTTCTTACTACTTCCTCTTTCCTCCTTGTCTCCCAGTTCCTCCCCTCTTGCTTTCCTATTGGCTAACAGTGCTTTATTCATTAACCAGTATGAGAAACATATTTACAGAATGACATCTCCCATCATCTCCTCTTTTCTGTCTAAATAAAAAGGAGGGTTTTAATCTTAACAAAGCAAAATATATCACACAGCAGTTATCAAATAAGAATCACAGTTAACAATATTAAGTCCATTAACATTTAATAAGATTTAAGAAAATATTACATCATCTATCCTATCTTTGTGAGTCTGAAGTCCTATATGTAACTTATCTTTAATCCTAACTAAGGAAAACTATAACCATAACTATTTGTCTTCAACTCCCTCAAAGACCACAGAAGGATAGTACATAAACTCTAGAAATGACAGAGACAACTCACTGCCCAGTCAGTCACCTGAAGTTCTTCTGTAATCTACCATCTTCAGCCCATAGGCCATACTGTGTCTGGCAGACTCTTCAACAAAGCAGGAAACTTTAAACTGTCTTCTTGTACTGGCAGTTTGTCAGTCATTTTTCTCTGTGTCCTGCAGACTGTCTGGCAGACTCTTCCATGAAGCAGGAACTCCGTAGCAATGTCCATCTTGAATCAGCAGTCACTTTTCTGTGGGTCCTGCACGTCCAGTTTATACAGCATAAAGTCAAACAGTCCAGACAAGAGTAGTATCTTGTCCAGATGGCTAGTCTTACCATATTGGAAGTAAACTCCATAACAAGTTTCTTCAATGTCCATCTTCCTTTCTGACGCAGGAGGTGTTGCCAGAAGCAATTGTGCCTCAAGAGCAACTGTGCCTCATTGTCAAGAAAAACCCTAAACCATTTTAAATGCCATATTCTGTAGGTCTTTGAAAGGTTTGAAGAATGCCTATCTATCTCAAATACATCTCTGTGTATCTTGAAAACCTAACTTAAGTTTTGACTATCATAGGTAATTATCTATAATCTGTACTCCATTATACATTACATTTCTAAATGAGCTATATAAACACAATACCTAAACAAAAGGAGACATATACATATCACAAAATTGACTTTAAATTTGTATCAATAAATGAAAATTCATTCCAACACAAGGTTTTCATATCTGTACCATAATTCCCTTTTTACCTTTAAAAAGATATTGGTTGTGATCCATTTATAACCAACCCCATTTAAATGAAAACAAACATTTATAGACAATATTTGGGAATTTGGGCGTCGTTCTTTCCAAACCGCTTCCTGCTGGTAGGGGGCGCTGTGATGGGGAATCCTAAGTCTGCAAGGCTGCTTTGTCCAAGCTGTTTTGAATGTTGGATCACCAGCGACTCTGTTTCAGGGGGTCTGGCTTGATCAAACCACATTAGTCTAGAAGGAATCCATAGCTTTTCGTTTACTGTGGAAACAAAAATAGAAATCCTTTCCCCCAGTAACTTGTCTTTGACTTAAATTTCGAAGTCAAAGCATTTTTAAATATGTAAATTGAATTAATCTAGCAGCATTCTTTTATCAGTTGTTATTTCCTCAGCAGTTAAACAATTTAAAGACAACAGAATAGCATATAGCATCCATAATTTTTCTGTGCTTTCCATCTTTATGTGGCTTTTTTATTACTCTGTTTCTTTTTTTTATTTATTTTTATTTAATTTTATATAACAAAGTGCACTTAAATGAAAACAAACATTTATACACAATATTTGGGAATTTGGGCGTCGTTCTTTCCAAACTACTTCCTGCTGGTAAGGGGCGCTGTCTTGGGGGATTCGAAGAAGATTCAGATATCCTAGCTGTAGTCTGCAGGGCTGTTTTGTCCAGCTGTTTGGAATGTAGGATCATTACTCTGTTTCTTTTAGTTCTATTTTTTCATTTTTTGAGACAGGGTTTTTCTGTGTAACTTTTATCTGTCCTGGAATTCACTCTGCATACAAGGTTTACTTTGAAATCACAAGGTCTGCTTGCCTCTGTCTTTCAAGTGCTGGGATTAAAGGAGTGTGCCACCACACCCAGTTCCTCTCTGTCTTTTAAAAACCATTTTATTCTTTTTTTCTCCCATGTCTATGAATATTTTAAAACACACTGTAAACCTTTAGAGGTTTTTCTTAATATGAATCTGTCTTTACTGTAAATCATTATCTTTTTCTGGCTACAATCTTTTATATGGTATATATGGTAAACAACATTGCTAAAATGAAAGTCATAGCTGTGTCAGCCACGGTTTACCAAAGATGGCAGTGGGTACCTTTACTGCCAGCAGTGAGAGCTGTGCTCACTGCCTTGGTTTGTGCTAGAAGCCAGCAGCATGTTGCTGGCTTGGAGATGTGGTCACTGCCATTGCCAGCTTTCGTACACACCAATAAATTGTCAGCAGTGTTTTTTTTTTTTTTAAAGCCGTGTGTGTGTGTGTGTGTGTGTGTGTGTGTGTGTGTGTGTGTGTTTGCCGCTTATGCTGAGTCAGGAAACCTCCTTTAAAAGAGCTGCGCAATTATCTGCTTGTCTCTCGCAAAGCAGAGTCCAACTGAGAAAAATGCTGCTACCAAGAAACCTTGCTTGTCTCTGTTCTTTTGTTTGTAATCCCCCCTTTTAAAATTTATTTTATATAACCAAGTCCATTTAAATGAAAACAAACATTTATAGACAATATTTGGGAATTTGGGCTTCGTTCTTTCCAAACTACTTCCTGCTGCTAAGGGGCGCTGTCATGGGAGATTCGAAGAAGATTCAGAAATCCTGGCTGTAGTCTGTCAGGCTGCTTTGTCCAGCTGTTTTGAATGTAGGATCACCCAGTACTCTGTTTCAGGCAGTCTGGCTTGATCAAACCACATTAGTCTGGAAGGAATCCACAGCTTTTCATTTTCTGTGGAAACAAAAATAGAAATCCTTTTCCCCAGTAACTTGTCCTTGAACTTAAATTTTGGAGTCAAAGCATTTTTTTTTTAATTTATTATTTTACTTGATCCCAGTTCCCTCTCCCTCACTCCCTCCCTCCCTCCCTCCCTTCCATCCACCCTCCCTTCTTCCCTTCCTCCCTCCCTCCTTCCTTCCCATTTACCCTCTCTGCCCTCTAACCACCCTCCCCTCCCATCCCCCCACCCCAATTCCATATGTAGGGGAATGCCATCCAGTTGGGGTCATGTAGATCTGACAGGTCATGTGAAGTAGGGACTAGGGCTTCTCTCCTGTCTCTAGATTAAGGCAGTTATCCCTCCATGGGGGATGTGTTTGCAAAGTCTTTTCGTGCACCAGGGATACATCCTGGCTCCACTGTCTGAGGTCCCTTAGACTGTTCAGTCCTTCTGGCTAAGACCCATATTCAGGAGGGCCTGAGTCAGTCCCATGCTGGCTTCCCAGCTATCAGTCTGGTGGCCTGTTAGCTCCTCCTTGTTCAGGTAAGCTGTCTGTATGTGTTTCTGCTGCCTGGTCTTGTCCTCTCCATCTGCATCTGAGTTCTAATTCGACTCAGTGTTGATGTATGGGTGTTTCCTCCTGTTTCCAACAGGCATTAGTTGAGGGCTCCATGGATAAGTTGTTGATCTCACTATCAGGGAAGGGCATTTATGGTAGCCTTTCCACAGAAGCTAAAATTGTTATTTGGCAGCAGTCTTGTAGTTCTCTAGACCTTTCTTTAGGTTGAGTTTTCTCTTCAGACCAATAATGGCTCCCTCTTTTATGTTCTCTCTCTCTCTCCTCTGTCTCTCTCTCTTTCCTGTCTTCTATTCCTAACCAGGCTCAATCTTCCTGGTCCCACATGTTTTCCTTTCCTCCCCCTCATTTTCTGCTACTTCTCTCTCCATTCGCTGCCCCCCCCCACCACTTCCCCTGAGCTCTGGGGGACTTGTCCCTTCCCGGTTCTGTGAGGGACTTTCTATGAATCTCTTAGAATACACCTTGTATCCTAGTTCCTCTGGTAGTGTGAATTATAGGCTGGTGATCCTTTGATCTAGGTCTAAAATCCATATATGAGTGAGTACATACTGTGTTCCTCTTTTTGTGACTGGGTTACCTCATTCAGGATGGTTTCTTCAAGTGCCATCCACTTGCCTGCAAATCTCAAGATACCATTATTTTTTTCTGCAGAATAGTATTCCATTGTGTAGATGTGCCACATCTTCATTAACCATTCTTCAATTGAGGGGCAGCTATGTTGCTTCCAGGTTCTTATTATTACAAATAGTGCTGCTATGAACATAGTTGAACAGATGTCTTTGTTGCATGGATGTGAATCATTTGGGTATATGCCTAAGAGGTGGATTGCCAGGTTCTGTGGCAAACTAATTCCTATTTTCCTGAGGAACCGCCATACTGATCTCCAAAATGGCTGTATGAGTTTGCACTCCCACCAGCAGTGGAGGAATGTTCCCCTTTCTCCACATCCTCTCCAACACCAGTCATCATTGGTGTTTCTAATTTTAGCCATTCTGGCAGGAGTAAGATGGTATCTCAAAGTTGTTTTGATTTGCATTTCCCTGATAGCTAAGGATGTGGAACATTTTCTTAAGTGTCTTTCAGCCTTTTTGATTTCCTCTATTGAGAATTCTTTCTTCAGTTCTGTACCCCATTTTTTAATAGGGTTATTTGGTGTTTTGTTGACTAGTTTCTTGAGTTCTTTGTATATTTTGGAGATCAGCCCTTTTTCGGGTATAGGATTGGTGAAAATCTTTTCCCAGTCTGTGGGCTGCCGTTTGGTCTTGTCCACTGTGTCCTTTGCCTTACAGAAGCTTCTAAGTTTGAAGAGGTCCCATTTATTAATTGTTTCTCTCAGTGTCTGTGCCCCTGGAGTTATGTTCAGGAAGCAGGTTCTTATACCAATTTGTTCAAGGGTACCTCCTACTTTCTCTTCTAAGAGGTTCAATGTGGCTGGATTGTCGTTGAGGTCTTTGATCCATTTGGACTTGAGTTTTGTGCATGGCGACAGACATGGGTTTATCTGCAGTCTTCTACACACCCTCATCCCAATTGTGCCAGCACCATTTGTTGAAGATGCTGCCCTTGCCCCATTGTATTATTTTAGCTGTTTTGTTGAAAATCAGGTGTTCTTAGGTGTGTGGGTTAATATCAGGATTTTCAATTCGATTCCATTGGTCTACCTGTCTATTTTTATGCCAATACTAGGCTGTTTTCAGAACTATAGCTCTGTAGTAGAGCTTAAAGTCAGGAATGGTGATGCCTCCTGAAGTTCTTTTATTGTATAGGGTTGTTTTGGCTATCCTGGGTCTTTTGTTTTTCCATATAAAGTTGATTATTATCCTTTCAAGGTCGGTGAAGAATTGTGGTGGGATTTTAATGGGGATTGCATTGAATCTATAGATTGCTTTGGAAAGATTGCCATTTTTACTATGTTCATCCTACCAATCCAAGAGCATGGGAGATCTTTCCATTTTCTGGTATCTTCTTTAATTTCTTTCTTTAGAGCCACAAAGTTCTTATTATATAGGTCTTTTACTTGTTTGGTAAGCGTTACACCAAGATACTTTATGTTGCTTGTGGCTATTGTAAAGGGTGATGTTTCTCTGATTTCTTTCTCTGTCTCTTTGTCGTCTGAAAAAAGTAGGGCTACTGATTTTTTTGAGTTTATCTTGTATCCTGCTAGTTTGCTGAAGGTGTTTATCAGCTGTAGGAGTTCCCTGGTAGAGTTTATTGGGTCGCTTATGTAAACTATCATATCATCTGCAAATAGAGACAGTTTGACTTCTTCCTTTCCAATTTGGATCCCCTTGATCTCTTTTTGTTGTCTTATAGCATTAGCTAGAACTTCTAGTACGATATGGAAGAGATATGGAGAGAGAGGGCAGCCTTGTCTTGTTCCCGATTTCAGAGGAATTGGCTTAAGTTTCTCTCCATGCAGTTTGATGTTGGCAGTTGGTTTGCTGTATATTGTTCTTATTATGTTTAAGTATGTTCCTGTTATCCCTGACCTCTCCAAGACCTGTATCATGAAAGGGTGTTGAATTTTTCGAAGGCTTTTTCCGCATCTAGGGAGATAATCATATGGTTTTCTTTTTCTGTTCGTTTATATGGTGGATCACGTTGATAGATTTTCGTATGTTAAAACATCCCTGCATTCCAGGGATGAAGCCCAGTTGGTCATGGTGGATGATTTCTCTGATGTATTCTTGAATTTGGTTTGCCAGTATTTTATTGAGTATTTTTGCATCGATGTTCATCAGGAATATTGTTCTGGAGTTTTCTTTCTAAGTTGTGTCTTTGTGAGGCTTGGGTACCAAGGTTATTGTGGCCTCATAAAAAGAGTTTGGCAATGAACCTTCTGTTTCTATCTTGTTGAACAGTTTGAGGTAGAATTCTACTTTGAATCCATCTGGCCCTGGACTTTTTTTGGTTGGAAGGCTTTCGATGACTGCTTCTATTTCATTGCAGGTTATAGGCCTATTTAAGTTGTTTGTCTGTTCTTGATTTAATTTTGGTAAGTGATAGTTATCCAGAAATTCGTCCATTTCCTTTGAATTTTCAATTTTTGTGAAATACAGATTTTCAAAGTATGACCTGAAAATTGTCTGGATTTCCTCTGTGTCTGTTGTTATGTTCCCCTTTTCGTTTCTGATTTTGTTAATTTGCATGTTCTCTCTCTGCTTTTTCGTTAATTTGGATAAAGGTTTGTCTATCTTGTTGATTTTCTCAAAAAACCAACGCTTCATTGCATTATTTTTTTGTATTGTTTTCCTGGTTTCTATTTTGTTGATTTCAGCCCTCAAGTTATTTCCTGGCGTCTATTCCTACAGGGTGAATTCACTTCTCTCTGTTCTAAGGCTTTCAGTTGCGCTGTTAATTCTCTTATGTGAATATTCTCTGTTTTCTTCATATGGGCACTTAGTGCAATGAACTTCCCTCATAGCAATGCTTTCAAGGAGTCCCATAAGTTCGGGTATGTTGTGTCCTCATTCTCGTTGAATATTAGAAAGTCCTTAATTTCTTTCTTTATTTCTTCTTTGACCCAGGAGTGTTGCAATTGCACATTGTTCAGTTTCCATGAGTTTGCAGGTTTTCTGCTATTTGTGTTGTTGAATTCCAATTTTAAAGCATGGTGGTCCGATAAGATACAGGGGACTATTCCTATTCTCTTGTATCTGTTGAGGTTTGTTATGCCACCTAGTGTGTGGTCGATTTTAGAGAAGGTTCCATGTGGAGCAGAGAAGAAGGTATAATCTTTTGTCTTTGGATGGAATATTCTATAGATGTCTGTTAACCCCAGTTGAGACTTAACTTCTGTTAGTTCTTTTGTTTCTTTGTTGAGTTTCTGATTTGTGGTCCTGTCTAGTGTTGAGAGTGGAGTATTGAAGTCTCCCACTATAACTGTGTGAGGTTTTATATGAGCTTTGAGTTTTAGTAGTGTTTCTTTTATGAATGTGGGTGCCTTTGTATTAGAGGCATAGATGTTCAGAACTGAGACTTTGTGTTGATGGATTTCTCCTGCGATGAATATGAAATGACTGTCTTCATCTGTTTTGATTAATTTTGGTTTGAAGTCTAACTTGTTAGATATTAGGATAGCTAAGCCTGCTTGCTTCTTATTTCCATTTGATTGGAAAATCTTTTCCCAACCGTTTACCCTGAGGTAATGTCTATCTTTGAAGCTTAGATGTGTTTCTTGTATGCAGCAAAAGGATGGATTCTGTCTTTGTATCCATTCTGTTAGCCTGTGTCTTTTTATAGGTGAGTTAAGACCATTAATGTTGAGGGTAAGGACCATTGATTGTTGATGCTTGTTTGATTTAGGTTTGTTATTGGCAGTGGTATTGTGAATATATTAGTTCTGCTTTACTCTTGGTTTCTGGTGTAGTTGGATTATCTGTTGCCTGCATTTTTGTGGGTGTAGTCATCTTCCTTAGGTTGGAGTTTTCCTTCCAATACTTTCTGTAGGGCCGTATTTGTAGATACGTATTGGGAAAATCTGGTTTTGTCATTAAATATCTTGTTTTCTCCATCTATCATGATTGAGTTTTGCTGGATATAGTAGCCTAGGCTGGCATCCGTGTTCTCTTAATACTTTTAGAACATCTATCCAGGACCTTCTGGCCTTGAGGGTTTCCATTGGAGAAGTCAGGTGTAATTTTGATAGGTCTGCCTTTATATGTTACCTGTCCTTTTTCCTTCGCTGCTCTTAATATTCTTTCTTTAGTCTGTATGCTAGGTGTTTTGATTATTATATGTCGAGGGGTCTTTTTTCTTTGGTCCAGCCTATTTGGGGTTTGGTATGCTTCTTGTACTTTCATGGGCATGTCCTTCTTCAGATTTGGAAAGTTTTCCTCGATGATTTTGTTGAATATGTTTTCGGCACCTTTGAGCTGGGCTTCCTCACCTTCCTCTATGCCTATTATTCTTAGGTTTGGCCTTTTCATGGTGTCCCACATTTCCTGGATGTTTTGTGTTAAGGATTTGTTGGATTTATGATTTTCTTTGGTCGATGAATCTATTTCTTCTAGTTTATCTTCTGCGCCTGAGATTCTCTCTTCCATCTCTTGAATTCTGTTAGTTATGCTTGTGTCTGTAGTTCCCGATATTTTGCCCAGTTTTTCTATTTCCAGCCTTCCTTCGGTTTGTGTTGCCTTTATTTTCTCTATTTCAGTTTTCAAGTCTTGAACCATTTCCTTCACCTGCTTAATTGTTTTTTCTTGGCTTTCTGTACTTTCCTTATGGAATTTGTTCATTTCTTCCACTTTTTTGTTTGTTTTTTCCTCCATTTCTTTAAGAGATTTTCTCACATCTTCTTTGAGTTCCTCCATCATTTTTATGATGGCAATTTTTGATTCGTTCCCTTCTTCTTCCTCTGCTTTGTTGTTGTGTTCCGTTCTAGTTGGTGTAGATTCCTTAGATTCTGGTGGTTTCATGCTTATCTTTCTGTTGTTAGGTGTTTTCTTATATTGCCTTCTTCCCATAGCTTCTTCCAGTAGGTGTTGGTGGGGTCTCCCCTTCTCTCTATGGTACTTCCCCTGTGAGCTTATGTGGGTCAGAGATTCAATATCTGTAGCTCTGTGTGGTCCAAGCTCTCTAGGATGTCTCTCCACAGACAGGGACCCAGGGATGGGGTCAAGGATGAGGATCCAGTAGAAGATGTCAACAGGAACTTACAGTGGTCCCGCAGAGATAGGCGGATCTCTGGGAGGGGCCCAGGACTCCAGCAGAGGACTGGAGGTGGGGGTCAGAGACCAAGCAGGTGGAAATTACAGGTGGTTGCGTGGATAGGCAGGTCTCCTTTGTTCAGAGTTGCTCCGAGAAGTCTCTGAAGTAGGGTGGACTGTTGGCTCCATCCTCTGTCCCAGTGCTCAACCAGAGCGGCAGGACCGTGGGTAGGCTAGGGTACAGGGTAAGGGGGGCAGGCTCACAGTGGGGTTGGGTGGGGATGTATCAGAGCTCCAAGGGTACTCTCGATGGGGACAGGAGACAGGAGCAGCAGGATCAGGGGCCAACCCAGGGAGTTCTGTAAAACCCTTTTTTAAGCTTTTGTTACATTTTAAGTGGAAGTTCTTTTTAGCCACGTGGGTGCCATATGTAAGGAGTAAGTTTTTCCGCCCACCACTGGTCTTGTCCCGCCACGGCGCCATCCACAAATAATACACCAAGACTCTGTATTTGATATAATGCTGTTGGCCAGGTACTAGTTTCTTATCGGCTAGCTCTGTCTTAATTATTAACCCATTTCTATGTATTTCTACGTGGCCTTAGTGGAGAGCGGGGTCCGGCAGTTCTGTTCTCTCCTGTCTCTCCATGCTGACTCCTCCTTACTACTTCCTCTTTCCTACTTGTCTCCTACTTCCGCCTATCTTGCTTTCCTATTGGCCAACAGTGCTTTATTCATTAACCAGTATGAGAAACATATTTACAGAATGACATCTCCCATCACCTATTGGAGCTTACTTTCCAGTTCATTAGCTCCTGTATCAGACATTCTATAAACATTCAGTTGTAGCACCTTCGAGTTTTCAATATATTGCTAATATATCATCTCAAGTGCCCAAGAAAGAAGAAATCTTTAGGCGTGCTAGACTTTTATGTTCTTTTTGTTTTCTTTTCTTTTGTTTTGTTTTGAGCCTGTCCTGGAACTCACTCTGTAGACCAGGCTGGCCTCAAACCCACAGAGATCCGCCTGCCTCTGCCTCCTGAATGCTGGGAAGATTTTTATGTTATTACAGTTTTCCAGAATCCTTAGTTTTAGACTGTTATAAACATCTTCATGACTTGATTTTAGTTCACCCAAGGCCTCAGTGCCCTAGTCTCAATGCCTGCTTTGTTTTTTTGAAATTTTTGTATTATTATTATTATTTTATTTTACATGTTGATCCAAGTTCCCTCTCTCTTTCTCCCTCTCTCCCTCTTATCTTCTCTCCCCCCTCACATGCACCCTGACCACCCTCCCCTCCCATCCCCCTATCCCAATTCCACATGTAGGGCAATGCCATCCAGGTGGGGTCATGTAAATCTGTCAAGTCATTTGAAGTAGGGACTAGTACTCCTCTCCTGTCTCTATGTTAAGGAAGTATCCCTCCATGGAGGATGTGTCTGCAAGGTCCTTTTATGTACCAGGAATACATCCTGGTTACACTGTCTGAGGTCCCTTAGACTATTCAGTCCTTCTAGCTGAGATCCATATTCAGGGGGTCTGAGTCAGTCCCATGCTGGATTCCTAGTCTGGGGGCTCATTAGCTCCTCCTTGTTCAGCTGTCTCTATGTGTTTCTGTATCCTGGTCTTGTCCTCTCCCTCAGCATCTGGATTGTAGTTCAACTCAGTGTTTAGTTATGTGTGTTTGCTTCTGTTTCCAACAGGTACTAGATGAGGGCTCCATGATGTTGGATACGTTAGTTGATCTCACTATCAGGGAAGGGCATTTATGGTAGCCTTTCCACAGTTGCTTAAATTGTTAGTTGGCAGCAGTCTTGTAGGTCTCTAGACCTTTCTTTAGGTTGAGTTTTCTCTTCAGACCAATAATGGCTCCCGCTTTTATGTTCTCTCTCTCTCTCTCTCTCTCTCTCTCTCTCTCTCTCTCTCTCTCTCTCTCTCTCTCTCTCCTGTCTTCTATTCCTAACCAGGCTCAATTTTCCTAGTCACACGTGTTTTCCTTTCCTCCCCCTTGTTTTCTCCTACTTCTCTCTCCATTCACTGCCCGCACCCTTCCCCTGTGCTATGGGGGACTTGTCCCTTCCCCCTTCTGTGAGAGACTTTATATGAATCTCTTAGAATACACTTTGTGTCCTAGTTCCTCTGGTGGTGTAAATTATAGGCTGGTGATCCTTTGATCTAGGTCTAAAATCCATATATGAGTGAGTACATACCATGTTCCTGTTTTTGTGACTGGATTACCTCATTCAGGATGGTTTCTTCAAGTGCCATCCACTTGCCTGCGAATTTCAAGATTCCATTATTTTTTTTTCTGCTGAGTACTATTCCATTGTGTAGATGTGCCACATCTTCTTTATCCGTTCTTCAATTGAGGGGCAGCTACATTGCTTCCAGGTCCTTGCTATTACAAATAATGCTGCTATAAACATAGTTGAGCACATGTCTTTGTTGCATGGATGTGGATCATTTGGGTATATGCCTAAGAGGTGGATTGCCAGGTTCTGTGGTAAACTAATTCCCATTTTCCTGAGCAACTGCCATACTGACAGTGGGCACGGTAGGGCACAGGGTAGGAGGAGGGCAGGCTCTTAGTGGGGGTGGGTAGGGGTGTATCAGAGCTCCAAGAGCACTCTAGATGGGGACAGGACACAGGGACAGGGAGATCCAGGGCCAACCCAAGGAATTCCCAGGAAAGGTATAGGGAAGAGTCCACCAGAATTGGCTCTAGTCAAGGCCTGGCGATGGGGCACAAAGGCTGGGCTGATACTCAGGATATTTCTGCACCAATAGGAGGATCTTGCTGGGACCTGGCACTCTCCAGCTGAGGCCTCTTTAGCAGAAGCCCTGCGATCTCAATGCCTCTTTTAACAGCACATAGACATTGCATGTGGTGAGTTTTTCTGTCAAGCTGACACAACCCTGGTCTACTTGGGAAGAGGGCACCTCAATTGAGCTATTGCTTCACTTAGATTGGCCTGTGGCCATGCCTTAGAGGAATTGTTTTGATTGATGATGGATGTGGATGGCTCAGCCCATTGTGGGAGGCAAAACTCCTAGGTTTCAGAGCCTGGGCTGTATAAGATAGCAAGTAAAGACCAAGTCTGAGACTAAGCAAGCCAGGAAGCAGCACTCCTCCATGATCTCTACTTCAATTCCTGCTTCCAGGTTCCTGCCTTGAGTGTCTTCCTTGTCTTCCCTTATGGAGCTGCTGTAACCCTGGGGGCATGAACAGAAATAAACCCTATCCTCTACAAATTGCTTTTAACCATGGAGTGTCATGGAAACAGAATGAAACTAGGACAAATGTGCTCCTAAAAGTTGTCATGTGACAACTTTGGAGGGAAACATAATACCTTGGAGTAGTTGGCAGATGTAAACACCACCAAGTTACACATATGAAAGCATTTCTTTTTTTCTAAAAAAAAATTAAAAAGATTTATTTATATCACTTTATATGTATGGGTATTCTGCCTGCATGCACAGATACATGCATCACATGCATGCCTAGTGTGATGGATGTCCTGGATTTATAGACAGGTGTAAGCTGCCATGTGGGAATTGAATCGAGGTCCTCTAGAGGAGCAGCCAGTATTCTTAACTGCTGAGCCAACTATCCAGCTCCCAAAGAGCTTTGTCTCAGGTGAAGGGGGAAGGGTTTGATACAGGGTTTCTCTGTGTGACAGTCCTGGCTGTCCTGGAACTCACAGAGATCTGCTTACCTCTGTCTCAAACTCACAGAGATCTGCTTACCTCTGCCCTACCCCTGAGTACTTGGATTAAAGGCGTGGACCAGAAAGTATTACTAATACCCCAAAAGAGTTCCTCATGCTGCTCCTAGGCCACACCTCTCAAGGGAAAGTTACGTTCTAAGATTTGCTATTTTCCTTGAGCCCACCCCTATTGCGTCATGTAGTGGTAGTTTATTCTTTCTTACCGTGTATGAAGTTACCATCTACCCTTGATGAAGTTACCACCTATCCTTGATAAAGTTTTGAATTTTTCCTCTATTTGGCTTTCAAACATAAGGCTGATATGACTATACTTGTATGTTTTGAAAATCAACGTTCTGTTATTGTTAAATTTTTATTTTTGAGATTTGTAATGAGTACGGTTTTTCTGCCTGCCGCCGCCCGGTCTTGTCCTGCCGCCGCGCCAGCCCCAAATAATACACAGAGACTCTGTATTTGATACAATACTGTTGGCCCGGTTACTTGTTTCTTATTGGCTAGCTCTGCCTTTAATTATTAACCCATTTCTGCTGATCTATGTATTTTCACATGGCCTTCTCTTACCGGGGAGGCGGCTGGCGTCCAGCTCTCTCTAGACTCTCCATCTTGACTCCTCCTTCCTCCTTCCTATTTCCCTTGTCTCCTAATCCCTCCCATCTTCCTTTCCTATTGGCCAACAGTGCTTTATTATTAACCAGTATGAGAAACATATACAGAATGACATCTCCCATCAGAGATTCTCAAATTTTTTTCTTTTAAAAAATATTTGTTTATTTATTATGCTGGCATGTTCTGCTGGCATGTGTGAGGGTACCAGATATCATTATAGATGGTTGTAAACCACTATGTGGTTATTGGGTCCTCCGGAAGAGCAGCCAGTGCTCTTAACCTCTGAGCCATCTCTCCAGTCCCTCAATTTTTTTCTTTACTTCTTTTTTCTTTTTGTTTGCATTCTAACCCTAGGGTTATTCAACACAGTCCTTTCACTCAATACAAGTACAAACACAACCTTATCTAAAATGCTACAAAGTTATAAAACTCAAAACAAATTTTATAGTACTGATTGTTCAATAAAAGCAAAAAGAGGCAATGTATACATTGCCAAGGTTAACCTGCAACATCATCATGAATGGCAGGAGACAATGTGGGTGGTGGCAGATTCCATGAGGACCCCACAGTAGAACTAACTGGCTCACCATTTCAGGGAGTAACAGAGTCATGGGGACAGGGAAAGATACATGGTCAGACATAACAGCACTGCCGCTTGGTTCCCTGTCTGCAGATGTGCCATGTCAACAGCAAGGGCATGACCAGGTTGTTTGACGGGTTCTCGGTCACCCGTGGAAAATGGTCTGATGCACTATGGAGGTTTGCTTGTGCTATCTCTGCTACCAACTGGACTTGCAACAACTGGAAGGGGTGAACTTTTTAGCCAGCAAACTACAGGGTACCTCAATAGGCACAGTCCTGAGTCAACAGTACCTCTGCAGCCATCATCCTCCTGAAGAGGAGATATCTCAACGGCTGTCTTCAAAGACCTCAAATAGGCACAGTCCTGAATCAACAGTACCTCCGCAGCCAGAATCCTCCTGAAGAGGAGATATCTCAAGTGCTGTCTTCAAAGACCACCCTGTATGGGACCCTTCCCTACAGATCCACATTTGGCTAGACAAAACTGAGTTGGGGGAACATAAGTTACAGAGGTACTATAATGTCACTGCTTATAGGGGAGGAGTGGCTCCTATGGCGACAGTGGCAGGCCGGGATATGGAGACCTTCTTGTCATCCGTTGGGATTGAGACCATCTCCTCATCCATGGGGGTGGCCTGCACCACATGAGAGGCAGTGGAAGCATTCTCCTGGGTGGGCTGAATCGCCGTGGGGGTGGCCGAGGCCAGTGTCAACACAGCACTAGCAGTGACCTCTTGTCCATCAATTTGTCCTCCATCCATGTGTCTCATCGCCTTCTCTGCTTCATCTGGATTCTCGAACTCCGCGTATGCATAGCCTTCGGATAGACAAAGATGCATCCTTTCTACAGGCATGTCAATCATTTTGATTTTTCCCATAAGCAGAAAATATTTCCATAATATGATCCTTGGTCATATTCCTGGTAAGCCTCCCAACGTGCATTTTGGTGGGTTTAGGTGAAGGGCTCCTCCTTTCCCTCTCCTTTTCATCTCTTTTATGTGGCTTGGTTTGGAGCAGGAAGGCCACCTGTTGTCATGCAGCTTGGGGAGTCTGCTAGAACTGGAGTTTCGGGATATGCTGGAGCTTCCTGAGCTGCTGGACGCAGAGTGGGAGTTGGAGTCACTGCTTGAGCCTGTGCTAGTGCAGGAGCCCGAGCTGGAGGCTGAGGGGATTGAGACCTGGTGCTGCTGCTTCCACTAGAAGCACTGCCTCTCTTCCTTACCAAGAACCTTCTCGCTTGACTCGTTAGTGGCCCGGTTACCTTTAGAGTCCTTGGACATCTTGTCAGAGCGGTGCTTGTGCTTGGCAGGAGGAGGAGCCCTAGTGCTGGACTTTTTATTATTTTCATTGATTCCTAGCAAGCTCTTCCTTTTGTCACTCCTGAGATGTTCAAAGCAGCAATGGCGGCCTCACTTACCTGAATTCTCACTTCTAACTCGAGTCTTAGAAAGGATCCCAAATCGATTGCAATTTAGGCCAAAGAGCAGCCTTTTAGGACAGTGGTTCACAATCGGCACCGTGGGCTCCAGCCACATATATCGTCCTTGCCTCCCACCCTTTCTCCACTTACAGCTTAGGTAGGGCCTGGCATGGTGATCCTAGGTCTCCAGATCTTCCTGAGGCCGCCCGCCACCTCCTCCTGGTCTTCTCAGACCTGGAGGCCAGCGCAACTCTCACAAAATTTTTTTCTTAAAGAGAAGTACTTTTGTGAATTTTTTTCTTTCATAAGGAACAGTATTTTCCAATTGATTTGGCACATAAAAGTTCGGTAATGGTTTGTGTTTATAGATGTAGACTGAATTTTCCAGAGAAAAAGTATACCCTTGTACAAGACCAAATGGTTAAACTTTGTGACTGTGGAAAAAAAAGACTGTTGCACACCCAGAGCCAAGTTGTCTTGAGCTCTTTCGGTCCCTTTTAGAGCCATGCATTGCCCAACCCTGCTTCTGTTTCATATCAAAACCTGTTGCATGTATCCTTAGCACTCACTGGTTTCCACCAATCCAAAACCCAAGAAAGGCTTCTGAGAACAGCTGAAGTCCATAGCAGAGTTTTCTCAACTTTGTTACTACTTGCTTACTTATAGTATTTGGTAAATGACTTGATTTGTGACTTTAATGGTTCTCTGCTTTATTTAAATCTCCTTTAATAGCTTTCATACTGGGACATCTTATTCAGGGCAACCTGACTCTATGTTACTACCATCATCCATATTTGGCTAAGAATGAGCTACTTCTTATTCCCTTTGCCTTGAGATCTATGTTTTGCATTCACATAGATAAGAAGTAACACTTTAAAAAAGAAAACAGAATTAGTGAATCAAAACCAACTGGAAAAGCAGAAAAGTTTCTTCAGAAAATAGCAGAGGCCCTCCGTTTTCAGAAGTGGTTTAACGAGGCTATCTAAAGAGCTATTTTTGAAAGTTATTTTTGGAAAGAATTCAGTAGGGGCCCCACTGGCAAGATGCCCAAGGGAATCTGTTGAGAACTACAGAGGACTAGAATGTCTTCATTCCTTTGTGCTGTGTTTGGATGCCTTTACTAGCTGCAATAGTAAGATTATCTGCTTCCAGTCACTGCAAGGCTATGCAAAGTTTAGTGCTCTCTGCAGTGTGTATTTGCTCTCTCTCTCTTTCTGTGTGTGTGTGGGGGTGGATGATGCCTCTCCATCATGGTTCCCTTTCTAATTATATTATCTACATACATTTATAAATATAAAAGTTGAAATCTAGGATCCACATATGAAAAAAACCATGGTATATGTCTTTATGTGTCTGGATTACTTAATAAAAGCTCCTGTAGTCAGGGCTATTCACAGAACCCATCATTATTTCATTGAGGAAAAGATGAATTGTCAGGGAATGATAAGAAGTTTTCCTAAGGCATGATTGCCAGGAAGTGGTAGGGTTGGGATTGGAAGTTTGATGGTCAGGCTGTGGAATCCAGTTTTTAACCAACACATTAGTATGAGCTCTTCTGGCCCCCTTTTCTAAACAAACAAACCAACAAACAGCCAAACCCAAAGAAAGAAACAACAAACAAAAACAAAAGCAAAAATCCTCGTTGAGCTGTTTCCCTTACTGTCTCTTGAGGGGCAGAGTTAAAAATGCAGACACCGATTGGAGCCAGTCAAATAAAAGGGAGGGTGGGAAGTGAACGATGGCAATGGGCTTAATAATCAAAGTAGCAAACAACTTTATTGAGCTTCTGCCGTGTGCTGGGCATAGCTTCAATGCTGGAAAGACTGGACACACAAACATTAGCACTCTGCCTATTACACAAGAGCATGATCAGGGCAGAGCAGAGAATCTACCTGTTCAGGTCCCTCAGTCTGCTGAGAAGCCCCACTCCTGTCATCCTGCTGTGTCTTTGTAGGGACCTAGAGGGGTAGGCCTGTAGGTTGCTGCAGGGGGCTGGCTTCCTGCTGATACTGTATAGTTCTCGGATATCCCTGCAGATTCATGCCCACTGGTCATAGGGATTTTATATGGATTCTCTTAATTTTTTTAAAGTTCACAACTAATTAAAAACAAAGTACCTCCAAGCAGGCCACAGAAAACAAGCCTGTGGCTGAATTTGGCTGCAGGCTGCAACTTGTGATCCAGTTACTGTGAGTGTTTTCATGGCATGAAAGAGACATATGAGCCCTGCGACATCCACACACTGGCTTCTGCCAGTAACTCTAAACTTGACCAACAGCAAATCATGTGTTTAAAGAGGTAAGATGTACCCTGGCCTCTGGCATGAGGCCTTCTGGACACCAGTCCTCAGCCACATCATCCAGGTTTAGATTTTAAAATGTCAGTATCACAAGGCAGTAAATTCATTTCTGCAGGACATTTAGACTGTAAACTAATTTTCACCCAGATCACAAATTTAGTTCAAGCTTGTCAGATTCAATGTATTCTATTACCTTTAAAATCAATTTTAGTAAATTTTAAATTGGATTGGAATTATATTGGCTTCTGGTGTAAAATACTTACATTTCAATTTTTTTTCTAGATTGCCTTTCAGTATAGTTTTGATAAAATAATTCTATTGATATTAGAATAAAATAGCTCACACAAAACAGTTTGTGAATAAAACTGTCCGCTTCCAAGATTTTACTCTCTTAGTGTTTGCTGTCACATAGTAGTAAACCTACTCTTTACTTTCTTACTGTTACACCGGAGATTGAACCCAGGGCCTTACATCTGCAACATGAGGGCTGAGATGTTTCTCTCCCTGTCCACTTGAAAGATCCTTCCTCCTTTTATGTATTGCAATACTGGAGATAGACGCTTGTGAGGCCAGGCATTGTTATGTATTAATTGTTCACATGTCCACTTGTACAAAAGTAATCAGAATAGGCCAGAACAAAATGACCAGAGTTAATTATTATATTGGGCTTGAAATAGCCAGCCAACAATTAACTGGCAAATTTGAAAGTGTGTCTTAACTAAACACTGTAGTAGTGCATAGTTCGTATATTTGCCTGAGTCTAACTTCTTACATTTTCTGCTTCCACTCTCTCTTTTCACTGATTTGTTTTTTTCTGATTTAATAAACTTTGCATGTTATCTAGACTTATTCTGTGAATTTTGATAAAAACACCTGATGCTTTTCTAGAACACATACTAGGAGGTATACATAAAGAAAGCAATAAGGTAGCCACCATTAATTTGATGGCAGCGTTGAGATATTGGCCTCTGTCTGAGAACAAACTCATTAAGGGATACTCGCTGACATGATAAAGTGCCAGTGACGATCTCAGAGTGATGTCTCTAATTGCCCAGGCCTTTTTTACATTAGGTATCTGCATGAATTATAACTCTTCAGTGAAGATAAAAAGGCTTCTGCAAGAAATTGCCCCAGTGCTATAAGGGCTGTCAGACTGGAGGGCACCTCAAATGAGATTAATGATGTCAGCACTAATATAAGAAGATTTAGCATAACCAAGATTATGGCTTCTGCAGAAACCTGCCAGCACTCATTTATTTTGAATAAATATTATTTTTAATTAAAGTCCTAAGGTGGGTTATTCCTGAAATAATGAGATCTACAGTGATTTCCTTTGGGAATTAATTTTCTCTCTTAATTCACAGTCATTTTGATGGTTATGGCTCATAGAGCCTTACTTACGACAGTCAGCTTTGTAGAACCTGCTGCTTTTCAACTAAAGACATTAAATAACCCAGTGTTTGTTATAACATAGGTCTCTCATTTTCTAACTCTACTTGTCATTTAGCCCAAACACATTTACAAGGTATTGCCCATAAATGTCTATGATGAACCTGCTTTGTAAAAATAAGAAAATTGCTCATGAGAAAAAATTTACCCTAAAAAGCAAAATGACTGCAAACATAAACTCAGAGAATTGTATTATTCCTACTTTTATTGGCTCTGTTTTTTTTTTCCTGAGCATTATGTTAAATATTTTACACATATAAATTCCCACTCACGTAGGAACTTGATATGATGGAAAATTTCTGTTTTCATGAAACAGAGAAGCTTGCAACAGTGAATCTGAACTCTACAGCTCAAGTTCAGGGCAGAAGGTCAGGTAGCCTCTCTAATAATAGTAGCAATTGCCCAGCATAAAGCTGACTGTCTTAGCCAGTGTTCCATTGCTGTGAAGATATACCATGACCACAGAAACTCTTATAAAAGAAAGCATTTAGTTGGGGCTGGCTTACAGTTTTAGAGATTTGGTCCAGTATCATCATGGTTGGTAACACAGTGACACACAGGCAGATATGGTGCTGGAGAAGGAGCTGAGAGTTCTACATCTGGATCCCTAGACAGCACAAAGAAAGGGAACATTTGAAACCCCAAAGCCCACCCCCAGTGACACACTTTCTCCTACAAGACCACACCTCCTAATCCTTTCAAATACTGTCTGTCTCTGATGACCAAGCAGTAACATCTATGAGCCTATGGGGTCCATTTTCACTAACCTTCATATAAATATTAGTATTCATCAGTATGTGGCTTAAGCAGATTTCAGTGACTCAGTATAGCTGATGTTTTATTATTGCTGCATCCCAAACACCAACCCCTGTGCTTTAAACAAGCACATTATTAGCCTCATAAATGCAGTGGATGAAGAACCTAACAGACAAATGATGATGCTTGTGTTGGGGCCTTAGTGGGAAGACTGTGTGCCCAAAGGGGTCTGTACTCTGATGTTTGATGCAGGGCGGGTTTAGAGCTAGAAACTCATTTGAGACTATTTCCTATATAACACCAACAGTGGATTCTACAGGAGCTTGGTTTTGTCAGATTACGGTGGGTCTAGTCATTTTCTGTGACTTCTCAAGTCTTGAAAGTATGAGTGTTCCAGGAGAGTTGGGCAAAGGCAAAAGTCTTTCTGAACTAGCTGGGTGCATTATGTTGTTTGCAAGTCATGGAGACAGATAAACATTCAGTCATGACAAATTTGGATATGTTTCAAAGCCATCACAGAGAGTAATGAAGAGTCTACTATAAAATGCTACTTGTGGATTGTTGGTGTTTGTCCAGTTATCTCCTGCTTATATGTTTTTCATACATATCCCTACTTATATGTTTTTCATACACATAAGTAGGGGATGCTCAGGCATTTGTGCCCTTGATTTCCAGAGCTGGCGTCTTAGGAAAGTTGGCCAGGGAATCTTTCTCCTGAGGATGCAGAGAACAAGACTAGGTCTCCTATTTCCCTTCTGTTTGTCAGTTGAGGACCAAGTGCAGGCTTAAAAACAATGACAATACTTAGTAAGACCTACTGAAAGTTTCATTTACATGAGATCACACATCTGGGTAAGTCAGTAGTAATTTAGAACCTGTTGACGGAGAGATAAGTCCAGTGAAGACAGAAATCACATAGCAAAGTTTGTTTAGAAAATGTAGAACTGGAACTGAACTGAGCACTTTCTATGTGTTGAATATATGATGAATGAAAAAACTTCATTTTGGTTTTCCTCTGAAAAGAGAGAAGGTTTAGTTAAAAGACTATGCACCTAAGTTGTCATTTGGACAGAAGCCAGAGTTAAATTGATGATGTTCCCTTAGGCCTTCATCCCACGGATGTATACATTCAAGACAGAGTCAAGCTGAAACCTACAAACCTACTCTAACTGGCTGGGACCAGTCTGCAATAAAGTGTTGAAGAGCATAGGAGGTTAGCAATTCTCAGCATTTAAATGTCATTCACTTTACTTCTGAAATGTGTATAAGGCCATGGCTATTATATTTAGTGTAAATTCACTGGGAGGAGCTTGTCTAGCACTTGGAATGCTGAGAGAAGGCTAAGGATTAAGCTTTTTCCTCATATTAACAGAAATTTGAATGGGGTAGATGTATTGTATAGCTAAGTTGTTTGTTGGATAAAGTTTTGCTTATGAGTTTTTGATGTAAAACACAGATGTTTCTTGAAAGAAAATACATTATGGTGGGCCAAAAACAAATGAACATTTTCAGGGACAGAAATTCAGGTTACCTGGACAATGCTACTTATTGTGGATAGGGCCATGTGAACTTTTACAGTCATAGAACCAAAGAAAGAAATAAGTGCTTGTTTTAGTTAGTGTTCTATTCCTGAGAAGAGACTCCATCACTAAGGTAAAATTTTCTTTTTTGGAGCACTTTCTTATTTTTTTTTTCTTCTCATTTTACATATCAATCCCAGTTCCCTCTTCCTCCCTCCCTTCCTCCCTCTCTTCCATGCCACGTCCCTCCCATCCCCCATTTCCCCCCCACTCCACAGGGAGGGTGATGCCTTCCAGGAGGGGTCATCTAAATCTGTCAAGTCATTTGAAGTAGGGTCTAGGCCCTCCCTCCTGTCTCTAGGTTAAGGGAGTATCCCTCCATGGGGAATGTGCTCACAAAGTCCTTTTGTGCACCAGGGACACATCCTGGTTCCATTGTCAGAGGTCCCTTACACTGCCCAGGTCAACCAAGGCAAATCTTATAAAAACATTTAATTTTGGGTTCATGGTTCCAGTAGTTGAGTCCATGATCATCGAAGTGGAAAGCAGACAGGCATGATGCTGAAGCATGTAGCACAGAAAAAAAAAAAAACAAACACAAACAAACAAAAAACAAAACAACAACAACAACAACAAAAAAAAACAAACACAGGGACAGATATTGGGGTTCAAGTTTCAAGTGGAAGATCAAAGAAGTAAAACAGCCAAGCCACTAGCTTCTACCACTACCTCAGGCTGAAAGGGCTGATCCTGTCTCCATGAGCTCTCACCAATCTTCAGACTGCTGACTTTCCTCAGTGTGGCTGGAGAATCAATCTCAATGAATGCCAGCTCTGAGACCCTGTTCCTGTCTTAAATACCTCTTATGAGTCATGGGATTAAAGGTGTGAGCTCTGTTATTATTTTAGACTGATTTTATCTCCTGTAGCCCTGAGAGGCCTTGAACTCAAAGAGATCCATCTGCCTTTGTCTCCTGAGTCCTGGGATGAAAGGTGTGTGCCACCACTGTGTGCTTTGGCCTCTATGGCTAAGTAGTATGGCAGCTTTGCTATTTTAATCTCCAGTGGCTTTAATAAACCATAAACAATATATCACCACAGGAGCAGTAGCTTTTGATATGCAGGCAGCAGGCAGAGAAAGAGAAACACTGGGCCAGGTGTGGGCTTTTGAAAACTCAAACCCAGTGATGTGTCTTCCTCTAAAAAGCCACACCTCCTCCAACAAGGCCACACCTCCTAATCCTACACAAACAGTTCCACTATCTGGGGACCATGCATTCAAATGCTTGAACAATTGGGGCTATTGTCATTCAAGACACCACAGTGTCTTTACCAAATGCCTTTGTGGAGGTATCAAAAAGGCCCAGTAGAACCAAGGGGAAACCTCTGTGTTACCATATAGCATTCTTAACTAAAGATCTGTGGAAGCTAGCTTTCTGTTCAGCTCAATAATAGATCCTAAAAGTTTCACTTCATAGTTATGAGTTTGTTAGTTAGATACGGATATTGATGGTAAGTGGGTATTAAAAGGTACTGATGATAGCCTAAGATAATTTTGGCTCTTGATCTCTAGTATTCCAGCTCTCCATAATCACAGTCCTTTAGTGAGTTTGTAGGACCTTCAATATAAATGTTGTGGGTGCCCATAAAGATGGCTGCATTCCATCCTGGCACAAGGACAGAGAGTTCAAAGCTGTCAGCAAGTCACAAGACCTAAAGGTCAAAGGTGTGGCTATAGAAGGATGTTTCGGGGCCGTCTAAGTAACAACAGACCTGAATCTGAGGTGTGGCTGCTCCTGACCTCAAGGCTAGGGAACAAGAAGTTTAGAGCTAAGGTGTGGTTACTGAGCCCTTAGAATAAGGGAGGAAGAAAAGTCCATTTGTTCCATTATACACGGTACTGTGTTCCCCTTTTTTGTTATGGTATGTAAGAGTGGTGAAAAATAAACTCATGGCATTTCAGTATTGACTGATCTTCCCTCCTGATCTTTATTTTGTGTCTTTGTCTTTCTTTATCATCTATAACTAGCCTTTCCTTCATCCACACTCCCCCACTCAGGTACGGACTTGGGGCCACTCAGCTGTCTCCAATTGCAGACCAGCAAAGACAGCTCCCAACAAAACGTGGCTTCTTAAGAGAACTTGGCTTTTAGAGATAACTTCACATCAGAACTGTCAGGAAATTTTCTGTTATGAACAAATTGAAACACTATATCCCACTTTGTTTTGGATATTAAATATTCCCCCAATTCATGTGCTGAAGGTGTGGTCCCAGTGTAGCTATCAAAAGTAGGACTTGTAGGAAGCATTTAGAGCAAGAAAGCTCTAACCTAAATCCATTGGTTTAATTCACAAATGGCTTCAAAATCTGCTAGCATTTTTTGGTAGAGAGATACGGGATTTCGTTAGAGAAAGTAGGTCACGTAAGGTGTGCCCTTGAAGGTATATACTTTGCTCCCATGACCTCACCTTCCTCGCTTCCTATTTCCCTTGAGGTGAGCTCAGTGAACAACTTGTGCAAGTCAGTTCTCACTTCTCATCATGTGCACTATTGGGGTTGAACTCAGGGTGCAAGGCTCAGTGGCAGGTATTGTTACAGACTGACCCATGCAACCGTGACAAGGAAAATAGTAATTTAATGTATAACTTTCATCTTACATTATTTAAGAAAGCTATTAACTGTATACAAAGGTAGCAAACGAGCAGCTGCATTGCTACCTGAAATGTTTTCATTATATAATCTATCTAAAATATATTGGCAAACATTGGGAACTTTGAAGAACTTGTGAAATCTAGTAAGATGGCAGGCAATCATTTAATTTACAAAGTTCAATTTAGAATTGAAATCTACCATTTCACTCCTACTGATCTATGCTGCCTTTGTTATTAAAAAAGGGACAGAGATTTTTGTTATAGATCGTGCTAACTTCAAAATAGGTTTTCACATAAGACATGTTTTCATATAACTCCTATTCAAAGATCTCACAGGCCTATGTTTAATACCCTTCCTAGGAACTTAGGAATTAGTGGATCCATGTTTCTTGGAAATTGTATCACAGCTACTTTAAGATAAAAAAAAAAAAAAAACCCTTAAAATTGGAACTTCAAGTTAAAGCCTGTGGTGAACAGTAATATAAGTGCCAGTCACTTGTCACCTTCTCATTGTCAACTATAAAAGCATGCTGAAAGTGTCTGCATAAGTGCCTCTGTTGAAGGTGGGCCACACAAAGTTGAAGATGAGCATAGGCACAGAGAACAGGTGCTAATGTGAAAATGAGTTTCTCCTTGAAGGGTCAAGTGCTCTCGGTAAAGAGTACTAAATGACACCAGGCTCACATTGCTGTTTATGCTTTGTAGTATTTTTCTAAAACACGTTCTTATGAAATGCAGCAAAGCATATTTATGACTTTAGAAGATTTTAGATGGCCTTCTATTTTTTTTTACCCCTGTGAGTAGATATTAGTCATTCAAACATACTGTATTTTGAAAGAAAGATATTATATCAAACTGTTACAAACTTAACAATTCTAAGACTTATCTTCTCCAGATCAAGAAGCTATAAAAAGTCTAAATGATCTATCCATATTTTTAGAAAACAACAAAACAAAACAAATTCAAGCAATACCCCCTCCCCCAAGAACACCCCCATCTTTAATATAAGTATTCAGTACATTGTCCTGGTATTTGGAAACCAATTATGCTTTCTAAAAAATTCCATTTTAACTTCATATTTTTGGAACATGGAGACAGACACAGTCATGGAGTTTGCTCTACACAAGGCCTTGGCAGCTCATTGTGAAAAGCTTCTGAAGTCAGAGTTTTTGTACTGTGGGGTTTAACTGAGTACCATGTATAGGATCCAGGAAGGGAGAGAGGGTCAGCTCGGTTCACTACTCTGAGAACTGCAGTGGTATCATTTTGCAATTCCGCTCAAAGACCTAAAAATAAAGCGGTACACTGTGGAGTTTAAAGTGTTGTCTTACTACATTGGCAAGTTTTAGTTTTTGAAAATTGATCTATCTCTTTGGAAGGATAAGAAGTCATAGGAGGGCAGCATAGGGTAGATCCTGAATGACCATACTCACATAATTTGATCTATCCATAGAATTTGTTAAAAAAAAAACAAACAAATAAACAAAACTACCCATAAATTCATTGTGCTGGTATTTGAAAAAACATTTATGTTTTAAAAAAGTTTCAATGCAAATTATGCAATGAAAGCCTGGGAAAATATGAGACTAATGAGATGCTTGCTCAAAGTCTAGAGTCACTGTCAGTAGGCACAGAATTCAGAAGAGAAGGTACCATGTATCTTGTACTTCATGGGAGCAAAACTTTGTAGGGTTAGAGACATTGGATATATAAATCAGAGAAAATAAACTAAATTTGTTGTAAAGTCTATGTTTTTATACTTGTTACAATGAGCTTAAGAAATTTATTTTATTACATTTTCTGTGTATTTTTGGTGGTGAAGCTTGAAACCATAGCCTGCACTCCATCACAATGATGGTTAACCTAATTGTCAATTTAACTAGCTAGAGAAGTATCTAAGATTTCACAAACCTTTAGATGTATCTCCAAGCATGTATCCAGAAAGGACTAACTGAGGAAGACCTCTGAATGTGGTTGTCATCATCCCACAGGCTCAGTAACATGAATAGTCAAAAACAGAAAGGTTCTCAACCTGTGGGATGTAACCCCTTTGGGAAACCTGTCTCTAAAAATGTTTACATTATAATTCAAAAGTAGCAAAATTACAGTCATGATGTAGCAACAAAAAATAATTTTATAACTGGAGTCACCACAAATCTTCATTAGGAAGATTGAGAGTCACTGTCCTATAAGGTGAGGAAAGAAAACACCTTGCTAGTGCCAGGCATACACTGCGCTTCCTGCTAACTACCATATAATTTATTTTGCCATGTTCTGCTGTCATGATGGACTGAAACCTTCATACCTAGAAGAAATAGAAAAATTTCCATCCTATAAGCTGCTTTCCTTAGGGATTTTTATCCCAGCAATAAGAAATGAACATAAATACCCTGTCCCCAATCGAACAGTATAAATAAACAGACAGCTAATAAGATTTGCTATTTGAAATGGGAAATTTTTGTGCAGCCCATAAAGATGGCTGCACTCCATCTTGGCACAAGGGCAGAGTTCAAAGCTGTCAGCAAGTCACAAGACTTAAAGGTCAAAGGTATGGCTAAAGAAGAATGTTTCGGCTTGCCATCTTAGTCTAAATAACAACAGACCTGAATCTGAGGTGCGGCTACTCCTGGCTGTCAAGGCTAAGGAAGGAGAAGTTGAATCTAAGGTATGGCTACTCCTGACCTCAAGGCTAGGGAACAAGAAGTTAGAGCTAAGGTGTGGTTACTGAACCCTTGGAATGAGGAAGAAAAAAGTCTGTTCCATATACATGGTACTGTGTTACACATTTTGGTTATGGTATATAAGAGTGGCAAAAAAATAAACTCGCGTCATTTTAGTATTGACTGATCTGCCCTCCTGATCTTTATTCTGTCTCTGTCTTTCTTTATTATCTATAGCTAGCCTTTCCCTTATCCACACTCCCCCACTCAGGTATGCACTTGGGGCCGCTGGACTGGCTCTGATTGCAGGCCCCCAAAGACGGCTCCCAACAGGGAGGACAGGTTCTGGGTGGGGTGGTGTGTGGGTCAGAGTACTAGACCTGAACAAGGGGGAGCTCATGGATCCCCAGACTGATAGTTTGGAAACCAGCATTATACCAACTCAGACCCCATGAACATAGGTCTCAGTTAAAAAGCCTGGGCAGTATAAGGGGCCTCTAATATTGGGACCACGATGTATCCCTGGTGCTGTAAGGATGGAAAAATACAGCCTAACTCTCCAATGACCCCAGGAAGCAAGAAGTTTAAAAATACTAAATACCTTAAATTCCAGACCCTGTCCTCAACCAGTAAATAAGTGAAAGGTCACACTCCTTGTTGCTTATCTGACTTTGTAAACTGCTTGTGAAACCACCGCCCCAGTGACCTAACCTAACTGCAATTTGTTACCCCACCTAGGAGTCCACACAAATGCAGACCTCCAGGGCTATAGAAAACTGATTGGTCTATAAAGCGTGGGCTTGGATGGTTTAAATTGATTGGTCCGCACCGTGCAGGCTCTGGATGCTATGAGATGATTGGTTTAGGATGTGCGGGCTTTGTTGTAAACCCATAACAGCTGTCTCAATTCTGTACTCAGGGTCCTCAGTCCTCCACCCCTGCATGGTGTATGACTGGATCCCAGTGCACTTGGGATAAACCAGACCTCATGCAGTTTGCATCAAGACCGCTTCTCGTGAGTGATTTAGGGTGTCACCTTTTCTGAATGGGAGCGTGAAGGTCCACGCTCTGTTGGTCTTTCAGTGCAGGAAAAGGACTTTGGGAGCACATTCCCCATGGAGGGATACTCCCTTAACCTAGAGGCGCATGACTTGACAGATTTTGATGATCCCTCCTGGAAGGCATCACCCTCCCTGTGGAGTGGAGGGGGATGGGATGGGAGTGGGGGGGACATGGGAGGAAGAGAGGGAGGGAGGGGGAACTGGGATCGATATGTAAAATAATAAAAATAAAAAAATGTATAATACAAGAAAAAAGAATGGGGATTTTTCATAATTAAAACAAAAAACAAAAACAAAACAAAACAAACAAAAAACAGTTGTGATCCCTGTGTCAAACATTGGGTCAAATTCTGGGGTAAAATGATAGCAAAAGCAGTTTTGAAATATATTATGTCTGGACATTTTATTTGGTTTAGGAAAAAAAAACTGCCACAAATTGGAGCATAAATATTAAAAGTCCATCTTCATGGCAAAGGTTAAGATAATGCCCAACCCACAGTATTCTTTACCTATGGTTTATTCTTGATCTCTTGTAAAGCCTTGAGTAGGCTTGTTATAAAGAAAGAGAACAGGATTTCCCACAAGTGAGTCCAAGAATAAGTTTTGTTAGGATAGTATTTAATAGTTATCTGGTCATTTCACCAAAACATTTTTGATTGATGTCCAAACCAAAAACTTTGGGAAAGAACTAACCACTGGCAAAAGAATTGGGGAAGCTTCCAGTCTCCCAAAGTCATTTTTGGGAGGGATAAACAGCAGCTGTGAGCTGGAGGCGCCATCTTGAACTGTTTTCATTCAGACTAATTTCTTTCTTTTTTTTTCGTAACTCAGTCTTCTCTCCTGTGTTAGATTTCTTATATTATTTCCATGTCTGGGCTTTGTAGCTAAACCTCACTGACACACCTTGTGTATGTTTAAAGGTCCCTATAGTGTACCGAGAATAAACTAAGCACTCAAAATAATATTCACAAATAAATTGGTAAATATGATCATGAAGAAGTTCTGGATTCCTTTTGACAGAACAGAACCAAGAACAGATCCAAGTACAAAGAAACACACATCAGCCGGAGGACAGCTTTTAAACTATTACCCATGCAACTGCTTATTCTGTATTTCAAAAATGCTCCCCAAGCCAAAATGTTCACTTGGGCTAAGTAAAGTACTTTTCTATGAACATTTTTAATGCTATTCCTTCCACAAAACAAAACAAAACCAAACCACATCAAAGCAGGAAGGTCATTTATTAATATCCTCACTTTACATGCTAGAGAGGATGCTCAAGCCAAGTAGGTAAATGACCTAAAATACTCTGTCCCCTCATCATTTGGGCCTTCTCATCAACAGTGAGTGCCAGAAACATTGTTCTTAGTCTATTCTTTCTAACAATGTACCTAGTGCAGGGAATAAACACCTAACATGCATTAGCGCCCATCATTTGCTAGGAATCCTTTTTCAATGCACTTAAGGTCACATATAAGGCAAATTATTATCATTAATCAAGTAACATGAAAAGGATTGTTGTGTTTTACAAGCTTATTATCTTGGGATATTAAAGATGGCCAGGCTGCATCATCCAGCTTGAGTCTGGAAATGCTTTTGAAATGTCCTATGAAGTCTCTTCATTAAATCTGATTTGGCTTCTGTGGTCATATTGTAGTTTTAGAAGGAAATGAAATTAATGACATACCAAAGTGAAGGGAGGAGGTATTCACTGAGTTCTTTAGGACCAAGTTTATTTGTTCACTGAAAACAACAAACTTCAACTTGATTTTCTTTCCACAAAGCATTTATCTTTAAAATACAAACTCATTCTAATTCAAGCATCTGTTTTTGGTATATCTGTTATCAAGGAATATGAATGGAAGGTATATTATAAAGTAGGTCATAGTATCTTCATTGATGTACAGATGGGGAGACTCAAGCATATTGAGACTCCCTATGGCCAATTGAAAACCTATATCCTTTCATAGACATATATTTCCTAAGAGGGTGAGAATATAGTTACAGTTTACATATTATACAAAGAACTAAAAAGCAAAATATTTCAGAAACATTAATCCATTCTGAAACCACTACTGTATATCCGTGTATCTGCATCAACAACTACACAGAACTGACTTCATACTGGCCATGTTTAATTATAGAGCTGAGGGAGACAGCCTCTACTAAAATGTTTTCATAAAAAAGGAAATGTATTCATAAAAGCAAGCATTTAAAACAAAGTTCTGCACAACACTTGCAACTGAGTGTAAATACTTCAACTTTTTCATTTTTTTAACAGAGCCAAGAATTTCTGTAGTACTACAGTATGAAAAAGATGGAATCAAAATGTCCTATGTAAATCTCAAGGAGTTTCCATAACTGTCTTAAGCTCTAGTTCTCATAGAGACCTTTGAAAGTAAGCAGAGAAAAATAGAATAAGGAAGTATTTGTGCCAGGGGTTGAAATCCAATTTTGTACAGCAAGGACCCAAGTCTTTTCTCTAGTCTATTTGCTATGGCTTGTAGTGAGTTCTGTTGCTCAACCACTAGAGAAAGGAATTCTACACACAGCACATGATGCTTCCTCAGGAGGGAACAGAAACTGGCTAAGCAAGAATGGTGTGAGAGCTCTTATTTCTCAGAAATGGTTTTTCATCATAGGTATCTGGTTAATCAAATAGGTCTAGCACAGTTGTTAAGGTTTGGATATGAAGTGTCTTCCCAAGGCTGAAATGTTTAAGGATTGGATCCCCACTGGTGGTGTTACTGGGGGAGTTACTGAATCATATGAGTTATAACTTTGTCAATGGATTAATGCTTAAGCCCACAGCTTAATGGGTGGCCAGGAGGGAGGGAGCACACTAGGAGCAGGTGAGTGGAGTGTATCTCCCAAGGTAGGGTACAATGTGACCTTAGCTCCTTCCTGTCTCTTTGCTTCCTGACATCCAATAGGGAGGCTTTCCTGTGCCTTGCCCTCTTGCTGTATTTCTGCCTGCCATAGATCTGAAAGCAGTGGAACCAGCTGACCATGGGCTGAATCTTCTCAAGCCATAGACGAAAGCCTTTCCTCTGAAGTTATGCCAGGCCTTTCGGTCACAGCAATGGAAAGTGACTAATATAATGGGCATGTGATTTCCAAAGAAAAGGACTGGTTTTCCTTTGTTTAACTGACTTCAAAACTGGTTTCAAAAGAGCACAAATTGATTTCTAATTAAAATATTTTCAGACAAGGCTTCACCATGTAGTTCAAGATGTCTCAACATTTGCTGTGTATTGTAGACTGGAGTTGAGATCCTCCTGCCTAAGCCTCTAGAGGACTAGGATTAGAGGGTTGACATTACACTTGGCCCAAGAGAAGTTTTAGCAGAAAATGTTGCCTTCAAATCTGACATGGTCATTGCTTAGATTTCATAAAAGGGTGAAAAACATAACTTTGTAAAAACCATAATGAGAAACACTACTGAATATTTATTTACTTCATCAATGACATTTTTGTGATTAGCTTTATTAACAGGATAATGTTCATGCACTCATACCTTTTATAATAGATTCACTATTCACAATGTTTGATTTGAGTCAACAAATATTCAGTTGAACACGAGGGAAGAAATGAGATTTTCTTTCTATGTAATTGGCTAAATTATTTTGAGTAAAAGTTAATATTTGTATTTAAAAACCACAATTTTCAAGACTTCTGTCATTTCAACCATAAGTCTCTTCCTCAAGCCACAGGACTGCCCATTAATCTTTCTTGACGGAGGGCAATTAATCTCTTGAACCACTTTTCTTCAGCTTCAGCTTTTTCAATAAATAACTACAGTAAAAGAAAGGAGAAGGAACGTTACTGTGTGTCAGTAGCTCAGAACTGATGTTACATAACACAAATCATTCTGATAGAATGAAGACTCCCGGAATAGCAGTGTATACTGCTTAACCCTTGAGGGCCATGTCACTGCTTAACCCATCCACTGTGAGTTAGCACTCAGCAATAGTGGATTCACTGGCTGGCTGTTTCACAACCTATGTTTGTGAGTTTATTTCTTACCATGTTCCTGAGGACATGTGTGTAAAGACATTATCAGTGTGTAAAGACAGGAAAGTATGATGTTAGTGATATTTCACAGCTGAAAAACTAGAACTGAGCTAGCATTAGAACTTCTATTGTCAGTTAAACAAAGGAAAACCATTTTCCTTTTTGACCATTTTTCTTAAGTATAGAATTGTTCTGTAGACAACACCAGACTCAAATATACGTAAACAATCCTAAGGCCTGAGCAGCTGCCCATTTGTAGCAAAGAGAAGCCATGAACCCTTTCCTGCATGTCTTTCTAGTGTCAGAACAAAGTGATGACTGCTTGGGTGACTCAGTGAGCAGATTCATCAGGTTTAAGGGTCTCACATTTGGATGTGCTAGAGAATTGTCATCTTGGTACTTGATAGCCGTGGGGATGCTGTCAGGGTCTATTTCCTTTCCAGTGCTGGGCGGGTCAGCAGCTACTGATGTTGGTCCTGATGCTGGAGTCGCATGCTTCACTTCACATGGTTCTACAGACTGAAAATGCAGCACAGAAATCTAAGCATGATACACATTTAGAAGTTGGGTTTCATGACATCTAATATTGAACAATAATTGCTCTGTAGTAAGTCTCCTCTGAGATGATGTTCATCTCAAAAGGTTCCACATTCCTGAATGAGGAAAAAATTGTTACTCAAAAATACAAATACAAGTGTGGAGGGAATTTTTTTTCATTTCCTATGACCAGTGTGCTTTTCTTAGGAAATCAGTGTATAGACTTATACAATTGAAATATACTCACATGCAGACACACATACACATGCATATACACATATTTGGTGTCTAAATTATAATAATAAAAACATTACAATATACCTCTAATATTTGGTTGGCCTCAGGTATAAAGACAAATCCAAAAGTTAACCTTAAAATGCATATCTATCTCTGCTAGCTATAATTTACATAGCATACTATGGGTTTTAGCATATTTGCAAAATTATAAAACAGTTATCACGATGTACTTTATAATATCTTCATTATTTCTTCCAACATTCCATGTCTCTTAGTAATCACTCCTTATTTCTTTCAACCTCTCGATGACAGCTTTTTTTATTCTGGATATTCTAGTTTTCTGGACACTCTGTGTAAAGGATGCATGCACTAAGTGGTTTTCTGTGGCTGGTTCTTTCATTGAGCCTAGTATTTTAAAGAATCACACATGTTATAGTATACCAGTACTTTATTTTTTGTAGTTGCTAAAAAATATTCCATTGTATGGATCTGCACACATTGATTTGTGCATCATCTATTGCTGGCCTTATAGGGTATCTTTAAGATTACTTAAATATCTTGAAATAAATGTTTTAAAAAAGGAACATCACATTATATAAGAATAAAACTAAATATGTCACTTTTTTTGCAAACTACATGCAGTGTTTTTTTGCAAATGACATGCCATGGCTGCCCACACATTGTTGTAAGTGCTGGGAACACAAAGACTGAGAAATCATTGTTCCTTTGAGGAATAAGTGGCATGTACTGATTCAGGTAAACTTCAATTTTCCCTGACAGAGGAGGTGGCCTGAGGAGTGACTGATAAGCAGTAAGGTTTTGGGGATTATATGAAATGAATTGGATAAGAATCTGAAGTGAAAATTTACACACTGCTTGGTAAGTCCCAGATACAAAGGGAGAATAAACTAGAAAAGGGCTGGTGAGTTTCGTTGTTGACTGAATGAACAGATTATAAACACATATATAAAAATAAATGCATAATGATTAATAATAGTATACTCCAGCAAGAAATAAATAAGAATGAAGGGGACTGGAGAGGTGAGTCTAGTTTCAATCCGATGCCTAGGCACATTATTTTTTATTTAGGAGGTAAATTTAAGACCTGAAGAATATGAACAGCTAGACATATGGAGAGAAAAGAAGAGAATGCTTTAGTCATAGGGAGCAGTGTGTACAACTTGAAAGAAGAAACATCAGCAGGGAGGCCAGAGTCGATAGTGTACAGTTACACCCTTGATGGCTGCTTGCTAAACCCAGCCACACCTCTACTCAGCACCAGTGCAGGAAACTGGTTCCAGGCAGAAGGGCCAGGAACTGGGAGAATCATACTTTGCTTCACTCATCATAAGGTTTACTTTTGTGCTACCTAATGTCAGAAACCTGAAAACTGCTCCATACATCTTTTCTAGTTCTGTAACTGTTTTGGTAGAAGGGAAAGTCCTTATATGGTGGTCAGTAGCCAGTTCCTACATGTATGTGCATGCATGTTAAAGCTAAAGTGCAACACTTGGTGCTGTTTCCCAGATGTTTCTTGATAAAGGGTCTCTTGACAGGCCTGGTGCTCACCAAACAGGCTAAGCCTGGTGGTCAATGATGGAAGGGACCCTACCTGTCTCTGCCTCCCCCAGTGCTGGGATTACAAGCACATCACTACACTTTTATATGAGGTTCTGGAGATGGAACCCAGGTACTCATACTTACATGACAAGCACCTGATGTATTCAACCATCCCTTCATCTCAATGTACTCAACCATTCCTTCATCCTGATGCACTTAACCATCCATCCCTTCATCCTGATGCACTTAACCATCCCTTCATCTTGATGTACTCAACCATCCAATAAGAACTAATGCATAATGGTAAGATTCATTCATTGTTTTAGCATTTATTTGATTCAAGCATGAATTCATTTTCATGCTAAAGAAAGTTGGTCTGTATGCATAAATGACTTTTATTCTTTTATAAACAAAATGTCCCTGAAGGCTATATTTCTGGGAAGTCATCAAACAAGAGCAGAAATGATTACAAACTAGAGAAATCTATGCTACAAATTGTTTCCAAATGAAGGTATCCTTTTGGAACACTAAACCAAATAATTAATGACATTCATGTGAACCACAACATTAACTTTTATATATAGGCATTAAAGAGAAATATTTATTAAATTTTATTTGGTGTTTTCTTATATTTTATAGTCATTTCACCCCCCTACCATGCTATCCAGATTTCAAATATTTGTATATCTCTGATCTACTGGGCCTAGAAGGTACATGGCCCTAGAAATAAAGTTACGATACACATTTTATGAAATTGTGTTAAAGGCAAGCCCAATATTCTGCACAGGGAATTAAATAAGACTCAATAAATCAATTTTTGGTAGTCCATGTTTCCTCATAAAAACTTTGTACCCCAGTATGTTCCCACAGTACTTTGGCAGGAGATGCTGACCACACGTTGAACTGCCTTGAAAAGATGCGGTGAAGCTGTGGATTTTCTCTCTTCAGAGATAACATTCTTATTATAGAGGTCAATAAATCTCATGCTGATTTTTCCTATCCGTGTTAACCATTGTGTGTGTTCCAGCATGTGTGCCAGTATATATGCGTGGAAGCTGGGTGCGAACATAGAGTCCTGCTCTATCACTCTACGCCTTATTCCGTTGAGACAGGGTCTCTCACTGATTCTGGAGCTAGGCTGGCTGCCAGGAGGACCCAGTGACACTCCTATTTCTGCCCCACAGCATACGTGTGGTCACACTTGGCTTATTTATTTATTTATTTTTGGTATTCCCCCCTCTGTGTGCTGGGATCTAAACACTTATCTTCATGCTTGCGTTTGCAAGAGCTCTTGTGCTTCAAGTCATTTCTTCAGCTGCAACATTTAAAAAAAGTATAAATATACATGTAAATTAAAACTATCAATAAAGTTAGGATTGGAGCATGGGAGTTGTAGAATGGTTGAACATGGTTGTAAAATCAGTAGTTGCTCCTTAGTTAAGTGACAGAAGAAAATTGTGGCTCAACAGAAAAAACAAAACAAAACAAAACAAACAAACCAAAAACAAACAAACAAACAAACAAACAAAAAAAAAACCAAAACCAGAAGGACTGACTTTGTGCAATTCTGCCACCTGGTGGTATACTTGCAAAATACTTTCCTAATCTTCCAAGTTAACACAAATGCCC
Source organism: Phodopus roborovskii (assembly GCF_943737965.1). Taxonomy (NCBI): domain Eukaryota; kingdom Metazoa; phylum Chordata; class Mammalia; order Rodentia; family Cricetidae; genus Phodopus; species Phodopus roborovskii. The sequence goes on along the minus strand of NW_026126540.1, from coordinate 2,758,305 downwards.
ATGTGATATAGGGTTATTTACTCTCCTTTTGAACACTGGAGGATTATCTGTCAAACACACCAGTCTTAACGCTAAATAATTGGTAACAAGTCTATGTGGAACACACTCTGAAAACAAGCTATATCTTGGTATCTAAAGTTAATGATATATCAAGGATCTATCACATTCCCTAAGTACTTGGGTAAGGTTTCAGAGTTAAACTAGGAAAATAAGTATGTATTGTAAGATAGCCACAGTGTCTTGAATGTTATTGCTAATAGACATTTCTTCCTGGTGACAGTTCTCTGCCTTAATTAGTGGACTTAACTCCTAAGGAAATCGACACCAATTGAGAGGGATGCTAGCATGGATAGCCTTTTTTAGAGGCAAACTTTGTAAGAGCACAAACTGTCCAGAAGAGACAGATGTGGAAACTTGGGTCCTGGGTGATTTAGTCCCCAAGAGAATTAATCTTTGCTATGCAGCAAGGATAGCCCATCATGTCTCCCCAGGACCTGGATGAAATAGTACTCAGGATAATTTACTTCTCTTTGCTAAGTAATCTCCTCATAAATAATTCATCTTCTTAGGCATCCTGAATCCTGGCCCTCTACTGCAGACACAGACATTTCAGACTAGAAAGCGATGCCACTTTCTAAGCTAATAAATTGTCCCTCATTTTATGTTTCAGTGGAGTATAAATTTATTCTTGTTAGCCCATCATTGCTCCTCTGAGTATCTCAGAGTGTAGTTCCTAATAACAGTCATGTGCTAGATGGCTACAACTCTACAGTGTATTCATGGGGGAATGCCATCTCCTTAGGCTCCAGCATGGCCTCTGTTAATACTAATCCTTACCAGGTTTGCTTTCTTGAAGGAAAACATGAATTAAAAGTAACTATAAAGGGAAACCAGATAGGAAAGAGTCACAGGACAAAACCCAGTCCACAGACTCTAGATGAGTATTTTTTACAGGAAAACTTGCTCATTGATTGTAAGAATATCCAATAAGATTTGAGAATCCACAATGAATTTCAGAAAATATATACAGGGCTAAACCTTCAAATAAATATATTCTTTTAGGCAAACGTATTTATACTATGCAAGATTAAGATATTGAACAGAATGGCCATATATGTATATCTAATGCCCATTTCATAGCTGTAATTTCTAGGAATTGTGATGATGCACTTCTAAAAGTTCAAATGCAGTAAACACAGTAACAACCCAGGGCTATGGGTTATCCAAAGGTATCTAGTCCTGTACCTGACATACATCATACACTCAACTCATGTCTTTGCATGTCAGGTTAATAAACGTGAAGAAGATTTTGTTTAAAAGACAGAAAGCTCCTTGTACTTTTGGGCATAATTTAGATTGCTACAATATTTTTAGAGGGTAACCTTTGAAACATTAAATAATGTAAACTTGAACAAGTAACTTCATCTTATTAAAAACATGTAATATTCCAAAACATAACTACTTAGAAATCTGCTATCAAGAAAAAATAAATGATTATTACATCTATCATTATTATGTTAAACAGTCTTACTACATTTTCACTTTAGAAGTGCAATGTAGTAGAAGACTTTGAAGTGGAAACTGCAGCCAGCTATTACTTCACTATATATCTGCTACAAAAAGACACATGCATTTCTTATGTCATCTGTTCCTACTAAAGGTATACAAATTCTTAGGAGCAGTATTATTAACAAGTGAAAGAATAAGTGAAAAATTCAACAGAAATGAAATGCATTCAAAACTTTTTACTGAAGTTGAATAAATGACACACATCTCGGCAAAGACCAAAGACAGAGTCTTCTATTTGAGTAACAGCTTTATCATTTAAAGTCATTTCCCAATATCTACCTAGGAATAACAATTCAAAAAGGGCACACAGACATTTGTAAAAAAACAAAAAACAAACAAAAAACAAAAAACACAAAACCCAAACAACAATAACAACAACAACAACAAAAACAAAAACAAAAAAACAAAAACCAAACACAGGGCAGTGGTGCTACATGCCTTTAATCCCAGCACTTGGGGGGCAGACACAGGGGGATCTCTGTGAGTTCTAGGATAGGCACCAAAGCTACAGAGAAACAGTCTTAAACCACCCCCAAACTTCCTCTCCAGAAAACAACCTTCCATACTCCAGCAAACAAGCATGTTTATATTAATGTAATGGACATTACAGCTACAGAATCATAGTGACATCTTAGTTTTTTTGATAAACACTAAAATAAAAATGGTGCCAGATCCATGTTTACAGATTTTATATAAGTAGGTTGGGCTGATTCTCATTGACTCCTTCTCTCACCAGCATGACTGACATTTGGAGTTCTAATTGGTCTAAATAATGAAAACCTGGAGTCAGATATAGAGGGAAATGCTGAGAGAACAGAGAGAAGGGGTAAGCCAAAACCACCTTTACCTCATTCACTTCCCAGCAGAAAAGGAGTTTCAGTTTCTTCCCACTTATATCCTCTCTCTGCCCAGCCATCTCACTTCCTGTTTCCTCCCACTCATCTCACTTCTGCTCTGTCTGCATGAACCTCCAGACCTCTACCATTAGCTAGTAGCAAGCTCCATCCTCTGATCTTCAGACAAGCTTTATTTGTACAAGCAAGATATCACCACAGACATTCTCTCCCTCATTCATCTGCCAATTGGAGGAAGCACTCACATCTAAGAAATCCATTAATAAAGCCTCTCTTCAGTGGGAACCCAAAGACTTACGCATTATGTTCTTGTGGAAACTTACTGTTTTGACTTCTTTACTTGATCTGAATGTCTGCTGAATAAAAGAATCACTTTCGATGGCTTCAATTTCTTTTACCCTTTTCACTTGTTCTACCAGGGTGGCTTGGTCTGAAAAAGAACAGTGTTAGTGAACAAGCTTGTTCATTATACTCATGCTCGGTTCTTTCTTTTAAATTAAATTAAGCTACAGGAAGTATTTTCCCCTTGGATTTCAAAAATAAAATATGACTAGAAACTAAGACTCCCATCTAAAATCTAAAATTTACTGAGGAAGCATTGCTATTATGATTATTGGTAATCTAAGCAATTTTGTGGGAAGGCCTTTTCCTCTACAAACATTTTATTATGGAAATACACAAAAAGGCATGAGAGGACAATATATTCAACCATAACCATCACCCAATTTTTAAAATCACCAACATTTTGTTATTGTTAGTCTACTGACTCTCATTCTCAATACATTTTGGGATGGAGACCTGGAATATGTAGAAACAAATCCAAGAGGGAGGGCATACATAGTATGAAAAATAACAAAAAACTTCAGACCATGTACTGTTCCCCCAAATATTTTAAAGCTCACCTTTAACAGATTAAGGCTTGACACCAATAATGATGATGTTATCATAACACTGTTTGTCAGGACTCAAATTACCACTAATTAAATATAATCTGCATGCTCCACATTTAATTTTCACTGGTTTAAAAGATGTCTTCCTGCAGTAGGTTTATTTGGACAAGATATAAACAAGTATTCACATTACACCTGCTTGATGGTAGGGATTTTCAGGCTCTGTCCAAAGAGCCTAACACCCCTCCCTTTCATTGTCACTTATTTATTGAGGAAAGTGAATTACTTATTTCATAGTTCTCTGCCTTCTGGATCTGTCTGGATTTAACCTCTTGATGTTATCCAATATGTTCTTCTATCATCCATTATTTGTGCAGATCAGTACAGAGACCTGACTCCATTACCATTTAATTAATTTTGATCAAAAATATATTATTTGACATTTGGAGAGATGTCTCAGGTTCTTGCAAATGTCCTGGGTTCAGTTCCCAGTACCAACCTGGCAGCTCACAAACACCCATAATACCAGTTCCAGGGGATCTGAGGTACTCTTCTGGCTCTTGCATGCATCAGGCATGCATGTGGTACACAGACATACATGCAGACACAAATACACATAAGATAAAAATAAATAAATAAACCTTCAAAACTTATGATTGGCACTGTCGTGTAATTTTTGTTAAATTAAATCAGGAAGCCCTTTGACAGCCTGTTGTGATGTTCAGACTGATCAATGGGTCCAAGGTAATGAGTCATTCTGATCTTTCCATTGTAAAGTTCTTATTCATCAATCTTTCAATTAATACTTGTAGTAACATCAATGTTTGCATCTTAAATAAATTATTTCACTAGAAGCTATAAAATAGTAATTTTTCTTGTATTCACTAGTTCTGATTGTTTTACCCTGGGGAACATTCTCTCCTTAGCTGTTGGTGACTGAAAAACAGCCTCTATCGTGGGGTCATAAAAGTATTTCCTCTCTAAAATTATGGGTGTGAGTGCAGGAACACATATGTGTACCACGGCACGTATGTGGAGGCCAGAGTACAACTCCTGGGAGTTGGTTTTCTCCTTCCACTGTGGGACTGAGAGAATGAACTGGGTCACCAGGTTTGTGTGGTAAGCACTCTTATGCACAGAGCCATCTCACTGGCCCTGGTTTCTTTTCCTTATTTAGTATTTTTGGTCTAAAGGTGACCAAGATGCTATTATTAGCTCACAATAATATGTAAATAGTTTTAATCCATGGCAAGTGCTTTCTTTTATTTTGATGCTCAAATTGCTTCAATTCTGGGTAGCTTGCCCTATTGTGTGAGTCCCTAGTAGTGAAGGCATGCTAAGATGTTGGAGGCTTATCTGATACAGTTCCTGTCCCTCAGGTGAAACTATGCATGCACTTTGCTTGCTACAAAGTCCAGACTCCTGCCAGCAGGAGAAGACAGCAGAGTCAATGATCTGGGAATTTGAACTGTTCATCATTGCTGAACTGCCATTGCTTTTCAGTTTTTTAATGTGCTGGGAAGAAAAGACATCCTAAGAGATAAATTCTAATATGAATCCATGCTGACAAATATAAATTAAATTAGCAATTGCGATTTAAGTGATTTTATAGCCAAGCATCTTCTCATATGCTAAAATGTTCAGCATTAACAATGCTGTCAAAAGTACTCACTCTCCTCTGAGGTATGCATTAGAATAAAAAATAAAATGGCAACAATTACTACAAAGCACAGGTATTAATACATTTTTGAATTCTTGGATCGCATATCAAATGTTCTGCACATCACATATTTACATTGCAATTCATAACAGTAGCAAAATATACTATAAAGTAGCAACAAAATAGGTTAGGGGTCAGCACACATGAAGAATTTGTGGAAAAGGGTCACAGCTGAAGGAAGGTTGACAACCACTGCTCTAAAGTCACTTGAAATACTTCTCTATTTAATTGATCTATGAGTTAAATAGGGTTATTTATTTTCGTAAGTTTTTGATTTTTAGTCTTGTTTTGTGATTAACATCTGTTTTCATACTGTGGTGGAGCTCTAGGTTAAAATTTAAGACATGACCATTCAGAGACTTAGATTGCTTTTCCTATCCCAGGTCCTGAGTTCTTCCCCCATTCCAAAGATAATTACTTTTATTAGGTCTGGATTTAGCTTCCACTACAAGCATTTATTTCTATGTCTTCTTACTGTATGACACTAGCATACTACATTCCTCTTGACTTCCGATATATGCAGTGCAACTCACTACAGCTTAGAGCTTTCTTTCCCCTATTTTACAGCTACACGGTTATCATCTACTTATAGTTTCAGGATGATGGTTTTATGAATGCTCAATTGACGGCTGACTTATAGTTTTCTTTTATAGTTAACGTAAGACGCAACCTTCCGGTGTCACTTCTTAGTTATGTTTATGTTTTTCCCCCATGCTAGCTGGGCAAAAAATTACATGCTTGCCATGGAAACTTTCTCTTGACAGTGGTACCAACACAAAGCTGAACCAGAAGCTATTGCATCCTCAGTTAAGGCAGCTCAATTTTTTTTTTTTTTTTATTTAGACTTTACAGATAATGGTTGAGCTTAGGTGATCTGTATGAAAGCAGCTTTTGCATTCCAGCAGCCCTGGCATGAATGTTCAGACGCTGTTACAGAGAGAAACATAAGGAATATTAAGAATCCATAAAAATAGTGTCTTAAAAACGTTTGTCCCAACTTTCAGCCAACACAGATTATAGTTGTGTAGTCCTGTGCAAGCATCCATTTACTTAGGGGGAAGACCATCCTCCCATCTGAGCCCAGTGTCCTCTCTGAGAAGTCATGTGTGGAATGCTTGGAAGCAACAGCATTTGCAGCCAACTTCCCATTATTGGAGGAACATATTTCCCTGTATAAACCCACACACTGTCAAAGTGTTACAGAACAGCAAATAGCTCCCTTTGCTTTAGTATAAAAGGTTCTCTAGATTTTAATTATGTGATGTACTGAGCATATGAAATGAGCAATTCTTTGTCTAGCTAATGTATTAATATTAATGCACCCCATACTAATGTGTATTTTTTTAAGATTTCATGCATATGAAGAGAGCTATATTATAGAAAAATAACAAAAAATGGAATACCATCTTTAATATCTCCTTGAAAACATTTTTTTTTCTTGAATTCAGGATTTACCAGGATTATTTACTATCATAAATCCTCAACAAGAAGCCCTTATTTCTAACTTCAGGATGATGTCTCCCATGTATCAGCTGCTGGGTCTCTTGGATTTTTTTCTCTAACTGTCTAACATATTCTCTCATTTGGATTTGCAAAGCACATCATTAGTATTAAATGTCAGAGGTGAACTGAGAAACAGTACTGATCTCTAAAGCTTGTAGTGTTTGTAGCTTTAAATTTGGAAATACAACCAGTGCATAATACAAATAAATGTGGTATCACAGAACCCAGCCAAAGGGCCAGTATGCTTATTAAAATAGCACTGTAGAAATTACAAAAGAGAGAAAAAAGATTAGAGAAAATGGAACATTATCTTTGTCCTTTAAGAAAAAAATCACCTCGGGACTAACAAGGTGACAGGGCAGAGAGGAGAAAGCCAGCTTGCCTGATTTACAATGTGAAAACAAACTACACGGCTTTCATCTTTTAATGCTGAATCCAAACTCAGCAACAATGATGCTTAAATTAAAAATTGGAAGATGCCTGGGAGAAGTAAAATTTCTGCTTCATAATAATAGTTCAGCTCTATAATATCTGAAAACAATAACCATAAATATATTAAATTGTTCCATATTCAAAATTCTAGTATAAATGTCTACAAATATAAGTCTTGGGCATAACCTTGCAGTTTTAGGAAGCAAAATGAAACACACCAATAGCATATACCATGCCATTCTGAGTTCAGGTTCTTTGTTACATGCCATTAAAAAATTTCTGCATCAATTTAAGATTAACAAAATATGACTTAAAGGAGTTACTTCTTGCATGCTTACATGAATGCATTTAAAGCATCATTATCAGCCAAAAGAAAAACAAAAATTATTGGATGCCTCACTTCATGGAGATGAGTTAGGGACATTGTGGGTTCAAGGTTTGACTGGGCTGCACAGTGAGTATAAGGCCAGCTTGAGTCTCAGTCCACAAGGAAGGCTGAGGAAGGTCTGTAGGTGTAGCGTAGGGACAGAGTTCTGCCCTCCCTGAATTCAGTTGTCAGCATGGGGAAAAAAGTTACTAGAAGAATAAAAATAATGTTTAAAAATCTCAGCATGGGAAACAGGAAGGAAACACAGCCATTAATTAGCACTTAGTGATTTTTACAAGTATGTTATTGGTTAGTACAATAACTTCTTTGTTGATCAGATGTCATGGAAGAGATATAAACACACACACACACACACACACACACGCACGCACGCACACACACAGACAGAGACAGACAGAGATCAATCATTCTAAGACAAAAATACCAATTATTAGTATTAACTAATTTTGGAGAAAGTAATTTTGGTGAGGTGTGGTGGCCAATCCCAGCACTCGGGAGGCAGAAGTAGGTGGATCTCTATGAGTTTGAGGCCAGCCTGCTCTACAGAGTTAGTTCCTGGACAGCTAGGCCTATACAGAGATACTACGTTTCATACAAACACATAAAGAAACAAAAAACGTAATTTTGACCTTTTTGTAATAAAGTAACATGTTTTTGCTTTGATTTTATTAAAAATAAACTCTCATACTTGAAGTTATTAATGATTTCATGTTATAATAGCATTTACAAAGTTTTCTTTTAGAATATCTCCAATTATTAAAAAATTCAAACTGTGAAATAGAAGTCTAATGAAAATTTTTCATTTCATTTGAAAATACAAAATTTTAGTCTATATTTAAATTTTTGATTGAAGACAAATGAGGGTGGGTACTGTCTCCTCTAACAGCAGTACCAAATTATGAACAGCAGATGGCACTATTGCCCAAGATGTCATATTGGGATAAGTCCAACTGGTATTTCAAAGATACCTTAAAGACATGCAAAGAGCTCATCTTCAACTGGTTCCTTCCAGTTATTAATATTTTATGAACCTATCCAAAGTTAAAATGCATTTTATTTTAACAAAGAATTTGGTCCAGTTGGTCTAGGTTATTGAGTTATTTGATATGATATTGTTCCAGGAAAAAACAATACTCCTAAAAAAAAAAAATCTATGAATAATACAAAGGATTACCCTATTTTCAGATTAAATTGAGTCGGATATTAACTAAGAATAGAAAATATTCATGAACACACAGTTTTAAACAAAACAACAATGTCTGTACTCTTAAAGCATTTCCAAATGCTTTACCAGAATTAAAAAAACTAAAAAGAAAACATAAAGTTGGTTAATAAATAAAACTTGTAGGCAAATGAAATTAGAATTTTAAAATTATTAAGCTAATTTCTTATGAAAATAAAATTTAATGAACACAGTTATTGCTTTCCTTTTTAAGACAATTTATCTTGTTGCTTTATATAAACTATTATAAAAAAGTTGCAAAAAAAATCACACACCATAATTATCCAGAACCAAAGACTACAGAATGCAATGAAATTCAGTACAATTATAATAGCTACTTAGAATGGAAACTGGTGTAAGCTTCACACTGGATTTTATACTTTCACCATTGAATATATTTTTATGTACTTATATATTACCAAACCAATGTATCTTCAATGTTTCTTTTAAAAAGCATACACTGCAAACCTATCCAGTCTTAACATTTAAAGACTGTTCATAAAACATACAAACATACTCCTGGAAACAAATCTCCAGAAATTATGTCTACAAAGAACCTGAAAAATCAGAAAACTCCTTAGGTAGAAAAGGTCTTGTCTAGGTTTCTGGAAGCTCACACTGTGAACAGAGTCCTAAGGGAAGCAGAGGGCCCTCACATGTTTTCACAAGCACTCCTTGGACGGGGTCCAGCATGAGCCCACCTCATATCAAACTGTTTACTACAGTGGGTTAAGAGAAGTAATTTCAGTATGACTATACTAGTAAAGAAGAATTTCAATTAAACTTTATAATAACAAGTGACTGGGACAGCAGGCCACCATATTTCATAAAAACACAATCTTCCCTCAGTTCCTCTCACCTACAAAGTTTGCATGTGTGCATATCTCCTGTCATTGGAGGCCATGTCTAACACCTGTGCTATGGTGATGCTGTCTCTTGCCACTGGTGTGAAAAGAGGCTTCTTTCATAATTCACCAGCATCTGTGAACATAATTAATGTTCACAATCTCTGTGTGAGTGGCAGCTCTGTCTCCCCAGTTAGGAGACAAAATGTCTCTGTACTACCTTCAGAGCTTAATGGAAGGTGTGTAGTAGTATTAAGCGAACAATTAGTATATATTTGTTGAATAACTGAAAATTAAAGGCATTCAAAGCATCAAAAATAAAATCTTGGGTAAGTGACAACTTACACATTTTAACACAAACACTTCAATGTTTTTTTTAAGTGTTTAAGCATTTTGTGTAGTGGTCTTTTGCCTGCATGCATGTCTGTGCACATGAATAAATGAATGGGTTCACGGAGTCCAGGAGTATTAGATTCCCGAGAGCTGGAGTTACAGAGGATTGTTGCCTCTCTCTGGATGCTGGGAATTGAACTGGTCCTCTTGAAGACAGCCAGTGCTTTTAACCACTGAACTATCTCTTCAGCAACTTAAGAGATAGTTTTAGGAGTTGTGGGTTAGACTTCCTGTGTTAAACTTTCTCTGCCACTTACAAGCTGTTGTAGCCTTGGGCAAATGGTACATGCTGTGCAGGTCTCAGCTCTCTTATGGTGTGGGGATGGTAATGGGCTACATATCTCAGGAAAAGCAAGAGATTCCGGATCTGAGCACATTCAACACACCAACCATTGTTCTGCACACCTGGGTTTAGAAACTGAATGTTCCTCTCAGAGAAAGACAAATAAAAAGCAAGTAAGGTGCCTCATGATACTATGGAAAACGGAGCAGAATGGGGGCCCAAGAGGAGCTAGGGGAGCTATGTTAGGTGGGGGAACCAGGGAAGAACACTCTGACACCCTGACATTTAAGCAGAGAAAGATGACATGAAAAAGTGATACACCTGTGACAGTACAAGGTCCGTGGATCATTAACTGCACCCGCAGATAGACGAGTGCTATCATAGTAACATGCTCACTGCTGTTCAGCTCTGGCACTAAACATGCCGAAGCTACCAACCTGCTTTGAACCCAACCAGGCTGTAGCTGGCTTTGGTTCACTCACCCAGTGATGTGCACTTGTAGTGTGACAGGCAAGACTACAAGAAAGAATAGAGAACAGGAGCACAAGAGGGCAGACCCCATACAGTTTTATGTGTCCTGGTCACACAGTGGACCAGGCAGTGGGGTCAATGGGGAGGCTACTCTATTGTCACAGCTGCCTGGATCCAGTGATTTGAGATAGAGGGGATTTTGCCATTTCCTATGGCATGCTCTACCTCAAGTGACTGAATCTGTGTTTAAAGAAAATCTGCTGTAATCTAATGGCACAAAACATTTGCTCCAGTTAGTATTGTGATGCCTTTCTAGTGAGAGACACGATGGAGGCTAAGTTTTCATTTAAATGGCCACATGTACTATTCTGGCTAGATTTAACGCACTTTGGGCTAATTATTTCACACATGATCTTATTTACCCATTATAACTGCTGTGGTAGCATTACTATTTTCACTGCAAGATGAGAAGCTGAAGGCTATCAGTAATACAACCAAGGCCATGTAGCTAGGTGGTGGCAGAACTGGGGTCCAATCCCTGACCTGTGGTCCATTCATTGTTTCTAAACTGAATTACTTACCCATCTTACACCAAGCAATATTTTCCCCCTTACTCCATCCATTTACCAGAAATAACAAATATACATGGGATTGGACTTATTCTGCATTCTAATGCTTATGCAGAAGAGATGTACAAACAGTTCTGCTCTGCTGGCATTATCTTGACATGGATTACAGAAGTGTATTTTTAGAATCTTCTACATTTAACATTTTTGAAAGAATTATTATGTCATATAAAACCTTTGTAACAAACAATAATAAAAAATAGTTTCTGAAAACCTAGAATTTCCCACTTAAGCCTACAAATAACCCAAACAGGAAACATTTTCACTTTAGGTCTGGTTCTTGATATACTGTGCAACAACTGCTTCTAAGAAAAAAAAAAAAAAACCCACAATATCCATGAATTTGGCTGCTAAGCAGTCCAACTATAAAGTCTATTTATGCTTGTTCAAGATATGTTAAACCTGGTGAGTAGTCAAGTTTACTTTAATTCAATAATAGGAAACAATCATTCCAATAGAACTAAGGCTGTTGGAGTTTTCTATTACATGAGATAGAAGAAAGGCATGTAACTTGAAGACCCCAGATTAGTAGATCAGAATAAGGAACCTGTAGTTACTGTCTGCTGTCCATTTTAATTCCAGAATTGTTATTGACTCTAATTAAAATTCTGTAGATGAGAGAGCTGAATGTTTCTAAGGAACTCGGAATGAATGCTGTCTGCCAGCCATCTCCAACACCCTATAACCACACACAGCCCGCCTGTCAGGAGAGCTGGTGCAGACATCTCAGGGCACACCACATTTGTCACTGTGGCTAATATCAGAGATACGCAGCTCTTTTTTCTTAGCACACAAAAGCAAGATATGTAATTCAATGCTCAATTTACCCTTGTCTCACAGGAGATTTTTCCCCGCTAATTGATAGAAATTAAGCCATTAATCAAGCCACTAGCCATCATTCAAACCAGGGAAGATGAATACAAACTTTCATCATAACCACCTTCCCCATTTTAGTGTTCATTAGCATTAATTTTTAATGCAATTATGCTATTCTTTTACGCTGAGCTCATAAATTACTGCTCTTTTGTTGCTGGCTGGCCTTGTAAAATCCAAACTAATGCTTTGTGCTCTGATCTTAAAGGCAATTACTAGGTTCTTCTATCTTTTATATCTTTGCATTCTCAATAACCTTTATATATAACTAATATCCATGAGTGACTGTGCCTGTTTTCTTAATGCCTTAATATAAATCTTGATATATATATATATATGCATAGTCAAATACAGCTATAATAAACACAGACACATATCACATACATTATAAAATACATGTATTCATATAAAAATAAGATCTCACAAATTCATACTGACATTTAAGTTCAAATAATTTTGTGATTTAAGATAAAAATGCAGTGTATTATTGTATCACAGTTACACCTTTCATACAAATTAGGGAAAACAGGAATATTAATAATTGCTGATCAAACATTTACATGAACAACTACTAAAACAGAATAACTTAAGCTTCAAGATCTTTAGGTTCACTGCTTAGGGTAACTGTCTTAGGTTAAATATGTATATTTTTATTTATTTTTGTGTTGCTGAGGATCAAATCTAGGGTCTTGTGTATAACAGGCAAGTTCTTGTCCACTGAGCTACACCTCCAATTTTAAATATTCATTTAAAAAAATGTAGAACTTGAAAAAAACAATGAGACAGAGGTGAAGAGTAATAGAAGACTAAAAGATTCATTTATCCAAAGGTATGTTTGCAAAAAGTACCTCTGGGGCTTTATATTTTGTAAAGGGCAAGTTCTGGATTTTTAGGAGATCATGATAAAATGAAGACAGGTTTTTCAGAAGAAACGTTGAGCCTACACGTAACATATGCACTTAATTCTCTGTCTCCAATAAGGCAACAGGACACACTTGTGTCCCACCCTCTACAGCACTAGTGATGCTTTACTCTCGTGTGCAAAGAATATAAAAATAACAATTTCTTGCTTGCCCGAGTTTTGCAGCAATGCCTTTGTCTCTGTTTGCAAGTCATACTCTGCATGCACTAAGACTAATGAATTGACTGAGGAGATGTTGGGAGCTCTGGTATTGGTGTCAGCCGTTTCAGCTCAGAATCACACAGCTGCAAAGCTCCCCCAGCACTGCTGAGGCTGAAGTAGGCCTTGAGAAGCCTACTCAAGAGTTGACTAAAATAAACATTTGAATTGTTAACTTCTTAAGGCAGAAGGGTTATGATGGTGGCTGGATTTTGTTTTATATTTTTTTTCACTGACCAGTTCGTAGTTTTCAATTTTAATAAATAAAAAAGTCTTATCTGGATCAGGAGCAGTGAGGATAAGGACAGGCTAGTAGTATCTGGGATGTCTTTATGGCAGAAGTAGGTACTTAACATATTTGTATTTGAACACCAAAGCAGTCAGAAGAAAGCTATGAATTCTAACACACTTTAATTTATATAAGCATGCTATATTGGACCTAGAGACTTAGAGGAAACAGTCACAATGTCAAGTTATGCCTTAGTGAAGCTTATTTTAAAGTTATAATTTTAAGTATTTATTGTTGGTATTTCTCTTAAGGTTACATTATAGCAAAACACTCTGTTTAAGGGGGAAAAACATAGCATGCTCTTCCATTTGTTACCATCCTTCTGTCTCTGAGATACTAAAAATATATATAAAACCTCAAACTATATAGATAATCCCATATAATCATAAGTATTCATCATGAAATATTATCAGAGATGCAACCACTTAGTGTACTAGGGGAATCATGTAAATGAAATAAAAGACTGAAAAATGGCTTAAACTTCCAAGTGGGGAACATTATTTATTGCTAAAGTTACAAATCTGACAGATGGAAAGACATGTTATAAACAGAAAGTCCCTATACTTACTCATTATTCTGCCAGCTCCCACTTTGGCAAAGCTAAACCTGGGTATCACTATGATCAAGATACACAACATCTTCCCTGTCACCAAAAGCGAATCTGCCTCTCTATCCTGACCTGAGTCATCACAGACCTGCTTTCTGCAGCTAGAGTCTGCAATGTCTACAATTTGACATAAATGGCATATCAGAGTTCTTCCACTGTGCATGCTTTTAAGATAAAACCACACTATTTTTTTTTAAATAGTGTTTTAGTGTGTTCTTTTAGTGATGGCAGACTAGAATTGTTTCCACTTGCTTATCCATCAGTGGATATAAGCCGTTTCTGGTTTCGTGTAATATAGTTACCAAAATATTCATGGACAAACTTTTCTTTTTTTACTTTCTAAAACAATCTCACTTTACACACCAATCCCAGTTCCTTCTCCTGCTCCCATCACCTTCACCCCCCCCCCCATCCACTCCTCAGAGAGGGTGAGACCTCCCATGGGAACCAACAAAGTCTGTCTCATTATTGAGGCAGGACCAAGGCCCTCCCCACGGTATTCAGGCTGGGCAAGGTATATCTCCAGAAGGAACGGGCTCCAAAAAGCTAGTTCATGTACTAGGGATAAATACTGGTTCCCTGGTTAGTGACCCCACAAACTGTCCAAGCTACCTGGCACCCACATTTAGAGGGTCTACGTGAGTCTTATGCAGGTTCCCCAGATGATGGACAAACTTTTCTAAGGAATTTAAATTTTATTATGATGTGTATGATGTATATGTCATGGTATGCATGGAGATAAGAAAATAATTTTTTGGAGGCAGTCCTTTCTCTCTGTTGTGGGTTACAGGGCTTGAACTCAGGCCATCAGATATGCACAACAAGTGCTGTAACCCTCCCGAGTCACCTCATTGTGTCCCATATGCTTTGCTTCTCATGTTACTGAATTCTATGGTATGCATGTTGAACTGGCAAGTTGGATGTGGATGTAGTTCAAGATTACAGCATTTAACTAAGGCCTGAGATCCTGGATTCAATTCCTTGCTCTGCCACCCCAAACTGCCAAATTACAAAACAAAACACCCAGCTGTGTCACTTTACACTCCAACAGTCTATAAAACAGATGTTCAATATCTTCAACATTTGGTTGGATTTTAAATTGTAGTATTTTAATTGGTATACAGCGAGATCTTATTGCTTTTTTAATGTGTACTTTCTGGGTGATTAATGATACTTAATTTTTTCATGCAATTATTGACCACTTGGTAACTGAAATGTATGTTCAAACTTTTGTTCATTTTAGAATTATATTCCTTATCTTCCTATCATTAAGTTATGAAGTTTAAAGAATTATTTTAAGTGTGTCTCTAAGCTATTGTACACACCTTAAGTATTATCTATGGAACTTTTTGTGTAATAAGTCCTGACATCATGGACTGTTTTTCCATGTTGAATGCAAATTAACCAGGCTGACTCAAGGAAAATTAGAGTCTTATTTGCTTCATGTTATTGTTGATAACTTTAGATAAGCTTGAAGCTCTCTGATTATGCTATAAATATATTCTGATAAACCAGTCATATGAATTATATGCATAGCTGAATTTTTAATTAGCATATTTTAGCAAAATTACCAAAGGGTTTTCATTTAAAAAATTAAGACAAAGAGTAGTAAGGCTTTTAGCTGAAAATTCTAGATCAATAACAATCACATCCTTTATAAAAATGGAGAATTATTTCCATATTTTAAGCTATTTGTAATACATTATGATATCAGTAAAGAAAGCAAGACCAGACCTCACATTAGAGAGTAAACTGAGGCATACACAGTGCCATTAGCGTCTGATGAGGAGCAGGGCATAAGGTGAAGGAAATGAGAAACATTCTAGTCCTTCTTCAGTGCTTTGGGGAAAATTAGCTTCAGGAATGAAGGATTACCAATATTGACCATTAGTTTGTTTCTGCTAATACTACTTTTCAAGATAAAAGCAATATCCTGAGTTGTAAAACAAATAACAGAGGAGCTCTGCTCTATTTGTAGGTGAACTATGTCAGAAAAGTTTGTTCTAAGTTTGAGTTTCAAATTTTACCATTGCCACTCCATTCTTCTGAGTTAGGGTATGGTGTTCCTACAGTGTAAGTGTGACCTGTGGACAATGGGAGGCAGGTGACTCTTTCTTTAACAGAGATGAGTTTGTTATTCCATGGAAATGAGCAAGGCAGGATTGATAGACTTGAAGGGAGGAAATGAAGATGGGTGTACACTCTGGGAATAACATAGGACAATGGGTTTGTAGATGAAAGCAAGCAGGACAGTTAAAGAACAGTGGTGAGGTGAGCTGAGGTCTTTCCCACAGCTCTGAGCCTCATAAGTACAACCACTGATAATGAGTGTAGGAAGACAGTAACTCTAGGGCATGATTTCAAAGCACAGCAACATAACTTGTAAGTGATTTACTAATACTTCCCACATTTTACCATTACAAATACGTAACTGGTGTTCAGATGACACATGATCTTTGGAGAGAACAAGGTAGTAGTGTTAGTGGCAATCATTCTGTATCTCCAGGTTTGAGCAGAAATCTGTAATGAGTCCACTTAAGTAGAAACCTTGTAAACTTCTTAGGTGCAAGCATCCATTGGTGGGAACCTAAGTGGGCAGTCAGGGAGCACCACTTAGATTGGATAAGCATGCCACTCTAGTTCAGGAAGAAACAGAGACAAATGCAGGCTAACAACCGACCCATCACACTAAAATATATATGTTCATATACATATGTTTGCATGTGTACACATGCATGATATAATACAGGATTGCTCAAATTCATTTAATTACCACAAACTATCATATTACAAGGTAGATATTAAAAACAAACATTTGACATTGAGACCACTGCAAATCCACAATTAATTTTAAACATTTCAAGAAAAGGTTTTACCAGCTGACTCAGGGCTTGATCCCAGCAGCCAGATGGACAGAGGGTCAATAATCCAGAAGCAACAAGACAGCGATTAGCCAGACAGTAAAACAAGTCCCTGGGAGCAATTACTGTCCAACATGCCATAAAGCCATTTGACCAAAATGCTCTGAAATGGATTTAGAAGGTAAGTTTCAGTGTCCCCCTGCTGCCTACCCTCTCAGTTTTGTATACTATACACATTCACAAAAATTACAGACAACAAAAAGTCTTTGTTCAAGACTTTGTATATGACTGCAGAAATGAGGAATCTACTGATGCCAGTGTTCCTGTAGGTGATGACTGCTAAGAGAATGTATCCGGTCCTTTGTGTCTCTTTATCCAGAGACACTGCGGGGCTGTAAGCTCAAAGAGGACCTGACTAAGGGAAAAATCTTATCAGTCTTATCAGTTGTGCTGAAGTTTTGGCACAGAATTGAAATGAGCCAGACCAGTTTAATTGGGGGGGGGGGGGCACACTAAACAATCTGGCTTGAGGTCTAAAAAGAACAGTGTCTGTGCCATAGTAAACATTCATAAGAAATCCAGTGTACTTGCTGAATGAGGAGATGAATTATTGAACAGAGAGTTATGGTCTTTTTTAGGGAAGAAAACTTTAAAGAATTTCTTTCTCTCGTAAAATAGTGGGAAAAGAGAGATATTAATCTTACAAGAATTTGTGGAGTTCATACGTAAATGTTACTGCCTCATTGTTTTTGAAAATACTTAATGATGACCTTTGTAGAAGAAAGGTTACAGTTCTATTGCTTCCTTTTTCACTATTAGAACCTTAAAAAGAAATTTATTAATTTTTTTGTATGCTGTTCACAGTTACACCTCTTTCTTCTTCTCCAGGCTCCTTCCCCCCAACTCTATCCCCTATCCCCACCCTCCCAATCCACTCCTCTGTTTCTGTTTAGGAAAGGGCAGGTCTCTCAGGAGTATCAATATAACATGGTATACTGTGTTGCAATAAGACAAGCAACTCTCCATGTATTAAGGCTGGGCAAGGTGACCCAGAATGAGGAGTAGGGTCCAAAAAGTCAGTAAAAGAGTCAGAGACAGCACCTGATTCCACTGTTAGGAGTCCCACAAGAGGACCAAGTTACACAACTGTAACATATATGCAGAGAGCCTAGATCAGTGCCATGCAGGCTCCCTGGTTGTGGACTCAGTCTCTGTGAGCCCCTAAAAGCCCAGGTTAGCTGATACTGTGGGTTTTCTTGTGGTGTCCTTGTTTCCCGTGACTCCTACAATCATTTCCCCCCTTTTCCGCAGGATATCCCAAGCTCTGCCTAACGTTTGGCTGCATCTGTTTCTCCATCAGTTCATGATAGGATACATGTTTGGTTTTCCTTCTCCCTTCCTTCTTCTTACAGCCTGCAATGCCTCATTTTCCCATACTGGTTCCTGAGAACCCTAGGATATATCAAGGCCCACTCCTTTTTAAATACACTCTCTAGATGGCTCATACATCTAAATTGTATGATCTTTAAATTGTGTACCTGATGACCCCGACATCGTTAGCTCTGGTCTTGACATATTTTTCAGTCTCTAGATTCATCTACCATAGCCTTATTTTTTTCTCTTCCAGCCCATAAATTCAATTTATTACTTATCATTGGCTTCCAGTCATATCTAGAATAAAATTCAAACTCCATACCCTTGCTGTGGTGGTTTGAATGAGCATGGTCCCCACAGGCTCATATATTTGAATATTTGGCGGCCTATTTAGGTAGGATTAACAGGTTTGGCCTCATTGAAGAGGTATATTACTGGGGGTTGGCTTTGAGGTCTCTCTCTGTGCCTGTGTTCCCCCTCCCCCCATGCCTTCCTGCCTTTGAATCAGGATGTGTACTCTAGCCCATGCTTGCCTGCCTGTTGCCTGCTATGATGATCATGGGCTAACTCTCTGAAACTGATTAAATGTTTTCTTTTATAGGAGTTGCCTTGGTCGTAGTGTGTCTTTACAGAAATAGAACAGTAAGAAACTTCTTTTCCTTTTCTTTTTGTTTTGGTTTTCAAGACAGGGTTTCTCTGTGTATCTTTGGAGCCTATCCTGGCACTCGTTCTGTAGACCAGGCAGGCCTTGAAGTCACATACATCTGCCTACCTCTGCTTCCCAAATGCTGGGAGTAAAGGCACCACCACCCATCAATCCTTATTTTCAAAGCCCCAGATAATCTTCAACAAAATCTTTAACCATTTCCTTAGAGTTCTTCAGCACTCTACCTTGTAGAGGATGTCCTTCCACCCAGAGTTCTCTTTGGATGACAAGTCGTGGCTTATATTAGGTTTACCTTCAATACCAGCTTCTCAGGGAGACTTTCCCAGAGTACCCAGTCTGTACTGGTTATGGCAGCAAATGAAGAGCTGTGATGCTATTATTAAAGTCCAAGTAAGGCATCATAAGCATCTAAACCTAGATAATAGAAAGGATGAAGGCATATTTTGGATGTAGAGTTAACATAAATTTTAAAGAAAGGATAGAGAAATACAGGAATCAAGGTTGTTTTTCAGTTTTATGAATTAGGCAATTAGACAAACTAAGGCCCAGTCACTTAAATGAGAAAGAGTTAGGGGTAGAGTTCAAAGCTCAGTTTTGAAGATGCCTTTTCTTTTAGAACAATGGACATTCCTAATAGCAGAAAAAAAAAAAAATCAGTTCTGTAGACAGTCCTGTACAGCAGTAACACATTGCTGAAAGAGGGTTTGTTAGTGTCTGTGTAAAGACTTTATCTATGAAACACAGTGTTTCTTATTGCAGTTATGCTAAACTACATTCTTAACTCTTAAGAAGCAATATTCTTTCCTCTCTAGGTTTCATGTATGCTGCTTTCTTATCAGCAGATCTTCCTATTTTTAATCTACACAACACTTTATTTTTCTTTAACTCTTGGCTTGGAATTTATCTGATGGGGGATGTCTTCTGTATATATGTTTCTCTTATTGGTTGATGACTAAAACACTGATTGGCCAGTAGAGGCAGGAAGATAGGAGGGGCTAGGCGACTAGGAGAATGTTGGGGAGAGAAGGCAGAGAGAGGCCGCAAAGAGACACCATGTAGAAATAAATAGATAAATAGTTACAGGTTAATAATTAAGACAGAGATAGTTAATAGTCAATAAGAAGTCCTAGCCATCAACCAACAGTTTTATAATTAATATAGTGTCTGCATGTTCACTGGATCAAAGTGGCTGTGGGACCAGGCAGGACAGAAACCTCCATCTTCATTTACCCTCTCAAAAAAAAAAAAAAAACAAAAACAAACAAACAAACAAAAAACATTTAGCCTAAACATCAGGAGAAACCCTAAAATGGAATTCTGTTTACAGTTCTTGAGTTCATCCCTCAGGCTAGATGCCTATCATCTAGTCTGATGGACCTGAGTTTTCCTTCTGCAAAAGTTAGCTCAAATGCCAACCCTAATGAAACCTTCTTTCAATCCTTCTCATGTAGAATAGTTTACTTAAACTCTGAACATACCATTTATTATTCTGTAGATTACAGTAACGTGCATGTTTTGACCCATGAGGTGATATAATACAGAATACAGAAATAATCCAAAAGGTATACTTCTATTTAGCACACAGTAGGGATTTTTAACTGTCAGCATGTTCAGGGAATTGCTACCTAAAATTAGTACCACAGTGGAAACTGATATAAGAGCTAGAGCCATTCTTATGTCAAGTTAGGGTTAATCTAGGAAGACCTTCAGCATGACAGGTGCTTCCAGTGACCACAGTTATAAGCAACATGGATCCCACAAGACAAAGTGGACTCATAAAAAGTGCTGTAGTAGCTATATAAAGTCATAAATAAAATAGTGTATTATACAAAAGTTCTGGCAGTGATCTGGTAATAGATGTTGACTGAATTGATTATTCACTGACAGTACTCAACAGAGTCCTGCAAATGCATCAACTGGGTAATGAACAGCTATTAAGTTTATTGATTTTCTGATTTCCATTGATACCTAATAGGTTGAAGCTACACATCAATATTTGTGTTAGTAATACCCAAGAGCTCACAATTCTGACAAATGAAAACCTCAAAAGTCTAAACAGTACAAATGAATGAAAATTTAAAGGCCAAACTTTAGAAATGAAATGAAATAGCAAATATAGGGACCTGGTAAACTTAGTAATTCAGCAAAGACATCATTGATTACTTCCTTCCTCTAACAAACTTTTGTTCCTTGAGTTCTAACAATGGATATCTTTACTATTTCCTTCCACAGTCAAGATTATTTTGATAACATAGTGTTGAGATAACACCTAGATGAACTTTTCAAAGGTTCTTTCATACACTCAGTAGTTATAAAAGTATCTGTGAGAGGTGCATTGCTTTCATTTTTTACTTGGATGACTGAAACTCAGTGAGGTTTGATGACACACCCTACCTTATTCAACCAGTAAACAGAAAGACCTGTATGTGAACTGAGGCCTTTTAAAAAGTAATAAAAAGTCATAAAGAATAATTTCATCCTTCTACCCTCTCCTGTTTTTCTTGATATTAGCTTACCTAACATTTTTGTTGTATATATTCTATTGTGTGCTTTGCCTTTTCATCCTCACTTAAAATCTTTCTGTCTTCCTCATAAGCCAACTCTTATATTTGTTTATTTATTTCATTTGAAATACTCTTTGTTGACACTCTTATATGAGATTTCTCATAGTCCTTTGCTGTTATTTAATTGTATTGAACCACCTTATGGAATTTTTGCTCTCTGTTGATTTTAGAGACACTTATCCATTCCCCTAAATTCTTAAATTATATTTAACTATTTATTTATTTGTTTGCTTATTTGTGTGCGTGTATGTAGCCATGCTAATCATGGAAAGCTAGTGGAGGTTAAAGGACAACATTTTGGAGTTAGTTTTCTCCTTCCCTTGCGTAGGTCCTTGGGTTAGAATTGATGCCCTCAAGCTTGGCAATGAGCATCTTTACCTCCTGAGAAATTTCACCCTTGTTGTCACCATTAACTAGGTTAATTATTATTGCACAAAGGGTTTCCACTAATTTACCATAGTTGCAAGTAAGCACCAAAATACGAGCTGGCCTTAAGTAAATCTTTAGAAGCTTTGAGACTCCATGTGCTAGGCTATGATGTATATAGACACTCTTTAGCACCTCCACTAAAGAAGTCTCAGTACTTCAGTGACCCCAGGATCTTCTTGGAAAAGCTAATACATTATCAAACCTTAGGCTAAGTCAGTGACCACTTTCAATGTCACTGCTACCATTTTACTATTATCAAGGTCTACCACAGTGGTCCCACAGCAGTATTAGCTAAACAGCTGTTAAAAACAAAATTACTGATTCCCATCCCAGACTTCTGAATCAAATACTTCAGTCTACACGATTTTGAGAATTACTGGTCTATACTGATTAAAGAGAAATCTAATCTTCCAAGTATGTGAATATGAGACAAATATATAAAATCAAGGTTAAGTGCTTATTCAGAGAGAGAATAACAATTTATAACATAAATTTAAGCTCCAACTGTACCTCTCTATATATTATCAGGGACATAACATTAATATTTAATATCCAGGGCAAAGAAGCTAGGAAAAAAATATGATTTGCACAGATATCACAAAAGGACAGAAAATTTCCAAATTCTTTCCTTTATGTATGATTTTATCTATACCACACATGTGTATGTATGTATGTACACATCATTGTATTTTGGTGTTAGAACTTTAGATGTTGATCTAAGTCAGAGGTGAGAAAGCTTTTTCTGCAAAGGACAAGGCAGTGACTAGTTCAGGATGTGTAGGACACAAGTTCTATTGTGACCACTTGATTCTACAGTACAAAAGTAACCTTATACACTATAAAGAGTGTGATTTTATTCCAACAGTAGTTCATTTTTAAAGCCACCCTGTGGGACAAATGTGACCAAGTGGCAGTGGCTTGCTGATCCTTAACTAAGCTGTCATTAAAACACATTTCTATTACCTGTACTTCCTCAGTGACTGGGGGCAGTGTGTGCAAAAGCAGGATCCAAATGTTGCATGAATAATTCACAAAGACATTGCTTTCTGTGAAGAAAATACATGTACTATGATAAATTAAGATTCTGTGTATACTGCTAAAGGCATTCACAGAATTAATTTTTAAAGCAAATCTTTTGCTGAGATAGATTATAAAATGCCCATATATGTTTAAGTTGATGATATGTATTTAGTAAGTATTCACTAAATATCTGTTGACATAATGACTGACTATTGGGCTTTGTGAAAATGGAAGTATTCTCTGTCAACTATCATTTAACATCAAGATTAGTGAGGGATGTAGCTCAGTGATAGATTGCTTGCCTTGCATGTATGAGGCCCTGGGTTTAATCACTGGTATGGGAAATTAAAGAACTAAGTATACTCTTTTTTTAAGAAAATGATCATGTGAGACACCATATTAAAACACTAACAATACAGGCACAGAAAATATAAGCTTTGTTAGAACCCTGTTTCTAGTACAAATGTCATTATGGGAAAATTATTCTCCTTCCCAAGTCTTGGTTTCCTCACCTGCAAAATGCCATTTACTTCTGAGTATAAAAGCAAACAAGACAACACAGTCGAGTGACTGGTCTGTCCCTTTGCTCTCCTTATGGCTAACTAGGAACCATGAAAACAAAGCACTACAATATCCTTAGAACTACATTCCAGATAAAAGGGAGAATACTGCAATAATTACAGTCACAATTAAACAACTAAACAATTAAAGAAATTGTATTGCTTATATCCAGATATCCACTTCACTCTTATTTTTCAAGCCATCTGAAGTGTGATTTATTCTTTCTAGATTTGAATCTTTCTTCCCATTTTTAGTTTCCTGGGGTACATTAGAGATCTACTTAGTGTAGTTGGACATATATACCTTATTTAACAAGTATTGTTCAGTTAGTTCTAATAAAAACATCAAATAATTATACATGGAAAAACCTATCCACGAATACACAGGAGAACAAAATCAGCAACCTCCCATCACTACATTAGGGGTTTGTTTTGTTTTTTGTCTGCATGGGACATTAGTGCAAAAGTACTAGGAACAATTATAAGAAGTAAATGAAAATAATCAAATTTTCAGATACCATTTTGAAAAAAATTAAGGCAACTCAAATAGATTTTATTTAAAAAGTCATAGCATTATTTTAAGTATAATTCAATAATAGGTTCTCAATAATTCTCTTTAATTTTTTTTTCTGGCAGGACAGGTATATTAGTTTTCCCCTCAACTTCATTATCTTTCAGAAAGGTAATAAGATATCAATCTCTTCCCTTATTTTTTATCAAGTCATATTAAAATTATTTATCTATTAAAATTACATTGAAGTGACAAGAACTTATAGTTGAGTTGAAATATATAATTAAAGGAAAGTCAAGGGACTGTTATAGATTGATTACTTAAGGACAATTTCTTATATAACATAAGTAGATAAATCTTAGATACCATATTTATTGTTATAAAACACAGTAATTTAAAATGCTTATTGATTTCTTATTTACTAGTTTATTTCTTCTAAAAATTTGAAAATACACTGGGATATAAGGCATTCTAGAACTATTTCATATTGTTCTATATATTTTCTTAATTTGTCCCATACTGTTTTCTTTGTAAATTGTCAAAGAAAAGATTAAGTCTACATATATAGAGATCACAGTGGTTGAGAGTCTCTAGAGATCAGGGATTCCACACCAGGTGGCTGAACAGCCACATGAAGCTTGAAGGGGCCTGCTTTCATCTGGTCATTTAGGAAAGAATACAAAAAGATTTGAAATCAAAGTCAAAAGTAAATATAGACTGTTTTCTTCTAAAACTTTAGAAAATTCACTTGAATTAAAGCCATAGAAAATAATCTTTTCCATATTCTTAAGTGCCAAGATGACATGAAATCTATCTACTCTAACAATCCCTCTAACAAGTTATAGAAATGAGAATAATCAATATTGGAAAAGAGGGATTAAAATACAAGTTATAAACTCATTGTGCTTCTTATATTGAAAGATTTACAAATGTGAGTTCAGCTTTACTGCTTTGACAACAAACTTTAGTAAATGGACTAACCATAAGTCTGACCTTAGGCAATAACTAATGAACCTGAGAGCATTTTAATATATTTTCTTATCACCAAGTGAAGCACTTTAAGTTATTATAGTTAGGCTGCATGACCTCATACAATTGAATCATGCTAGAGGCAAATAGGCTAATGTCTTTGATAGCAATTAGATAAAGGCAGGATGTTAACTTGTACTTTAAGAAGTGTTAAACAGAGGGACTCAACTCCTGGTTTAACAAAGTTAGAAATAACCTACATATATAAGAGCAGAGGTTAATATGGCAATGGCCTCTTTCACCTGTCAAAAGAAAATTAATTTTGTTTTATTTTAAAAAGTATTAGGTTATTTTATTTTTATAGAGGACACTTTGCTACTTTCTTAAAACATCATGATATACTCCAATATCAGAGAAGCTCCCATTAATGTTTATAATTTCCAATATACTTATCATTAGTTGAACAACATCCTCTTGTCAGTTATAACTACAGCGTCATTTATCTGAGCTGAACATGGAAGATCACAACAGTGAGATCAAATGATAAAACAGCACAATAAAATAATAATGATGGGGATACTAAAATCTATGATGTCACTGATGTGATGCACAATTCTCAGTATCAAGTGTAAGAAATATATAATTCTAAATATATGTAGCTGTTAATTGAATCATTTTCATATTACTCTTACTCAAAATTTATGATTATTAAAAGAGCTCTTTCAAACTTAAATCTGTATTATTTATCACTCCTCACAGATATAAACAGATACAGACAAGAGAACCAATTGGTTAGAATATTTCTAAAATTTCTTCATATCAGATGATTCTTTCCAATCTTTAAACTTACAGCTGGTGCTGAACACATCTTTGTTCACAATTACATTCTGTCTTCATAAGTATTTGTGAAACTTCAAATTGCACTAAACAATGGGTGTGTGTACACAAAGATACAAATCACAATCATAATCCATAAATATATACAATTGTGGAAGTATTACATTGTATTTCATAAACATGTATAATTATTATATAGCAAGGAAAATCAAACTTTAAAGATAGTATTTCCAAGGCATCTGTGCTTTAGGGCATTCCTAGTTCTTCTTTTCTCTGTTCTGCCCATGTTCTGACAATCATTTAGTACATTTTAGGCAGGCTTCTTAAAATGATGGCTAAAATAAAATAAACCAATGACAGCTTATGCTGGAGAGGATGTGGAGAAAGGGGAACACTCCTCCACTGCTGGTGGGAGTGCAAACTCATACAGCTGTTTTGGAGATCAGTATGGCGGTTCCTCAGGAAAATGGGAATCAGTCTACCACAGGACCCAGCAATCCCACTTTTAGGCATCTACCCAAAGGATCACATCCATGCAACAAAGACATCTATCTGTTCAACTATGTTCACAGCAGCATTATTTGTAATAGCAAGAACCTAGAAGCAACCTAAATGCTTCTCAACTGAAGAATGGATAAAGAAGATGTGGTACACTTACTCAGTGGAATACTACTGAGTGGAAAAAAAACAAAACAAAACAAAACACAATGGAATCTTGAAATTCGCAAGCAAATGGATGGAACTTGAAGAAACCATCCTGAGTGAGGTAACCCAGTCACAAAAAGAGGAACATGGTATGTACTTAATCATATATGGATTTTAGACATAAAGCAAACCTACCTATAATTCACACCACCAGAGAAACTAGAATACAAGGAGGAACCTAAGAGATTCATACAAGGTCTCTCACAGAAGGGGAAAAGTACAAGATCTCCTGAGCATATTGGGAGTATGGGGTGAGGGACGACACTGAATGGAGAGGGAATTAGGAGAAAGTTAAGGGGAAGAGAGGAGAACATGAGGGACCAGGAAGATTGAGTCTGGGAATGAATAGATGAGGAGAGAGAGAGAGAGAGAGAGAGAGAGAGAGAGAGAGAGAGAGAGAGAGAGAGAGAGAGAGAGAGAGAGAGAGAGAGCACAATAGAAGGAGCCATTATAAGTTTGAAGAGAAAACTGACTCTAGAGAAATGTCCAGGGACTTACAAGGATGACCCCAACTAACAATCTGAGCAACAGTGGAGAGGCTACCTTAAATGCCCTTGCCTAATAATGAGATTGGTAATTAACTTATATGCCATCCTAGAACCTTCATGTAGTAGCTGATGGAAGCAGAAGCAGACACCTACAGCTAAATGCTGAGTTGAACTCCTGGAATCCAGTTGCAGACAGGGAGAAGCGATAAGAAAAGGGATCAAGACCAGGCTATAGAAACCCACAGAGGCAGCTGACCTGAACAAGGGAGTTGTTCATGGACCCCCAGACTGATAGCTGGGAAACCAGCATTGGACTGACTCAGACCCCCTGAATGTGGGGTCTCAGTTAGAAGGCCTGGGCAGTCTAAGGGACCTCTGACAGTGGTACCAGGATGTATCCCTGGTGCAGGAAAGGACTCTGGGAGCACATTCCCCCATGGAGGGATACTCCCTTAGCCTAGAGACAGGAGGGAGGGCCTAGTCCCTACTCTAAATGACTTCACCCTCTCTGGGGAGGGGGGGTTGGAGGGCATGGGAGGGAGGGAGAGGGAACTGGGATTGATATGTAAAATAAGAAAAACATTATAAATAAACAAAACAAAACAAATAAAACCCCAAAACCCAAAACAAAACAAAAAAAAATTACTCTCAGGTCATTTTAATGCAGGCCAGTGTTTGAAACATTGAAACACTGGTCAGTTTCAGAGTCTGTTGCTGTGGAAGTGAAGATGTCCACTCAATTGCTATGCATGCTACATAATTGCAAAGCAGAAAAACAAAACAAAACAAACATACAAGAAAAAACAATAAAAAGGGAACTGGGACTATAAAACTTGAGAATTTTCAAGTTCCAGCTCTACTATGTAGTATCTGTAGGATCTTTAGTAAATCACTTAACTTGCCTGATTTATACAAAGCAAGAACACTGCATATTCACAGGGCTATTGTGAGGGTATAACTATATAACCAGGCTAGGTATTAATTTTAGCAAAGGAAGTTTGACCAAACAGCAAAACAAAACAGAACAGTTCTTTCCCTTTCCCCTGCTACCACCTCCTATATATGTTTATCCCAGGATTGGTCATATTGACAGATTTGAAAAATGTAAGCAATTTCTTCAAGGCATTCCCCAATTCTCTTGCCTACAAGTAATCTTTCCCTTTTCGCAAGCAGTCTACTTGCATTTTGTTACTAAAGCTTATTTCCACATTGTTTCACACTTTATGCATATGGCGTATCTTTCTAACGGTCACAAACATATATGATTTTAAAGAGTAAGGAGATTGTCTAATTTATCTTCATAGTACTAGCATTTAACATGATGTCAGCAACAGATAGGAGGTTTTGCTAACAGAAGGATATGAATGAAAAAACAAGGCAGGGATCATGTTTCTATACTGACCTTTCTTTTTGAACAACCATTAACTAAAAGAGGTCACTACAGCTCAATCAACACTCAAAGTCAGACAGGAGACATCAGATTGTGATTTATCAATTAGTGATTAGGTCAACTAATGGTTATTTGAAGGCTGGGATAGGAAAGAACCTTTGAAGAGTAATACATTGGCACTTTCTTAGTATGAAAATAGTGATAATTGCTCTGTGAAAGAGACAAATACATAGTGTCATATGGCTCAAAAGCCAGAGAAATGATGAGCAGAGTGGCTACTAAACAATAAAATGAGATCATTTTCTTTGATGTTCATAAACAAGCATTTCTGACTAAATTCTAAGAATACCTTATATGATATAGACTTTAAATTTACTGGAAAAGTTTTTTTTTTTCATTTAAACCAGAATATTTCCCTAATATTTATTGTTTCAGAGGAAAACATCTTTAAATAAAAACTACAGTCAGTGACAATAGCAACTATCTGATTTAAGAGTCCCTTTATATGGAAAATGATGTACTTATGTACATTTATCACAAATCACAACTATCTGGAAATAGACATTGAGATAACATACCCACCAGTTTTAAATATGTGATCAGACTGGCATTGTCAGATGTGAGGGGAAAACACACATACAGAGCAAGGAACACCAAATTGCTGAGTAGAAGAGAGTTTCTCAATGGAATATGTAAGTTAGGCCAAGAGACATGGGCTTCCAACCCAGCAGAAGAGACTTTGTCAGGGCAGAACTTGTTGGAAAAGGACCTTGAAGATTTGGGAGTGCATTACATTTCTTTCTTTCTTTTTTTTTTTTTTTTTGGGTAGGAATATTTAGTGCTATATAAAAGACTAAGATAAATAAGTAACTTGAGAACTTATGTCTTCTATTTTATGATTTATCAAATATATTTTGTTGTACGTAAGTCTAAACTTAGAATCTTTAAATTTTATATTAAAACTATGGCAAATATTCACTCAAGTTATTGATGCACTTTTTACCATTTTTATGTTTCAAGTTTCCTACAATCATGCCTATCTATATTCCTATTTATTTAAAATATTTCAAGGTGTTTAAAAATAATTTTGGAGTCAAGTATGGGCTATTTTGTTGAAAAATTTGTATTTTCACAGAGCATAAAAATATACTCTGCCAGAAAACTGCCTGAAGAGATTATCATGTATACATATTTAAGACTAGTGTGCATAGCTTAATCACATTTTTCTTACATTGCAGTTTATTTTTGCATTTTATAGTCCAGCAAATTGTCACAATAATAAATAAATGTGTATTTCACTCCATGTTTTGAAAATTCTATATTCCAATGGTTTGCTATTTTCACCTAAAAATGGTAGTGAAATTCCCTTAATAACCAATAGCACCTTTCTTGTCTGTACTCACTCTTTCTCTCTGCCCACGTGGGCCTTACTTCTAAGCCCATTGAAAATGGTGTTTTCCAAGCACGGGCCACATGACTTGTTCATATAAATGGAGCAAATTAAACTGTCTCCACATATATCCTATCACATTTGTAGTCCTGATTTCTCTCTTTAGCACGTGGCCAAGACACCGTATTATCTGCCTGCAGAGGTTGACCTCAGGATATTAGATTCTGCCACACAGCTCTCTTGTACTAAACCGAGGGGAAACACTTAATCACCCTTGCCTTTTCAGGAAAAAATCAACTTTAAATTTGCCATGATGAAAAATCAATAAACCAGTAATTGCTTGGCTTATCATTGCATGGAAGAACAAATTGGGAAGCGAAGCTTAGCGTCCACACAGATTTCAGTGAGACACATGGAGTTTCAGGATCACTAAGCTAGAAAAGGGAAAGGTCTCAGAGTGATAATTAAATCTACTCATGCTGATTTTTCTGCCAAATTTATTTCCCAAGAGTATATAAAAATGTTTCACTGCTTACTAGCCAGGCATAACTAATCAAATCAACATTACACCAACATATATACACCAAACAAAAAATGCAAATGTAAGACTATAGACACTAGATTAATACCGATAAAAATGTTAATAAAATTACTTGACATTTTTCCTTTAAATTTGTTTTGTTCTATGAATATCCATTAATAATTTATCAACTAGCATAACATCCTAATTATATTATAACCTTCCCATTGCTTTAAATGGTGAAAGTTTTGATTAAGCTATAAAATTTTATTTAGTCAAAAATAAATCTCAGACTAGCACATTAAGTATTTTCATTCCCAGAACAATTGTTTGTAGCTTGTTTCACCTAGCTTAATTCTTTCCCGATGTAAATACATGCTGTTATGTATAAATCAGTCCATTAGTCTACTCATTTCACCCCATTCAATGGAAGCTACTAGATCTGTTGTCTAAATTACGCTTCACACACAAAAACAGATCCATTGTCCAAAATAAAATGAGGACTATACATCATCCTTCTCGACAAGGCAAATACACACCAAGAGAAAACATTACTGGGGATACTTGGCGTTTAAAAATGACTCCTGCTAATAGACCTGATTCCAGGCAGCCGATCACCATCACTCTAATGGAAGCGCAACACAATTATACACAAACACTCGCACTGAGAGGAGAAGAAGGAGAAGCCTTGCTTTTTCTTTTGTTAAAAAATGATTTTATGTGTGTCCTTCAACTGGCTACTGGGAGTATGATAATTAAAACATTTAAAACAGCACAAGCCCCTCAGTCTCTAATCTGAAGCTCAGGTCAGCTGTCTGTAGATTCTAATTTGTCCTCCATTTGTATTCATGACAAGAAAATACTGAATATTTAACAGCAAACCAGCAGGAGGAGGTATTGTGGGCTTCGAGGTTAAATAATTTGATTTCTGTGCAGATTACATGTAACATCCAACAACTAATCTCACACCTGATTTGGCAATACAATTACAGTAACAATGATGCAGGTGCACCATCACTACAAAGTGAGGAATAAGAACTTTTCTCATGGGCTGGGAAGCAATAGCTTTCAAGTATTGCACTGCTCACCACACTTCTAAGGCCACTTTTTCAATACAAAAGCAAAAATAACTTACAAAGCATGTCAATAGCTCTGCTGCTGCTTTGATGGCGCTAGCAGCTCCTTCTATTTCAGCTCACTAAACAGCAGTGAGATTTGCAAACAAAACACAGGTCTGTCAAGGGGCCTGCATGATGTCTTCTGGTCCAGTCTCCTGCCTTCGGGCAGGAATACATTGAAACAGAAGCTTTGTTTTGATACAAGATAAACTTCCATCTGTAGAAAAGTTCAAATGTTCTTTTAAGAGAATGGACTGTTTCTTAAAAGTAATAAAACAACAATAAGGCAGAAGACCACAGCAAAATACCACAACTTCCTTACAAGACCATGGATTTCATTACAAATGTCCCAAAACACACACATACACATGCACATGAGAAAACACACACACACACACACACACACACACACACACACACACACACACACACACACGGAGGGAGGAAGAAGTAAGGGAGGAAGAAAGGGAGGGAGGGAAGGAGAAGAAGATTACAATTAAATATAAACTCCTGTAGCATGCATGGAATGCATGCTTAGAATACTTTAAGGAGTTGAAGAATATACTTGAATTAAAATTTCTGTTATAAAGAGAAATCAGCTTATTATACATAGTCATATCAAATCATGCAGAAATAAAATATATTTTATAATTTCACCATTTTCCATCTTTTAAATTTCTTTTTCTGGACAAGACTAAACAACTGCATTAATCTGCTTTTGCCCCCTCTTCTGATTGGTGATGTAGCTTGTCATAGTTATTAAACAATCTGAGGACAAAAATAACGATGAGAACATTCAGTCACTAAGTGGGTGCTACAATACTCAAGGGTCCTGCTGGGCCTTCTTTCTACACTGATACTATCTAATGTCATATTTTTAAAACATGAACTACAGTTCTAGCTACCTCAGGAGGTTGGAGTGGGAGGACTGCTTGAGTCCATTGGGTTCCCTATACTGGGCAATGCGGTGAAACTAGAGACATGTCCACTCTCTGAAATTTTAGAACTCCCTAGGGAGTCACCATCTTCCATTTTTAAATTACTACAGAAATAATGTTGTACTGGGCATAGCAAAATGGACACGAAAGCATGGTGGCTGCTTCCTCACAGTTCACACTCTACAGGAACCCATTGTCATTTAGTGGTACCTTGTGGGGAGTCGATCAATCCTAAGAGGGGAAGGGACAAATAAAGTAGCAGGACACTGGTCTAGACTTTCAAGAAGCTTTCAACACCTTGTTCACATATAAACTTAAATTTAGAAATCAACTTCCTGTGCTTGATTCCTATCTTCCTATTTAGTTTGAGATGGAGAAGTTCTATGGATCTCCTTTTTTTGCTCAGGGACTGGTAACTTCAAGATATCATTAGATATCTTTTTTTTTTTAAATCTTTTTTTATCATTAGATATCTTGATTCAAGATATCTAATATGATTCATGTTATTGGCCAAATTGGTTCCACAACTTCACAGGCCTTTCCAAAGAATGTGATAGCTTTTGTTGTATTGCATGATTTTTTAATATAAATTTTCAGTTGAGACTCTATTCTGATTTGTGAGACTAGAAATCACTAAGGACCAATAAGTAAGTTTTGTAAAAAAAAAAAAAAAACAAAAAACAAAAAAAACAGGAAAGCATGTGTGACTAGGAAGATTGAGTCAGGGTAGGAATAGAAGACAGGAGAGAAAGAGAGAGAGAGAGAGAGAGAGAGAGAGAGAGAGAGAGAGAACGAGCATAGAAGAGGGAGCCATTGTTGTTTTGAAGAGAAAACTGAACCTAAAGAAAGGTCTAGGACCTACAAGACTGCCGCCAACTAACAATTTGAGCAACCGTGGAAAGGCTACCATAAATGCCCTTCCCGGATAGTGAGATCAACAATTAACTTATCCACTATCATGGAGCCCTCATCTAGTACCTGTTGGAAACAGAAGCAAACACCCATAACTAAACACTGAGTCAAACTAAAAACTAGAATCCAGATGCAGATGGAGAGGACAAGACCAGGTTTCAGAAACACATAGACAGCTGACCTGAACAAGGAGGAGCTAACAGGCTCCCCCAGACTGATAGCTGGGAATCCAGCATGGGACTGATTCAGGCCCCCCTGAATATGGGTCTCAGCTAGAAGGACTGAGCAGTCTAAGGGACCTCAGACAGTGGAATCAGGATGTATTCCTGGCGCACAAAAGGGCCTTGTGGGCACATCCCCTATGGAGGGACACTCCCTTAACCTAGAGACAGGAGAGAAGTCCTAGTCCCTACTTCAAATGTCTTGACAGATTTACATGACCCCCACCTGAATGGCATTACCCTACATGTGGAATTGGGGTTGGGGGATGGGAGGGAAGGGTGGTCAGGGTGCATGTGAGGGGGAAGAGAGGTTAAGAAGAAGGAAAGGAGGGAGAGAGGGAGAGGGAACTGGGATTGACATGTAAAATAAAACAAACAAACAAACAAGCAAGCAAGCAAACAAACACCCAGTATTTAATTTTCTAGTTAGTTTACAAAGGTCTCTTTATGGTAGTTTTGTGTAAATACATGAAAGTTTTGGTTTATCTTTGTACCTGGCCCCCTCCCTTTTTACCATTTTCTTGCTTCTATATGCTTATACCTTCTAATCACAGTATTCCTTCCATTTTTATATAACATATGTTCTATTTGTGTGTGTGTGTGTGTGTGTGTGTGTGTGTGTGTGTGTGTGTGTAGAGGTCAAATTGGTTCTTTCCTTCTAGCTCCATGTGACCCTGGAGGTTGAACTTCAGTCACTTGGCTTTCACACAAAGGCCTTAACAAACTTGAGTCATTGACTAAACCCTAATACACTGGACCTGAATAAACAGGTCTGTAATGATATATATTTTTGAGTTTAGCTATGTGCACAGAGAATTACACAGAGGGTAAGTGAACATGGAGAAGGATCACCCCTTCTAGCTTTATAGGGATTAGAGAGTGGTAGTAACTGATGAAAGACTATACTTAATATGACTTAAATGTTAAATAATGAACAATCTATGCCAATGAAGGAAATTGGAAGAACTTTCTCTAAAGCTGAAGTACAGTGAATGTAAACAATATTACTTCCTAGCTTCCTAGAAACCAGCTCACAAGAATAAGGTTTATGTCCAGCTTCCTGAACTAGCAAGGTGAGTTTCAACATCTACAGTCCACTTCTAAAAGCTTGGTGCTGTCCATCTAAACTCTGTTTGAAAACTGTAAATCTGTTGTTGAATGTGAATGATGAGCAGTTTCAAGGACTCCTTTGCTCCAAGGATTTGCTGTGTTTCTATGTAAATACCTGTAACAGCATGCTTTGGAGTAGGAAGATGAAAACTGGATGGTGACTTCATAATAAAGAATTAAACTATGTTTAAATATATACTGATGAAGCTTTTTAATAAGTTACAGAATTTAAAAATAATATTATATGCAAATTTGCATAAATATAGAATTAGATAAGGTTTTATTACATAAAAGGCATGGCCAAATGTCAGTTACTAGTAAACAAAGTTTGTCTAACTTCTATCAGAGAAACTGTAACATAACAATTAGAAAAAAAAATGGAGACAGCAAGATGGCTCAGTGGGAAAGGTACTTGCCACCAAGCCTGACCATCTAAATTTGATCACTAGAATCCACATGGTAGAAGGAATGAAGCATCTCCTATAAGTTGTTCTCCGATATCTGTCCCCCACACACCTGAAATAGATTCATGAATGAAATAATAAATTAGGGAGAATTTTCTCATTTTTCATCAGTCCCTTCAAGTTGATATTCCTTCACATATCTCTATTGGGTTTTCAATATATGAAAGAAAAGTCTGGAATGCATTCATTACTCTAAATACACTAAACTATGGCAGACACCAAGGCAACTGCTTGATTTGTTTGATATGATTTTATTTCAATGGATTTAAAAAATATGTTATAAGTGGTAAATTTAAAAAATAAAAACATGTAAGAACTGACCCACAATTGTATACTATGCATACATTTCTTGTTTTTATTTGTTATTTACTTATGCTTAATTTTTCCTTCTTGTCTTCTGTTTACATTTGTATCTTTTAATTTCCTCATTGTTGTGACAAAGTAGATCAAAAGCCAAACATTGCCATAGTGTTTGGATTGGTAAGATGCTAAGCAATATAAATTTATTACTGTTGGTTGCCAAGAGATTACAGCTACACTATTAGCATGCTTTATGTCTCTTATTTTGAGGAATCATCAGATATAACACAAAGCAATTTAAAATTTAACAGTATGGATTTATAGGAGGTGGGGTTTATTAAGCCAAACCAAGAAAATGTTACAAGTCTTCCTTACTTTTCTGTCAAAAGTTCTCAGAGGGCATCATATTATAAGCCTTTCCTGAGGTTCTATATAGAAAACATCCTCTCTTAATCTGTTTCTTGCTATGTTCCATTGATCTTCCTAACATTTGTTATCATTTACATGTTTATTCTTCAATATGTCTCACCGCTAGGATGTTGTTCCAATACATTATTTTCTACCTACAGCCCAAAACAAGAACAGCGTCTTTCATGTAAGAGGCACTCAATAAGTACTTGTAGAATGAAATGAATAATTAACTATGATAAATACTACTATGACAAGAAGGCTAGAGGACAGTAATCACAGGAATATTTTATACAGTTCACTAGCCCAAGCATCTCAGTTCAGTCAAATTTAATATCAAAATTAACTATACTAATTATTGAAATATACTTTCATATATTCCAAGATTTATTCCCATATGTATAATACAATGACTCTCTCCTCCTCCCAACAGTGTTGGAGATAAACCCATGTGCCTTGGTAAGTACACCACCATTGAGTCACACCTCTAGCCCAAGTAAACGAATTGCAGCAATCATTACCATAGTCCAATTTCAGAACATTTCCATTATCACCAGGAGAATTTTAAAAATATTCCCTTTTCCTACTCTAGCTAATAAGTCATAAGATTTGTAGACATGTGTTTTTTTTCTGAGTATTTATATAAGTAGTACAGTATATAGTCTTTTCTACTTGGTTTCTTTAATCTAGTATAGTGTTTTCAGGCTCATCCATGTTAAACTATCAATAGCTCATTTCTACTTATACATTGCATATAGTTTATCAATTTGTCCAATGTTATTTATTTAGGTTTTATCCATTTGTGGCCACTGAAAAGCTGCTGTGGATATTTGTATTCAATATATCTTTTGGGTTAAATATATATGAAAAGGATTGCTAAATATACTTATTGTTTAACTTATTTTTTAATGTTTTAATTGAAATGGAATTGTATCACTTTATTCCACCCTTTGTTCCCTCTAGCCACTCCCAGTTACCCTCCTTGAACCCCTCTCATCATCCCTAAACTAGAAGCTCTCCAACTATCTTAAGTGTATGAACCATCTCACTTTCTTTGATTATCAATAATTGTAATTGTGTTTTTTAAAAAACTAGGTAGTATGCATTTTAAATTTTTTTAACTAGTTCTTTGAGAGCTTTGCATTTCATACAATGTGTTGTGATCATAGTCACTCCCTATTTTTCTCAGATACACATCCCTTCCTCATCCATCCATTTTCAGTTCTTTCTTTTAGGACAATTGTGCTACCCAAAATATTCTTGGAAGTGTAGTCTTCCATTGGAGTATGGTTAACTTGTGAGGCTGATACAATTTACAGAAAACTGACTCATTTGCCCCCAGCAACTAATATGGCTGGGGGTTAGGACTGTGTGCCCAGTTCTCCTCTCCATGCTGGGATTTAGTCTAGCTTGGGTTTGCACAGTGTTGTGCATGCTGCCTTGCTGAGTCCAAAAGATATAATGTAAGTAGATAGGAATTTCTCTAATGTGGGTGACATGTTTCTGTTTTAATCAAGTTCTAGCTTGAAGAAGCTGGTACTTTAAAAATGAATAACGTGAGAAATCATTTTGTGTGTGGTGTTACTTACAGACACACAATATTGATTCACAGAAATATAAAAATGACCTGGTCAAAAGCCTATGACTTAGGAGGGGATAGTATTTGTGCTTTGCTAAAGGAACACACTGTCAAAGTTTAAACTTGTAGGTTAGTGCTTCTCTCAATCCTGGCCAGAGATGTTACTTTCTGCAGTCAACAGCAGTTAATGCAAAGACTCACAATTGGCCAAAATGGTGCACATAAGTGACTACTGAGTGCTTGGCCTTAAATGGGACATGGATATCACACCCCACTCCCAAGGCAGGGTGAATACTGTGAAAGGGGTGGGGGGAGGAACAGAAAACTGTAAAAGCTGGAGAACGGGAAGAATGTTGTGAAATACAGCTTTCTGGTCATGAATGGCAGTTGCATTCAAGAATTCATGGCAGCTTGGGACAAGACCAACACAAAATCAATCAACAGTCCAGGAAATACCAGAAATTGGACTCAAAACAACAACAACAGCACCTCAGTGAAACAAAACAAAACAGATGGAGAGTGCATGGGCGGGGGGGGGGGGAGTGAGGTTGTATACAGAAATAATGAGGAGTGGAGTTGGAATAATCATGATATGCTAAATTCCTTTATGAAATTGTCAAAGAACACATGAAACATACTCCAAAAAGATTTTTTTGGGTTAAATTTAAGTTTTTACTTGGTTAGGGAAACTTAAGTAGAAACTAGGTATTTTGGGGAAACTACAGAAGAAATTGACTTTGTTTATAATGTTAAATGGTGTTTTGAGAGATGGATATATAAGAAGTAAGACAATATCCCAATTATTTATTTTACTTTCCTTTAAAATTATTATTAATTATTCCTAGAATAAATTGTGGTT
Organism: Phodopus roborovskii; assembly: GCF_943737965.1. Classification (NCBI taxonomy): domain Eukaryota; kingdom Metazoa; phylum Chordata; class Mammalia; order Rodentia; family Cricetidae; genus Phodopus; species Phodopus roborovskii. Next base: position 2,720,026 of record NW_026126540.1, on the reverse strand, counting down.
TTCCCCCTACTCCTATTTCCTCTCACCTCCTCCTCTCCCATCTGGGGCATTGAGTTCTGCCCCAGGTCCCTGTGCTATCTAGTCTCAGGTTATTGGTCACCCAAGCAGTGTTGAGATTGGCTTCCATCTCATGCAGTGGGCCTTAAGTCAAATCAGACACTTGGTGGTTACTACTACAAGCTTTGTGCCACACACATCTTGCAGGTAGGACACGGTTGTAGATCAAAGTGTTTGTGGTTAGGTTGGTGTTTATGTTTCTCTTTTAGTAGCATTCAAAGTACCTTCCTGTATGAAAGATACTGTAACACAAGGGTGAAGGCTCTATGTAGGCATTGTCTTGACATCTCCATGTTCAATGAGTTGTGTAGGTGTTGTCCTCATCAATGGGGCCTTGCTGTCAGTTTGTCTAGAGTAATCTATAGTCTTCACAACAGCCTGGATTGTTTGGGGGTTCCTATGAGACCTCCTTGACCAACAATTCCATTAGATGTAACCTAATCCTCAGATGGGAAGCTTCACTTGGTATTAAGAGATGGCTACTTGGGGCTCTGTCTACCCAGTTAGCTGGCAATTTCAGTTAGATAGCCTTTATAAATGTATATATTTTAGGAAGCTTCCATGGATTTGTTAGGTTTCACCCCAGGACAAATGGCTGAAGTGCCTACTTATCATATAAAAGCAGACTTGACCTCCAAGTTCCCACTGCAATCCCTCCAGTCTCTACCTGTTACAGGGTCCTCTGGGCTGGCATGCTCCACCCTCTACCCTCAAATTTCCAGCCCATACTGCTAGGCTGCTCTTCTCTATATAATCCAATCATTTTAGTTGTCTAATCTTTATTGTGCTGCTGAACCTGGTTCCTCCCCTCCACCCCACCCTTTTCCTTACCCTCATCCTTCAGTCTGGTAGTGTTCCTTCTATACTCTCCCAGATAACCCCATCCCTGCTTCTGGCTCTGCTCTCCCACATATCTATAACAAATCTTCTCATCCACCATACCTAGGAGCAGTCATGTTTCCTTTTCCTTCAATCATTTGGTGCTTTCACACTACCCCTCAAATGATCCTTAATTTTAGCTGTTTCTCCTCGTATTCTCTCCCTTGTCCCCTCTTCTATCATTTCCTCCCATTTGGTCCTCCCATTTCAACCCTCTCCTGTCATCCATTGACAATTATTTATTCTATTTCCTATTCCTAAGCTATCTGACAGTAGAGTAGAATCTCTTACTCTATCTATACCTCACCCCTGTTGTTCAATGGAATGTAGCTTGGTTTTCATTGACCACTTCCAAGGGTCATATGCACATACTCGTATGCATATAATCACACAAGGACAAATATCAGTTACAAGTAAAAAAGTAAAAATAGATCCCAATTTTTCAATACTAAAAAAATAAAATAAATAAATAAATGAAAGTCTTAAGTTACCTAATAATTATGAAATTTTGGGTACTTTTCTGATTATTTTGAAAAAAGCTTACCAAAGTGAATTTTACTGAGAAAAAATTACCCCTGGTTAGCCTTGTAATTAGATTTGCAGTTTAGATCAAATTTTAATTAATTTTATAGGGAGCTAGATTTTTACATTGAATATTTCATTTTTAATGTGAAAATAATACAACATACAGTCTCCTATTTTATACTAAAATGTCTGGGATATTATAAAGGTAAGTTTAAGTAAAACTATGTTGAGAATTAAATAGAATAGAACCTCAGAAAATAAAAATCTGTATAGAGTGATGGGAAATTTTAAACAAATTTTCTTTCTAAGGTAAGTGGCATAGACATCAACACTGAGTTACTCTGACCTAGTCATTCTGCAGGAATAACTTGCCCCCACAGGTTATGGTTTTGCTTAAGTAAAGTGTTCCTATGCTAGTATTTAACTGCTGTTGTAAAAACACAGAAAACTTACGTAAATGAATAAATTTTATCCTGATGTTGGGACAAAATATTAAAAAAAAAAAAGTGTTCTATAGTTACAGTAAAGTCAATCAGACTTAGAGTAGCAAAATACAATTGAAAGGTGTCCTATTGTCCTCTTGGAAATTAAAGTTCCATTTAGCCTCCAAATAATTTAGCTCACAATTACAGATTGTCTCATCTCTTTACTATCACCTCATGCCCACTAGTCATTTCTTCCACAATAAGTATGATGTCTATGACAGACAGAGAACCATAGCCATTTCCAGTTCCTCAATGAGTTCTACAGTAGGTATGCAAAAATGTGCTAGAATTTACAAAGGAAAAAGAAGAGCAACAACTGGTCACACAAGAATTTCACACTATTTTATTCTAACTATATATTTAGGTCGTAGATAAAAAAATATCTAACTTCCTTAATGGATGGGAAAATTGGGTTTAAAGAGATCACCTAAGGTTATATAGAATGAGAAGACACTGACCTCTATTTAAATTTTCTAAAATGTATTAATATCTTTTCATGATTTTTTTTTGGCTCTTCCTGCTATACAGTGTGGGCTCTTATGCTGCAGCATTGGTTTTCATTTTCAAGATCTATTCATATGGCACAAAGCAGTACCCAGCATGTAGTGAACACTAGGCAAACACACACATACATGTTTATGTTTTAAGCATTTCATGTGTGTTATGTATGTGAGATTATGAGTGTACCACAGCGAGCACATGGAGGTCAAATGGAAACTCCAGCGAGTCTGTTCTTTTCTTCCACCTTCACACTAATTCCAGAAGCCAAAGTCAGGTTGACAGGCTTGTGACGCAGGGGCCTTTGCTCACTGAGCCATCTACGAGGTTTATTTTTAAATGACAAAAGTTACTAAAAGGTCAATGAAGAAATATATAGCATCATATATACAGCATTATACTCTTGTGCTGTAATTCTAAGTAACAATAATAGCTTATAGTCTTTGTAATTTATGAACTACTTTCTAATCATGACATGGCATTTTATAACAACTCTAGGCAAATTTTATTGTCTTGCTTAGTACGGAGTCACAGTGAGGTTAAGTTACTTATTCAAATACAGAATCAAGAAATGGCAAGGCAGATTCTAAAGCTCAATCTCTTTTGTCAGCTAGAGGATACCAGGGCTGTTTCCACAAAAGCACCACTGACTCCCTAGATTTCATCGACTCTCCTGAAATTAGACAGTGATGGGCATGCAAGAGGTATGTCTGCTTCCTAATGCTTAATTTATGGTGAAAATGGCTAATTGAATATAAAGGCTATGGCTTTGAATTGGTATTGTAATTTATGTTTATAGAGAAGAGAAAATATTTAAATTGGTAAGGAAATAAATGATGGGTGATCACTGGAGACCTATCAATGGTCACACAGATATCAGTACAACTGTATTTCATGAATAAACCATCTTGCTGGAAAGAGCTATAATATGATCAAAATTGGTTTCCAACTCCATAAAGAGTATAGCTAAATCTGTAATACAAAATATGCCAAAAATTATTAGTATTAATCTGTTCGGATGATGAGAAGATGTAAGTAAACAAGGTCAAAATTTGTGATATACTTAAAAACACGGAAATTGCATTTATGATAGCCAACACTGTGTGTAATGAATGTATCTTTAAAAGAACTATAGCACTATTAAAAAGAGAAAATAAAGATTTCTGTCTTTGTTAAAAATTAAAAATTAATTAACACACATTGACTATAGTTAATGCTATGTCATATAACACAGATAAAACTGCATGTAAGAGAAAGGCTAACAAGATTTTGCAACCACATTGTTGCAGACATGGCATCAAGGGGACTATAAAGGACAAATCACTCACTGCTGAGGGAAATGAGACAGATGCTTTGATAAAAGACAAAGTGATCTGGAGTGATTTTTGACTCAATAATGTCTCAAGGAAAATACATCATACAGCAACATATTTAGGTTAAGTAGGTTTTCTCCTTATGAATATAACACTCTAACATTATAGCTAATGTGCTAAAAAGACAATTATTGATATTTTAAATATACTGTATTATAAAGCATATAGGAATGTCACATCTGGCATACTGGAAACACAACTATCCTAAGGAGATATTTTAAATCCTGTAGGGGAACTACCTAATATGGTAAGTCAAAGTGGGGGAGTTCTCTCGAGTGCTTAAATCTAAGATATTATAGCATATCAGAATAGATAGCCAATTCAGAATTGAGGCCATGGAGGGCAAGCTTTCTAGTTTGCCAATTGAACAAACAGTGACTCTTTAAAGAATAGCCAGGTACCAGTTATCACAGTCATTTACATATTTAGATGTATTTACGTATTAGAGCCCATATAGCTCAGAAAATCTCAAACTTACTAGGAAGTCAAGGTTGGCCTTATGCTTTTGATCCTTCTGCTTCTACAACCCCTACTCACTATGTAGCCTAAGTTGGCTTTGTTCTTAGGATCCTTCTGTTTATACTCCCTCCTCCTCCCCCCACCCCCTAGCTTGTCAACAGCCGGGAAGACAGGCATACATGACCATGTCCAGCTTCTGGGCTTTTAAAAAAGATATGTAAGAACTCCAAACACTCATCCTTTTCTCTGGATTTTAAGTGATAAATCACAGTAAAGGGAAAGAGGGGAAACAGTTCTCCTTTTGAATACGGTAAGACTAAGAACCATAAAGCACTGGAATGGGCAAAATCTCTAAAAAGGGGATCTTAGAAATGAGATGTTTAAGTACGGTCCTGAAATACTGAAGGCAGGTCAGCCATTGAAAGTGTTCCTACAGACTAATTAATTAGAGAAAACAGGAAAGGACACTGATACTCTGCTAAAACACATGCTTGCATTTAGAGAACTTCATCTGTGGATCCAAGAAACCTAAATGATAAAACACAATATGAGAAGAGCTCTAAGTAAGGACAAGATCACTATAGCACAGAGATGCTTAGGAGGTGGAATGCAAGACTCAGAAAGGAAGTCAAAGCATAGAGGAAGGAAGAATTAAGCCATACTCTCTGTGTATGTGGTGCATGCACATATGTAGGAGAATGTGTGTCCATGTACATGGATACAGAAGTCAGAGAAGGATGTTGGTTAACTTCCTCTATCATTTACCATCTTACAAATGAGACACGGTCTCTCTGATCCTATTTAGTCTACACTGGCCAGGACGAGCCCCGGAGATTCATGTGTCTCTGACACCCAAAGCTGGGGTCTTAGGAGGCATAGCCACACTTGGCTTTTTCATGGGTGCTGAAGATTTAGATTCACATCCTCTTGCTTTCACAGGAAGTGCCCTTCTCTGTGATGATATCTTGCACAAGCTCCATTCTTTGATCCCCAGACAGGCTTTATTTGTACAAGCAAGATATCTCCATACTTTTCCAGTCAGCATCTCCCCCCACACTTAACTATATCACTTTTTAAAACAAAGGGTAAAGCTTGTGGTTTATGATTGTTTAAGGAGACCTTCACCACTTACTGCCTGGCTCTGTAGGTAATGATGAAGTATTATGCCTTATGGCCAGTCCTCCAAACATTACAGGAATTATATTATAACACAAAACTCAGCTTGGAAGGATTCACTGAGTTAGAATATGTAAAATACTCTGAACATTGCTGGAACCTCCTTTCCCTTTAGCTTCGATTATTCAAAATCTCACCTTGATGAGAGGATTATTAGAGAGAAAGGGAAGAAAGAGGAAATTAAGGCTAATTTTCTTTATTTCGTATCAGTCAACTGTGACAAAAGACTTGTGTTCTAACTTAAATAAACATGACTCGAAGTTTGCCTTCAGCCTCTGTTTGAACTGCCTCATATTATGTTCACATTTTCACTGACCACCATTTCCATAAATAATTTAGCATAAGCTGCCTGAGGTTTTTGGAAACAAAAATATTTGACATTTTAATAAACATAACGTGAAAAAGAATTCAAAAGCCACTATACTTACACCAAATAAATTAATTAGAGATAATTTTGTTTTGTAAACAAAAGACCATTATGCTTATAAATACATTAAAACATAACTAGTACCCTTAAATGAATACCAAATTAAATATAAAAACAACATTTGGAAAACCCAAGTGGTATATCAAAGCATTCTAGAAGTTAAAGTTATTTTCAATGATCTACTTTAAAATTATACTAAGAAAGCTGGACATGTTGTCATATTTCCATAATCTCAACCCTTAGAGAATGATGTGAGGAGATCGAGAGCAGTATGAGCTACATTAATAATATGCAGGCTATTATGAGCTCCATGTCAAGACTATTTCAAAAACTGAGCAAGTATAGCCAGAACATTTCTGAACATATATGGAGAAGAGAAGAGGCAAAGTGAGATATTCTTCAAGTCAAAATAAAAAAAGGGAAATCAAACTGAAAAATTTAATATTCATTTCCTGAAATAGTCTGAAGTTGGAAATAAGTACCCACCTTTAAGGTACTTATTTGAATTACTGCTTACTTTTACGAAAAGATGTATCTTTATATAACTCTAGTAGAGTGAAAAGAGTTAGTAAATGGCTTATGAATGAAGGCCCATCAACATATGCTAGGAATATCAGTAAGTGGAGACCCAACTTAGCTATGTTTAAGGACAACAGGAAGTACTCCAATTGGAGGGATGTAAGGCACAACAGTTACCCTGGACACATTTTTGTATATAGCTAACTTTTATTTTGGACACAATACTTTCAAACATAATATGCTATTGATTTAGGAACACTCAAAGGAAAGGACTGCATAATAGTCAAAGTGAAATTGCAAGGTACAGCTTTTGCAATGCTAGTACAATAGCTTTGTTGAGATAACAGAGAGTGGATGAAGGAAGCCAGATAGACAATATTTATCTACATTTGAACAATGCTTTCAACCCTGTGTTGCATATCAGCATGCTGAGAAATTAAGATATGAGTTGTATAGATGATGTGACAGAGTGAATTACTAGTGGCTTCTAGATCTGAAATAAGGGATTATTATCCATTCAGATATAGAAGTTCATACCAATGTATCTATCTCAAGTTTTAATATGCAGCTAGACTAATTATGTGAAATAAAATAAATGTAGCTTATACATTAATCATCTTCAGGGAAAGGTTAATTTAATAGAATTCAATATAATCCACCAGAAAAAAAATTTGGAAGAAACAGTAACAAAGAATCTAAAAAGTGACTGATTTATCTATACAAAACAAGCACAGGGAACCTCATCAACAGAAGATGTGCCTTTCATATTTTAGTATCAGTGTCATATAGGTTAATTAGTTGAATTTTTCTTCTATAATATATTGTTTTCCAGTTTTTTATGCACAGAAAAATTCTTAAGATAAAATCATACGGCAAATACTGATAGCATTTCTTATTATTTAACTTTGTTGCATGACTGTAATTCATTAGAGCAACTGTGTTAACAGGTAAGGTCTTATCTTGGAGAAAGGACATAGCGGAATTGGCAAGCACTTTCAATGTTATTATTTAAAATCCAATAAGCTAGTTGAGTCTGGACTTAAAAGAATAAAAGGCAACTGGCCATCATGTAATCATTTGTTCATACAATAATTCTATATTTCTATTATGTGTGAGGCATTGTGATACTAGGTCATGTATAGTCCTGTAGTGTACATTTCAGTTAGCATTACAGAGTTGGGAAAAGGCAACTAAAACAGCTATTGTTGTAAGGCTGGGATTTTTCAACAATTCTCAGATACTTAAGTAGAAAAGGTACTATATATCATATACTTTAAAGACTGCTTAACATAGTTAATCTAAGTTCAAGAATATTGTAAATAGAGTTACAACATAATACTCTAATACCTGTAGGTATTAAAATAACTTAAAGTATCTTTTTTGAAGGATGAAGGACATTTAGAACCAATTTATGATAAAGAGATATTAGAAATATCAGCATATTGGTTATTATTTGGAAAGGCAAGATTTGAAAACATTCTTTTTATCAGGCTAAGAATTCATATTACATTTGTTTATATTTCATCATAATAATGCTAAAATCTGCAAATACTAGCATTTCTTATTTTTCAAAAATTGGTAAAACTGTAAGATCTGAATGAATGCCAGTAGGATAAAATACTACAAAAATGGTTGACTATAACATGCACTACTTGTGACAGACAGAACCACATATTTTATAAGGTCAGTGTTATCAATTGATTGTATTGATTCAATGCCATACAGCACTTCAGATCCCTTAGACTGTTTTACATCCAGAGTTCTATCTACTAGTCTACAGCACACCACAGACATCAGTGAAATCAGAGAATGCATTGAATGGAGGCCTCATTGTGCAACGGTAGCGTGTCTGACTCTGGAGAATGCACTGAACTGCAAATGTCAACAAGTCCACTTTACAGAGCCAAGAGAAGAGAATTTGCTAATGGTTTTTGCCACCAGAGTTCATTTCCTCAGGGTGTTTTAACATTAGCTGATCATAGATAAGAGCATACAGTCAGGATTTCTGCAGGTCAAATCAGCAAGAATGACATACACATACTTGTGCATGTGTTTTAGTTTGAATACATGTCTTTGTAGAGTTATGTACCAAAGCCTACAGAGCTTTCCTATAGGTTGGCACTAATGCTTGGATCTGATGGGGTGCTGATGTTAGCATTTTAAACTTCCAAATGCAAACATTTATGGTTTTGCTGGGTCGCAGAATCTAACCAGAGATGAAAAACACAGTTTTGGGGGTGGAGGGGTCTTGGCTGTTATGGTAAAAATCTGTTTGAATTAGAATAAAATTTCAACTTTTTAATTTACTCAGTAATATACAAAGCTAAAATTTGCACTCAACATATTATCAGTCTTTCAACTTCTCACTACATATTCCTTTTTATGAGCTTTTGAGAAACTGAAAGATTCATAATTTGTTCTAAGTGTTTGTGTAAGAGTGTGTGGATGAATGTGCTTACCACAGTGCTAATGTGACAGTCAGTGGCTAACTTTCTGGTGTCTGTCCTTCTACTATGTGGAACACAAGGATAGAACTCAGGTGGTAAATCATGGGGGAAAGTGTTCTCTGCCACTAAATCATCTTAGTGGCCTTTTAGAATGTTTTCAAACTAATTTTACGCTAGCAAACATTAGTGCCAAGCAATGGTCATAGTGTAATGCTGTTACTTAGTTTGCGATTATGAAACGGCATGAAGCTCTGTGAAGGCATATTCTATGGCCTATCCAGGGAATACAAGCATTGTGCCAAATAGTTACTCCTTAGGGGGCAAAAAGAATCATATATATTTACCTTCTTCTTTTCTTCTTTTTGCTTCTTCTTCATTCCTTTCTTTGGCTTTTAATGCTTCATCAGCTTTTGCTGTAAGAAAACAACAAAATTTCCTGCATTTATTTTGTGTATATCTTGTAAATGAGAACAGTGGGCAAAGGAAACAGAAATTTAATGTTTATTTCCATGAAATTGTCATAAGAAAGAAATATGGCAGTTATGAATTAAAAGTACATATTTGTATTCTCCATTCAGAATTTATATCCAGAATACTTATTTATAATCCCAGATTCTTAGTTCAAATATCCTTTGTAAAAAAAAGAAAATGAAATTGAGGAATGTGAAGTTAAATCATGACATATGAATTTGGAAAAACAGTTGGTTATTAAAAGCCAGTTGATTTACCAGTGTTTGGAGGACTCAAATTTGATCTATAAGAAACTTGCAGTATCTGTGCTGCAGTATCAGATTAGGTGGAGCTTTGTTCTCTCTTTTTCATGCACATCATAATAGAGCTTTATTCATGTTATGACAGCATTTACTAAAAAGGATCTTTTTTTCTCTCTAGAACCTCTTCCCTTATTACTTAATTATCTACTAGTTGCTCAACTGCAGGGGTTTTTCAAACACTTTACTACAGATGTTAAAGAAGATTAAAAATATACAGCACAGTAACATGGGACTATCAATATACTCTGTAAATTAATTAAATTTCTGTTCTAGCACATCATTTATTCCGAAGCATTAACGTCTCAAAGGAGCGATTCTCCTTTATTGCCGTCTTACTGCCTGATGAGTGAACTAAGCGAAAATAAGTCTCTAATAGCATTAGAGTTGATGAAATATTAAGTTAAAAAAGTATTGCCTCGTCAAAAGAAAAAGAATCAGACCGTGCCAGCATTAAACTTTGGATCAGCCTTTATCATAATGATAACAGCAACTAAAAACTGTGACTTTAAAAAACATACTGCAGTTGTTGCTGCAAATATGTCTCCTATACAAAATTAATGTATCTTTATACCTATAAAATCTGGCCAAAAGAAGGGATTTAAGGAAAATTCATGTAACATAAAAAATTAATTTTTCTTCAAAGTTTGATTTTCTCTACCATCATTACTGACACTTATTCTTAAGGTATAAAACTCACATAATGGGGTTATGAGTGCTATATCTAATGACATAGACATCTGTTTCCATTTATAAGCTTTTATATATACTTACACTGTATTTAAAGTCATGAAACATTAAAGCTTTATGTCATTTTACATCATTGCAAAAATCTACTAAATTAGATAATAAAAACAAACCAGCAGTAACTCTAAAGACTTTTACTTCATTTACACTTTATTCACCCTGGTAGAAGGACAAGGATAATAGAAATTCCATTTAAATTCAATTTTGGTTATATGTGTAATTGTAGATATACCCCTTGAGTCATGTAAAATGCTCGGCTTATGTTTCTTTCAAATTATCCCGCTCAGATTCCCATTCTACTCCTTACAACCATCTTCAATATGTATTAGCAGAGCTCATTAGGCTGAAATTTAATAATGCAAACATCAGGTGCATTTCAAGAGCCTCCATTAACAACGTAAGATGGATTGCTTATATATAACTCTTGGGCCAACCGGGCACAATTTAAATTCAATAAAGTAGCCTGCCTAAATCTGATTTATCTATTTGACTATGCTGGTTTGTCCTTTCTTACTGATTTGTTGCTATACATGGACAATTCATTGGAATATTATTTTGTATGCTTTTAAAAAACTGAAAATGGTTCTGGTGCTGTGGTTAAATATTTTATGTAATTCATCTTCATACTGTCAATCAAGATTCTCAAGTATTTGGGTATGCATGTAAATAAAGAATCCTGTGAATTTTGTTGAAATAATATGGATAATCCACTTTTTTCTTAGTATGTGTTAGTTTATTTTAAGCTCCTGGACAAAACCTGGCTTAACTTAATTATAAAAAGTTCAGTAGGGGGCTGTAGAGTTGGCTCAGCCCTTAAGTGCACTTTCTGCTCTTTCAGAGGACCCAGGTTTGTCTCCCAGCACCCACCTGACAGCTCACAACTGCCTGTAACTCCAGGCTAGTACAGGGGAAAGGGGTTTTAGGGGAGGGCTTTGGTCCTGCCTCAACATGGTGATGGGACAGAATTCCTTGACTCTCCATGGGAGGTCTTACCCTCTCTGAAGATCAGATAGGGGTGGGTGGGTTGAGGGGAAGGTGGCGGGAGTGGGGAGAGAGGAGGGAGCAGGAACTGGGATTAGTATGTTTAAAAAAAAAAAAAAAAACAAAACAAAACCTAAAATGAACTATTAAAAAAGTACACAGTGGTCACTATGTCCTCCATAAGGAATATGAGTGAATTCACTTAGAGAGAATATATATTAAAAATGAACCATCAGGATAAACTCCTCTTTGATTATTAGAGGAGTGTGGCATAATCAGCACCCCCAAACAGCTTTATGTTATTATAATGTAAATGTGGAAAGAAGCAGAACTTCTCTAGTCATCCGTATATAATTTAATTTACCTGAAAAACTTATATTGCCCAAAGTTAAAAAATTCCATTATCCCTATAAAACAGTATATATTGCTATTGGCTGTACCCAAACTGAAAGATTTAGTAACTTTCATCCTTAGAGTCAGGTAGTACTTCAGTCAGGAAAGCCATAGGTGATGTCTGTTCTTAGTTCTTTGTCAATAATCAACCAACATCCTTGATACCCTAATATTTCCTCATCTCTACTTCTACTTACCTTCAAATTTTCACATCAGTCAAGATTACTACCATTTTTGCCTTGTTTTATAAAATAAACCCATTCACTTGTGTTTTAAAGCCTATTCTTTTTCATAGCCTTTGGGAGTCTTGGTTCTTAAGGTTCAAATGCTTTATTCTCCATCTTCAACCACAAATACACCGAGTCTCACAAACTCTGCATAGTGCTTACCTTTCTTCCAGCACTGCTACTACCTTCTCTCCTTTAAAACAGCTGCCTCACCCCCAGGTTGCAGTGGTCATGAAAAATTCTTTTATAGCTAAGTGTAATGGCCACCTTAGTTATATTCTCTTTGTTTTGTAAGATTGGCTGTGGATATAGCTCAATGGTAAAGGGATTGCCTATTATGTGTGAGACCACAGATTCTATACATCACAAATAAATAACTATCTTTTCTAAGTGCTCTAATATTCTCACAGTGTTTTGACTGCTCTCTTTCACTACTTCAATTTCTGTTTTCGGGTAGCACATGGAAAACCTAAGTTATCTATAAACCTTTCACAAATATACCTACCTATCCATAGTCCCTTTCCTGAGCATTAGAACTACCCACTAGATATTTCAAAATTTTGCTTATAGTTGAACCCACAATCTTTCCCTTATTGTTTCCTAGGACCTCTTCCCTTAGTATATCCTGCTTTTTAACCCATCATCTAATCTCTTGAACTCACAGTTTTGTGACATTTCCCTCCAGCTCTTATGCTTGTGCAGTATGGCTGATCATCAGCTCTGTGAGATTATCACTAGAATGTGCTCACTCCTTTCCATTTTCAGTAGTCACACTCAGATCATCTTTGTTCTCATGTTACTATTTTATTCTGCCCTACTAATCACCTTCCTTCCAATGCATTTTGCACATGACCATAAGGGCAAGGAATGCATTCACTGCTTTATATACTCAGAAGCACTGTCTTTAGAGAACAAAGAAAATGTTGACAAAATGAATATACTTTTATAAAGCCCCCAAATAATCATGGCACAGTGGAACCACATGAAACATGTGCATATACAGAGTACTACATACCATATATATATACTTCTAGAGACATTGAACCCAAGTCCTTAGCATGCCATTTGAAGCCCTTCAGAATCTGCAATCAAGGTTCACTATTCTTCCCTCCTCACCAGGGATCTGTATTCTGGCCTTCTTGGGCTTTTTGTTAGACTACATCTTTTATTCTTAACCCCCCCCCCCCGGGACAGGGTTTCTCTGTATAGCTTTGGAGCTCATCCTGGAATTCACTCTGTAGACCAGGCTGGCTTCGAACTCACAGAGATCTTTCTGCCTCTGTCTCCCAAGTGCTGAGATTGACATTAAAGGGATGTGCCACCACTGCCTGGTTTACACACATCTTTGTTCTTGCTGGGGTACCCATTTTGTTTTCTTACTGAGAAAACTGTAGCTGGAAGTTTTAGCTGAAATACCACCTTTTTTTGTGAAACCCTCCCTGATCAACAACTTCCAAATCTGTCTGTCAAGGACAGATTTGTCATTCCATTGCCAAAGTCATGAAGAACTAAAAGCAAGGACAGAAAAGGAGTGAAAATGACTTTGTAACTCTCACTTTCTTTTCCCAGCCACTGGTTGAATTTCTGTCCTAAAGAAGGCAAACCCCAAGTAAAATGAATCTGGGTTGCTGAATTTCTGCAAAGAGCACTATTTTCTTTATGACTGGCACCACAGTATGACACAACACAAAATATAAGCATGTTGTTTGTCAGCACTGTTATTTTCACATTGTCATAGCAGATTACCCAAGTCTCCTTAATAAAGTAGGTGTTCAATGAATGGTTCCAAAACAAATGAATGAAAAATACTTAGAAATGAAATAAAGATATTATGTTGTTCCTCCAGAAATAAAATCTTTCAGAACACAACTCATCTGAGGCTGTTTTACTAGAGTGGCAGGGAGCAGAGGAGCAGAAGAGGTAACATACGGTGTGTGTGTATGTGTGTGTGTGAGGCAGGGGTGTGGGCGTGGGTGGGGTAGGGTGGAGGGTGAGGGGGTGGCAGGGCATTATTTATTAATAGTATGTGTTATGTACAGCAAGTATCAATAGTTTATCTCATCCTCGCTAATTTTATAAAATTTCATTAGGACTATGGCTTTTTTAGATCATTAAAATAGTCTGCATAGGCAGGATTTTAAATGATTTTAATAAGTACTTTATATACCTTGGGGAAAAAATAAATAACCTCAAGAATCAGAAAGGACTGATGGGGTATCAACTTATAACACACTTTCATAAAGAGCTATAATGGAATTTCTAGAGAAATTTTTTCAAAAGTCTAATCATCTTCATCTAGAAGTTCTTTTGCATATATAGTTAAGTCTTTGATATTATACCACCATGAATGTACCAGAAACATTGAGGAGTTCTTAAAACAAAAGAAATGTAGAGCAGATGGAGATAGATACAAAGAAAAATGATGAGGATATCATATCCTCATATTCAGAATATTAGGAGAAGTTTTAGGAAGGTTATAGTCAGTGGATACCAATCATACTAGTCAGGCCTGGGGCAAATGTCAAGATGGAAATTATGACCGGAACAGCTGAGCAATGGTACCTCCCCTGTATGTGTGTGTATAAGGATACAGGCAGTATTTGCCCACAGGCAATAACAGTGAGTGCAGAGGTGCTGAGGCCTGTGAGGCAAGCGCTGGCTATTACTGACCCTTAAAAGGAATGATAAGCTACTGGTTTGTCCTTATCAACAACACATCTTGCCACTGACAGGAAAAAAATGAAGACAGGTTATAATGAGGTGAAATGTCAGGATTATGGGTGCTGTGAAACAGAATGATGAACAGCCAACCTAGAATTGCCACATATTTGAGAAAAATCAGTTCCATGAAACAGAAAACAAGAGCAATATAAGCAACGATATTCTAAAATAGCAAACCCTTGCAATCAGAGTTAATAAAGAAAACAATGCTTTAGAATCAGAGTAAATAGATAGCATCCTTAGGCTTGAGATAATACTGACTGTATCTTAGAAACTACATTTTAAGCATGAAAACAAAACTCCATGTGTGAACTCAAGAGCAGAAAGAGCACAGCTGAAGACTAAATGAGCATACTAAATTTTATCTATGAAAATTTTACTGAATGTAGTGGAAAGAACAGAGTTGAGACATCCAAGGAGCAAAATCACCACCATGACCAAAGTTAATGTTTACTGAATGCATACTATGTACTTCGGTGCTTACGTATTTGCACATGTTTCACTTAATTATCAAAACAGCTGTATGAAGATGCTTGGCATACTGCCATTGTTATTTTACAGGTGAGAAACAGAAGCAAGATGTCATTAAATGTACTTTTCAAGGCAATGGAGTCAGAGCAATGGAAGAAACACCTTGATGTTTACTAAGACAAGTTCTTGTTAAAGAAGAAAGAGGACACACTGCATAAAGACTATTTATTGCTCCAGAACTCCAGAAAGGCACCAAGAATGGTCAGATTGTGAAAGAAGGAAAATGAAAACTGTATTTATTTTAAAAAGTTGTTATAAAATTACAAAATTTCTAGAATACTAAGAAACATCAATTAGCACCCAAGAATATATGTAAGAAGAGGATTCAATACAAAAAAGGAAAAAGCTTAGTTGGTGTCTAATTGCACTCCTCAAATTACTCCAGTCAGAAGCCACAGAGGTCATATTCTCTGAGGATACTGAAATAGAGTGAGGAATTACAAGAGGGAAACTAACTGTGCAACTCTGACCTCTTAGTTATCCATTCAAAGTTACGCTTTAATCCTTCTAAGGAAACTTGTTAGAAACCAAATCAATTCAAATAAAATAGGTAAGGGAATTACAAAATTATAAGGTAAACAGAAGGCACTCTAAAAGATAAAATCAGTAAAACCAAAAAAATTATGCAAAGAATCAAGAAAATGAGTAAGTCTTTGGAAAGTCTGATCAAGGAGGGGGGGGCAGAAAAAAAAGTTAAGTGATATAACCAGAGACATAAATACATAATTTAAAAGGCAGCATACAGAACATAAACACAATACAAACACACACTATACAGGTCTACAGTGGGGAATCTAGAGAAGACCAATCATTTTGACAAGAAAAAAAGAAACAAAACAAATCAGAGAATAAGAACCTGAAAAACTTAGAAAAATAAATTTCCATTTGAAATGGTTCCAAGCTAGATAGTTTTTATGTTAAAACTCAGACTTTCAAGGAACACAGTGGGCAAAATACAGGCTAAAAGATGTACTTGGTTGTCTTCAGTTATGTTTCAAGGTGAGCTCACTGTACTTCAATGGATTGTTTCACACCTATGGTCACAGGGATTTTTGTGGTTATTACAGTAGGTCACAAAACAAAACAAAAAGACATAAATGTGACTATTTCAATGGATTGTTTTACACCTATGGTCTCAGGGATTGCTGTGGTTATTGAAGTAGGCCACAAAACAAAACAAAAACACATAAATGTAAGAAAGGGACTTGTGGTGGGAAGAGATTCATAAGGGTGGAAGCGAGTAAGAGAGATTGATGTGTGAAATCAATTAACACATGTATGAAGCTAACAAAGACTAAATTTAATTTAAAAATGTGCTTGGGATTACTAATACCTAATGGAATGCAATTAAAACAACACCGTATTTGTATTTTCTTAACACATTAAATAAGAAGACCATCAGATGGAGAGATGGTTCACTGGTTAAGAGCAACTGTGGCTTTATCAGAAGACTGAGGTTTGGTTCCCAGCACCCAAACAGCAGCTCAAAACTGCAACTCTGGATCTGATGTTCTCTTTTGGATTCTGCATCCACCCGTCATATGAGAGGTGCTCATACATACATACAGGCAAACACCCCCCCCCAACACACACAAAAAGAAATCATTAAAATTAAAAAAGACTAAAATATAAAATTAGTGCTAAAGCAAATAAAATCTCTTCTTGGCTGGAATAGGTTGTAAACTGTTGCCACAGGTTTTCAGGGTTAATTGTCTCACTTGACAAAATGGAAAGTATACATAGCATTCATTGGGCAAGTCTCCTGGAGAACATTGTTCTATAGAAATGTGCATGCACATTTAATGATATGGATAGAGGCCATATGCCTCTTTGCAAAGAAAAACAAAGAGAAGTGAACCATCTAAATTTGGAAGAGGCTAAATAATTTATAGTACAGAAATACTCCAAATTTACTGAAAATTATAAAACAGGCATTGATGTAGAAAGATCTCTGGAATAAAATAAGTTGTATGATTCAAATTAATAAACTAAACAAAGTATATAAATAAATAGGCAAATTCGTCGAGTGAAAACTGGGCATGGAAAAGCACTAGATTGATTACTTGGTAAATGAGAACATGGAGGGCACCACTTCCTGCTCTCTATGTCCTCTTTCAATCTCATTACATCACCTTTACTTAGAGATACACATGGAGTCTAAGATAGTACTCACATAGGAAAAGATAATATATTCTCAAGATATTGGAGAAATTTTGTGATGCACTAATATATTTTATAACTAACAAGTTTTCTAATGAATTATAAATAAAAACATCTAGTAAATTTTTAAATACTTTTCCTTCCATCTATACTTTTCTTTCTTTCAGTTTATTTAATTCCTAATGCTCTCTATGTTAACATCATATGACTAAGACGCTACGGTACTTCATACATACTGCTGCAGAAAAATATTTCAAGATAGGGTTACACATCAGGATAATGTGTAAACATGACACCATAGATACACAGAATCATCTATCCCATCTTTTCACATACATATAGATTTTACAGGTATCTTAATTAGGGTTCCTATTGGTGTATTAAAACACCATGACCCAAGCAAGTTGCTTACACTTCCACAATGTAGTCCATTATTGAAGGAAGTCAGGACAGAAACTCAAACAGGGCAAGAACCTAGAAGCAGGAGCTGATGCAGAGGCCATGGCTGCTTACTGACTTCCTTCCCATGGCTTACTCAGCCTGCTTTCTCATAGTATCCAGGACCACTAGTCTGCCTGGAGTGTAGGTGGTGCCACTACCTACAGTGCATTGGGCCCTCTCCTATCAACCACTAATTAAGAAAATGGCCTAAAGCCATTTGGAGGCATTTTCTCAATTGAGGTTTCCTCCTCTCAGATGACTATTGGTTGTGTCAAGTTGATATAAAACTAGCCAGCACAGCTTGATTAGTCATCAAAATACATTTGAGAAAATTTCCCAAGATTTTATTCTTTCCTACTGCATCTATTATGGATGGCTCATGTTTATTCAATTTAAATGCTGTTGTATATTTTAAAACATCAATGTAAGAGACAGATATAAACTAACAACTGTCATTCCCAAGGAATTCTAAGTCTGAATATTTTTTCCACATCAGTTATCATTTGCACATTTTATTGAACAAATGGGCCCAAAAAAAATATATGTATAAGGTCAGAGTGACTAAGATACCGACAGAACCTGTAAATTCCAGGTTAATGTTCTTTACAGATTACTTCTGTAAAGAAGCAAATAGTAAACAAAATTAGACAATAATTAATTGTTTTGTGCATGTTACTGATTATGGAGAAGCTTTTATCTTAATATGCTTTACTTAAAAAACAAAACAAACAAAAAGCCACACAGAAAACCAGGGCAGCTTCCTTTGTAAGAACTATTAGCACACATTTCACACATTGATGATGGCATTATAAACCATGCCTACAGTTTCTCCTAAGGGTATTGTCCTTACTCCTGTGAGCAATTATGTCTGGTGTGAAAAAAATCCTTAATCTTGAGGCATTCTTCCTCACTTTCAAGAATGGCACAGTTCATCTAACACCAAAGGATCAATGACTCTATTCAGCGCAGGTCTGAAGTGCTACATTGTTGCATTTCAGTAATTCCTATCTCTAAAAGTACCTTCAGTGTCCATGGCTATACATAAGCAAATGCCAAATACAGGCACTGGTTGCTAAAAGTACCTTCAGTGTCCATGGCTATACATAAGCAAATGCCAAATACAGGTACTGGTTTGCCCGCTATCTGCTTATGAAAGAGATAATGGCAAAGGTAGAAATGGGGCATACTTAGCTGTCCATTTCCTGTCAAGCTTCACATTAAGGGTTAAGGCAGGTGACTGCAATCACCTCTGCCTTGACAGGGTGTCTGTGCATCAACGGAGGAACTTAGAGGCATCTGCAGATAGCTGAAAACTCACTAGCTCTGTCAATCCCATTACAGTTTTCATATGTACACAGCTACTGGCTCTGCATGTTTAAAGACCATCCAACTCTGTTGGGCTATCAGCTCCCTCCAAGTACAGAAAAGTAATATTGAATGAGTTTGCTAAATATAAAAAAGTGATATTGATATTAAAAATTGTGCATTTGTTATGAAAAAATAAACTACAGAATTATGATTATTTTCTGTTTTTATAAAAAGCATCAGTGTGGAAATATAAATGTCTGAGTACAGTATTAATAATGTGCACCGATTTCAGATGTTTACTTTTACAACAAATTCCCATTTTTTTTTTACTATTTTATCCCATGTCACATTTTTTTTTTGGGGGGCTTGTTTCTTAATTCTTATAACCTGAAGTAGGCTTTAAAGACTGGCTTCAGGAACCCCTTTCCACCCCTATTTTGTATGAAAATTTTCTGTCACTCACTAGAAAAACAGACATCCATGTAACTGCTCTGTGTAACCTAGGAAGCCCACAGGTGCGCTAGGGTGATGCAGCAGGACGCTGTGTACCTGTACTGCTGCTGACTGAATGGGAATCTCTCTCTCTGATGGCTCTTCCAGAATCCCCAGTATTCCAGTGTCACAGATGGATGAAAAACAAACCAGTTACTATTTAAGATATTTACCTTTCACCTATATTCACATTGATAGATGAAGCTTTTGCTTTTATTTTTTTTTCAAATGTGTGATGTCCTATAGCTTCCTGACCACTGATGTATCTTTTTTTCCAATTCTTTTTACAAAGCTTCCATTTTATAAAACCAAAAAAAAAAAAAAAAAAAAAAAAAAAAAAAGAACAAAACTGTTTAGCCATAGTAACTGTCATCTACTAAAACATAAAAACAAGAGTTAAGAAAACAATTTAATAATGACAATATGGATATACTACTGTGATACTCTTGAAAAAGGCAGTAAAAAGTTTTAGATTTTTTTTTTCCCTTTTTGTAACAGAGGACGATAAGGAAACTAAGAATAACTTCAGCAATCTGTGTTCCTTTACCTTCTGGAAAAGCATCACCTTTCTGTCCGACTGGAGTCAATATGCCACCATCAGAACCCCACTCCAAGACCAGTGGTTTAGCATTTCAGGGTACTGGAACTGGAGCTATACAATTACTCCCTTTGAACAGAATCTTATCCTAGATTCTAAGGAGTGATTTGTAATGCTTATTCTTTTTAGTAACCCAGCACCCCAGCATGTTTAAAAAGTAACTAAAGGTAAGTATCATTATAAAATGAGGAATAAAGCATACAAATGATAATTAATGATACATTCAGAAACCAAGAATAAGGAAAACTTTTTAATTCACTTTAAAATCCTTCAATTATTTTACGTACATGCGTGGCATGAGTGCATGTCTATGTCATGGCAGCACCCGTGGCAGTCAGAGGCCAACTCTGAATTGATTCTCTCCTTCTACCTTTAGTGGGTCCTGAGGCAGCACTTGGGTCTTCAGGCTTGTACATGAAGTGCTTACCTGCTGAGCCATCCTGCCTGCCAGTAATATCAACAGTTATGTGCAGATGCTCTCCTAAAATTTATTTTTTCCAATCACCAAAATATTGCTTCTTTTAAAACTTATATAATTTTACATACATGTATACACACACACACACACACATATTCATAGTTTCAAAATTTAAAAGGAAACAGAAATGTAGGCAGGCCTGCTAAATGTCAGTCGGTGCTGACAACCTTCAGTTACAGAGATTTTTGTATAATCCTCAACAGATTTCTGAGAGGGTAATTATTTGCTTTAGGCTTCCTCCTTAATTTGTGAGTGAATTAGTCATCAAAAGTATGTCTGCTACTGTTTTTATTACAGTAACTTTAAAACACTTCACAGTAATGGCAAACACTAATTTGATTGTTTTTATTTACCTTTTGTTAAAGTTTAACTATGAAGTCAACTGGATTACAAATGGGATCAAAGAATAAATATAAAAGGAAATAAAATGCTTTGCTATTAATGAATTAATATTTTAAAGATGACTACTTTGTATATGAAATGCAAAAAGTAATTTGAAATGTTCAGTATTTGAGAGTATGCCACAATTTTTGTCACCTTAACTTGAGAAATTCACTTTTAAATCTGAGAGCAATAGCTGAATTTTAGTGCTGTACCATACATATCTATTCTAAAAATGCTAATACTTCTGATGGATTATAACTCTCCACTGCCAAGGCCACAGATTTTCTCTAACAGAGCTGTAGTCTGCTCTGAATTAATATTACTAAAAGTATGTTTTAATGCACTTTTCATACACCATATTTTATACATCATACTTTGATAGAATTGTATTATGACTTTGCCACTTGGAATGCCTGTTATGATCAAGAATAGTACAAAAACAAACAAAGAATACAATCTTATTAGGTGATAGAAACTAGTGTGAGCAGATTTTGGAATGATCTGCAGTTCCTACTCTGGTAGATGAGTAAGAACCAGACATACAATGGGAACTGAGGTTACTAAATCTCCAGGATGGACACTAAAGTGCATTAACACATAATCTTAACTGGCTTATTTTGAGGATGCATGTTCAATTCTTTCATATGATAAGTGAAATAAATTACAGCAGTGGCCATTTATGGAAATGAAAAAAGGAAAAAAGGTTGGATTCCTTTAAAAAAAAAAAAAAAAAGTCATGATCAAGGCAATTGAATTCAGTCCCAAACAGAACTGAATACAAACAAGTTGTTGATCATGAACAGAATTAACCTAGGACATTCTTAGGTTGACAATAAATAAGAAAAGAATAAGAAAATTTAAAAGCATTTATATTACAGGAACTTTTTGCCAGCAAGTAAATGTACTTCATTAAAAAAAAAAAAAACACCATATATGAAAGCACTCAGGCTTTTAGCATCCATTAAAGTGTTTTAATGATATAAGATATTTAAATCTACATGTTTTAGAGATAAATATATCAAACAGAAGAAATCCTTCTAATTGGGAAATGGAAAGAATACTCTTTCAGTGTTTCTCTTTCAACACTATGTTATGGAGTTTAAAAGGGAAATTACTTTATAAAACCATAATATAACATCAGAATTAAGAGGATAATAAAATGAAGATAACAGTGATTACTTTTTGGGGCTGTGGTAGTAAGAATGTCCTCCCAAACTAGATGCACAAGCCTTCAATTCTGTATTAAAGGGTGCCATTTTTCTTTTTCCACTTCAGTATTAGTCAGTCCATATTTTTACAACGTCTAGTTTCTTGCTTGAAATTTTATTTGTTGACTAACATTTAGGGCAGTAGATATCCAGCTTCAGTGTGTTGGAACACCACATAGAGATCTTGTCCATGCACAGAACCCTGGCCCAAGGTATGGAAGATTTTTCTTTTTCTTTATTTCAAATTAATTAACTACTTGGAGACAAGCATCTTAAGTTGTCCAGTCTCTCCTTGAACTCTGAGGCTAAAATGATCTGCCTATCTCAGCTTCACAAGTACAAGCGGACACAGAATGATGCCATTGTGGCCTATGTCTACAAAATTGTATTTTAAAACACAGAATTTAATACATAATTTACCTCAGAAGGATTTGTGTACATCTGAAAACTCAAGAGTTATTTAGAAGGATATCTTAAAATTTATTTTAAAAAAGAAAAGCAAAAACACTATCTGGTGTTGTTTATTCTGAAGACCAATTTAATTTATTCTGAAGGTAGAATTGGTGTGTATGAAAAATTCTGAGGTATTTGGATCTGGATTATTAGCTAATACTAGGTTAATTTTGTACATTTTTTTTTCTTTGTCATGCTGGGATACAATCCAGGGGCTTTGTGCATACTGGAGAAAATGTTCACCATGGAGCTACATCTCCAGCACTAATTTTTATCAACAGTTAGTTTGTATTTGAAAACAATGTGTATTTTTTAATCTTGAATTCAGGATCCTCTAGTGTTCACAGGAACACATTTATTTGCTGTTGCTTTATTATGGCGCACATTTGAGTGACAAGAACCAGAGAGTCTGTTAACATTTCATCAATATTTATTCTGTATACTTTAAGGAAATATTACCAGATACATATAAGTTATAAATATTTTACCTTATTACTGTATTGTGAAATTTTGTATTTTAAGCTAGTCTCTAGGTGCTGGTGGTATTGCTTATCTAGGTTTTATACCCTGATTTACTAGGAGCTGGCTAGAACACAGTTGAATGAAGTACTGTCCTCCAATCTGAGTTATGTTATATGGTGTCTAGCTTAGTAGATATTCTGGATCTAGCATACTGTTCACAAGGACTGACTGAGACCAAACTGATTAGTTCTGTTGTTGTTTGACTGCTCTAGTTCACTTAGCCAGTGTTAAACACATGAGAATCTAATATATTAGTTGTTGGATAGGAGGTTAGTTGTATGGCATATCAGAAGATTAACTTGGATTATGAAGAGATTTAAGAATTGGACAAAATTCAAATGCAGCTAGTAAGTACTGAAGAAGGGAGTCAACATTTTATTGGAATAAACCACATTAAAATAACCTGCAAATGGAAAGTATTATTTTACATTTATTTTATTTTACTTTATTTTAAGCTTTTCCAAGACAGGGTTTCTCTGTGTAACTTTGAAGCCTGTCCTGGGACTAGCTTTTACACACCAGGCTGGTCTCGAACTCATGGAGATCCACTTGCCTTTGTCTCTCATGTGCCACCACTGCTCAGGGATTTATTTTAAGCATGAGTATTTGCTTGCATGCATGTCTGTGCAGTATGTATGCCTGGTGCCCACAGAGGTCAGAAGAGGGCATTGAATTTGCTGGAACTGGAGTTACAAGACAAATGTTAGCCACTGTGCTTGTATATGCTGAAAATTGAATCTGGATTTTCCTCAAAAGTAAAAATGCTCTAAATCACTTAGCCATCTCTCCAGTCCCTGGCAAGTCTGTCTGTCCATTCATTTGTTCCTTCCTTCCTTCCTTCCTTCCTTCCTTCCTTCCTTCCTTCCTTCCTTTCATTCTTTCTGCAAAAGATTGGGATGTTGTGGTAAAAGGGATGGCAAATTAGAATTCAAAGAGTCACATTGTATATCAACTACCATCTTATTAAGTAAATTTGAAGTGTGGGAGTCATCTCACCTGTAACACAAAACAAAAAACAAAAACAAACCTCTTTTAAGTTTTCTTTATTTAGGATATAGGAAGAAACAAAACAAAGACAAATGTTTTATCACATGGCACTGATACAGATTTTTTTTTTCTTTTTTTTTCTGCCAAGACAATATTAAATTTCAAAAATAGTTTTTGTAGATTTGGTTTCCACTCATCACTTTAACACCAGCACACAGCCACTATTCAAACGCATGCACAGGAGGAATCAAGGAATTTGCCAAGAAGTCAAGAGGATATTTCAATAGCCAGATTTGGATGAGCATAGAGTTGAGAGACTCACTAAAATTGGCTTAATGACTAAAATTTTAGGTACTCATTTCCGGGAGGGGATGTCGCTGGAGATCATATTAAGGGCCTCTATCTAGGTGAGCATTCTGCCACTGAGACATGATTGCAATGGCTATGTCACTTCATCCTCCTTGTCTTAAGACACTTGGTTTATTTAGATGATTCTTCTCAAAGGTATGGACCTGGAACAGTGTTATGTTCTCATAGTAGGCCCAGTAAAGAAATTATCCCCCTATCCTCCTACAAAAGTATTCTCTAACCATGGTCAGAAAAACCTCATTTTCTTTAGAAAACCTACTTCACTGGGTGCTTCCAGTCAATGTTAACTAGTCTTCTATCTCACTATCCTATCACTATCACTAAAAATATACTTTAATTTAGTAAATATACCACACTCTTTTTCACAATTCTGTACCTTTCTGTAGCTTAAGTTTACGAGACTTAATTTGCTAATGAAATGCCATATATTATTACTGACATCCTAATCTTTGGCAGATCTGTTGCTGTTACAACATCTCTCATTTGAAGCTCATCATATCACAGTGTAATTACTTAACATTTTTTCCCTCACTTTTGTACCCTCAAAAATAGTCAGGGAATTAATGTTCACTTCATCAATATTCAAACTATTTTTAACTGTCAAAAGAAGAAATACTGGTGGGAAATGAACAATAATAGTACAAAAACATATAGCTTCAAAATAGCAGAACAATAGTTACTTATACCAGTTTCTGGTAACATATAGCTTATTTCTTTGGAAATTTCATAGAATGATATTTGTACCAGATATCTATCTCAAGTTTTTCAGACACAGAAACTGATACCACCCCCCCACACACATAGCAAGAGAGTGAAAAAGAGACATGCAGAGAGAAGATAATTCTTAGAATATGATATTACTTATTAATGAAATGATCATAATTAGACTATGATGAAATACTTAGAGGAAATATATAGTAGAGAGATTCTGCAGCCAGTTGTGTACACCTGAATACTGGCTCTTCCTAAAACTAGCTGTTAGATAAGCGACCAGTATCCTAATCTTTCTTCATAATTATCTGAAAATGTAATAAATTCATCTGAAGCCTAAGGGTTGTAGGATGAATAATAAGATAGTATATGCCACATTCTTAGAACAAAACATAACCCATAGTAAATGTAATATAAAGTATATAATTTTTACATAAAAATCTATATTATCTACATATTTACAGATGTTAATATTTAAATATGGTAATTATTACTAGAAAAGCATATGTCTCTTGTACTGTTTATAATAAACTCTATACACTTTAAAACCCAATAACACATTTTTTAATATTTACTTTCCTTTACAACAAAATTTTTGTTTATTTTAGGGAGCAATTATATATATATATATGTATATATATATATATATATTTTTTTTTTCCCCCCCTCTGGTAATTCCAGGATAGAAAACAAAAGAGGAAGGCTTAAAGACAAGCATAAAGAATTTGGTGTGTTTCTGGGTGCACACAGATGTGTGCAGAACATTGGGCAATAACTTTTTCATTTTACGTAATACATACACAGTTTTTAAAGTGCCTATGTACAGTAAGAACTACACATTTAGTTCCGTATTTCAAAATTATTATATGAATGGTCATAATGTTCTAAAATTTTGTGGTTCAGATGTCTTGTAATCTGCTAATGCTTTTCTCTATCATCAGAGTAAATCTTAAACTCTCATTAGGTCTCAGATCACTGCACTTACTTTTCTAATATCAATTGAACATGTTTTTATCCCTACTATACTGACAACTTCTTGAGGTCAGCTATTGTCCTGATTTTATTACAGTATCAGATATAGTTCATTTGCTTTGTTTTAGTTCAATTGCTCTTTAATAAATGTTTTTCAACTAAATAGATGGCTCTGATGAATGATAATATAAGGAATATTTAACTCATTTAGCATATCTTGATTTCAGAACACTAGGACAAGATAATCTAGATTATTACTTTATTAATATTAAAATATATGAAGTTGGTATAGCTGAATTGAATTTTCAATTATAATATTATGTTAATTTGATATGTGTTTACATAAATCTACACACAAATAGATATTCTTACAAGTTTCAAAGAGTCCTTCATTTACTAAAAGTTTCATTTTGGGCTATGAGTCAATACTGATACATAGAAATGCATATGTACCTTAAAAGTCACTCTTTCTGTCACATATTTAAAGTCCGCAAACTGCAAATTTTCACAATAATGAAATACCAAATCAAGATATTCAGAACTATGGTTAGATTTATCAAGTCCCATAGTTACACACGAACAACAAATTTAGTTACGTAAGGAATTTTCTCTTGTTTATACGTATCAGTGTCCATGATTTTTCAAGTTAGCCTCAAAATCTTGAGCTTAAGTAGTCCTTCTGCTCAGCTTTCCAAGTTGCTGGCATTATGGGACTGAGCAACCTACATGAATTCTCCCTTTTAAAGTAGTATGTGCTCATTATTACATCATCATAACATGAAGCTACCAATAGTGTCATTATTTTATCCCATACCACATTTTGAAAATGTAACTCCAGACTTTAATAACAGTATTAAAAATGAAGACATAAGACTTCTGTAGCTTCCATGGCATTAAAAGAACCCGCAAGAGAACTTTCACTTCCAGCACATTGAACACAAGTGAAACAATAAGCACTTTAACAGTTTTATTTCAAACTATAAATCAGTCAGTTTTTGCACTTCTACATAGCAGCAATAAGCTTTTATGTAGCACAAATTATTTTGCAAATATCCCCGATCCATTGTAAGAGACAAGCTTTCCAAATAAACACAATGTCATTTTTTATAATAAAAGCCTCAATAAATTAGTGTATGATATTTAAAATACTTTGTATCAAATCTTCAATCTGATTTCATGCCATCTCTTGAAACTATCTTAAATGCTTTTTCAGAATATATATATGTCATCATCTTGTAAAATTTTAGATATGCATCCAGAAGAGCATAATATTACAAACTCCATCTATTTATTGTCTTTTTTTTTTTTTTAAGTCAATACCTTTGGAGATTAAGCGACTAGAAGTATTTTATGGTTTTACTAATGATATTTTCATTCTGAAAATTTTTTATGTCAAAATTTGATGAATACATCAGTATTGGTTGGCTTAGGTCTTTGTATTTTCTCTGTGAGTTTTTTAATCATTAAAATGAGTAGGAGGTAACAGTCTGCTGCAGGTTAGATTTAGTGGTAAATTAAAACATCTAGGTTTCACTAGATGGCGCAACAAGAATAATTTATCTTTCCTTTCCTGATGTCTGTTGGAATGTTAACAATGTGGATGACAGTGGACTAAGTACCCAGTGCCAGTATTTTTAAATCCTTACATAAGCTAGAATATTTAATATACTTACACTGTGATATAATGAATTTATAATAATGAAACATTTTAAAACAAACTATTACAGTTGATGGCTTCCTATTTTTGTTCAATTATGCTGAAAATTGAAATAAACCATCATATTTTTAGGGAAGATGCTGTACAATGAATAAAATGGATCTCACTGTAGCTAATAGATAAAAGTATAAGCTGCTAGAACTATGCCTTACAGCTGTGAAAGCATTACGTACAAATTTTAAAAGCACGATACTTTACAAGTTTGTATACTAAAATTTTCAGCCATCACAGCATACAGGCGAAAAAATGGTCTAGAAACCAGAAACAGTGAATTTTATTTTCACTTTAGCACTAATGTAATCCAGTTTAACAACAATTACATCATGCTGTAGTCTCCTATGAGTTAACTGAGAGCAAGATCTTGTTTAAGGTCTTTTAATATCACTAAAGTCAATCATTCTAGCCTCTCTAGGAATGATTGATAACATGTTCTATCAAGAAATATTCATTTTTTTTTTTACAGAAAAAGTCTAAATGAACATTAGATTTTGGTGGGGTTAGAGTGGACATTACAATTTGAATGGTCTTAGCAAATATTAGAACTAACATTAAATTTGGGAAAGATAATTCATCTAGCAAGAGCCATGTCAAGAAATATACTATTCTCTTTCTGGATATAAGTAGGCTACCACTTAACTATTTTAAGGTGTTTGACTATATTATCCAGATTGCATAATATGGTTTATAAATGTGATGCTCTACCTTTAATACACTATTAGCTTTTACGTCAATGTGCTGCAGATTAAGTAAAGGTGTGTTCAAATATTCCTGTCAACTCTCCGAATAAAGAGGTTTGAGGTGGTATTCTAAGATGGGAGTCTTTGACCACAGGCAGTCTCCTCACTTTCACTTAGTGTTCAAGCAACTCTAATCCTTTGCATGCCAAAACTGAGAAAGGCTGAGGGATGCACTATTAGCCATTGCTTCAAGGTTACCTGTAACTTCTAACTTGAGAGGCCTGTGAGAATATACAGCAATGAGAAAGAAGACACACATATATAGTTGCTTATTAAGTTTCTAAATTAGTTTCATAGAACTAATGAATATGGATATTTAAAATTGAAGAGGGTATTCATACACAAGGAAAAGCATGTAGTTCTTGTATTAAATAAGCTAATTATATAAAAAACTTATTTAATCATCACAGTCATATTATATATGCTATATTATGTGCTCTCGGCTCATCAATTTTAGTAGTGAATTAAATTGCTATAGATTATTTACTTATTTATTTTGGACTTTTAGACGGGGTCTTGCTATGTTGCCTGGTTGGCCTGGAGCTCACTACATAAGTCAGGCTGGCTGTGTACATGGAGTGATCCACCCATTTCTGCCTCCCGAGTAAAGGGATCACACATGTCAGCCACAAGTGTGGTTGGGAATTTTAAAGTAAAGGGATCACATGTGTGAGCCACCAAATGTGGTTCAGAATTTTAACATAAAGAGATTACATTTGTGAGCCGCTCAGTGTGGTTCAGAATTTTAATAACATTTTTCTATGCTTTTATTATAAAGGAATAGCTATAACCTGTAACAGTAAAGGTTTATAACTTTCCAAAATGAATAAATTACCTTGTGGAACACTTTATGGACAATTAGTATTTACATTTAACATTTTTGCTGTTAAACTTCAAAATAATGTATATATTTTGTCCTTGTGCCTTCTTCATATATAATACATAATTAATATTCATATTAATTTAGAAAAATATTTTAATTTTTTCCGTAAGACTAAAGATGAAGCTAATGTTAACACGTCATATAAAATGATGCCTCACCTCATGAAATATGTGACATGTATTATTTTGGCTAGCATATATTTTATGGATAGAAAAAATAAATTTAGAAAAGCATGTGAAAGCAGCTTGTTATCTAAAATTTCAAAAAGTTCCCAGTTTGTCTTAAGTCTATGAAATTTAATCTCAATTCTGAATGACCTAAATATTGAATAAAGTACTCCAGAGTGAAAGACTATAGATAGCTTCGTAAGTCTTATTAGAAAGATTAGCATTCTAGTCATAGATCTTTAAGGGGGAAAAGTATACCAAAGAGGGATAATGGCTACTGGGAAGCAAAGGTAAAAATTGACAGGTAAATTCAGTAATAGCAATCAGGGCAGAGCTCCCCAAAGGCTCTCTTGTGTCCTGGTTACTGCCTGCTGTATTAAGACTGCCTTTCTCATCACTTAATGCTTGTTTTCATCACTTTGCTTAAAATATTGATAATCAATTAGGGCTACGTCTGTTTTGCCACAGAATTTGTGTCACAGTCTATCAGACTGTCAGGGCCAATTCAATCCTCATTCAAAGTTAATTTTTTCTTCATAAATCTGCCTTTGGAGGAGTCATTAGGCGCAGAACATAGCCGGAGGTGCAATCACCTATTCTCTTTCATTAGTGCCAGGCAGAGAAGGTGAGGGAGATTATTAGAACTTTGGAATGATCACAAAGCAGCGTGCTGCCTGTCAGATCCCCCCAACATTTAATTCATCTAGCCAACTCACCAGCGCTCCTTGCCAACAGTTTTAAATGGACATTATTCATGAACATCTGTGACATGCTGAATATTCTGAACTGGAAATGATGAAAAAGCAATGCCCCTTTTGACTTTAAAATTAATTCTATGGTCAAAACAATTAAGAATATAACGAACATGTTTTGTGATGCTATTTTTAGCCATCTAAGATACATTTATGAAGTGAAACAATTTATTAAATTAAAAATACACAAATATATAATATGGAAATGGATAAAGAAAATTCATACACGTTACTTTTTAAAAACCCAATCATACATTCAGGATGACCAGGATTTTCCCCAAAGATGTATTTAAAATTCACAATAATATTTAAATATTTATTTAATATGACTATCTTTTTAGGAAAATGCCACAAAATGAATTGACTCAAAAGGATTTAATACTGAGTCAAATTACAAAGAAAAATCTCTATTTGAAATTTTTATAACCATCATGTTTTTCTTGTAGTACCAATGCCTTACTTCTAAGAGGCACATAATGGGAAAGTTGACAGGAAATTTTGGTGTTTATAAGACAATACTAGAATAACTAAGTAAACAACAACAACAACAACAACAAAAACAAAACAAAAAATCCAAAATCCATCTTTTTTTAATTAAAGAAAACTTAGTTCTTTAAAATGTCCTTTTTATTGATTGGAATAGAGAAATTATGTTAGCTGTTAATTCTTGATATTTAAAGTATCTTGCTAGACATTATTTTTGTGTGTAGTTGTAATTTATTTAAGCATTTATTCAGAATACTAAAATGATGAGACTAAAATTTTAAATTACATTACCAAAGCCAAACTATTTCAGCATTCAAAACAATGATAAGAAATTACCTCCATGAAATAACTGAATCGGCATATTCCGAACTATTTTATGCAATGAAGTGTAAAAGTGTTATGTTCAAATACACTTGGAAAAAACTCAGTTGGACAAAATTGAACAATGCTGCAGAAATCATAATGCCAATATTTGTTATTTCTTTCTAGAAAGATACAATGTGGTGATCCCAAAACTTACTTGACCATGGGACCAGTTTTTGGTATCACCAAAAGAATTTCCTAACTTTCCCAGATCAAATACTCCTCATCTGTCCACTCTGGATATTCTAATACTATTTATTAAACAACGTCTCCATGGAATACACAAAATAAGCCAGGCACTGTGGTAGATGATAAGAGGACAATGGAGGGAGGGCTAATCTCAGTGTGCTCAGGGTATAGTTCAGAACACAATCTATTTGTAGTCTGTCTTCCCACTCTGAACTCTTTGAGGATATGGAATACATCTTATTTATTATTATATTTCCCTAATGCCTAGCAACTGGCAAACAGAAACTCAATAACTATGTGTTAAACTTAAGTAGAAATGTCCTTGTTCCTAGATTGACTTAATTATGGCCTGAATCCCAGTCCACCTGTCTTTCTTTTTCTCTAAGGTAAATGCCATCCATATCAAAAACATATATTAAGATCACAGGAATATAGCAAAGAGAAAGCAAATTCTAAGTAACTGGCAAGTTAGCTAAGCAGTAGTTGTCTTAAACTGAACTGAGGATCTTCTGCTTGTCTGGGATTCTAGTGAGGAAAGTATTGTGATACACTTTAAGGATAGAAAGGAAAAGTCAAAAAAATTGCATTAACAGTAAGCACTGCAGCTACCATTGCTGCAGCTGCTAGCACCACTGCCATTACCACACGCATTGCAGCATGAAGCAGGAAAAATGCTAGATATTTAGAAAAAAAAAAATGGATCACAAAGGAACTTGAAGTTTATAGAGTTGGCAGAAGGTCTGAAGGCATGGACTCTGGGATGGGCCTACAGGAATGACAGTACTGCTGAACTAGCTTGGTAATGTGTAGGATGCCTTGACCACAGGCAGGATGGTAAGAAATCAGGAGGCTGCCCTTTGAACTGAAAGTTTCAATGGTATTTGGCCTACAATTGATAATGAAGAAGACATAAGGGCACCCATCCTCAATTTGTACAATACTAGTGACTAGACACTGAAATACCCCAGGACTCCACAGCTGCACCACCAGCAGTGATAGCCTCCACTTTCTACCTTCAAAATTATGCTAAAAATTTCAATGTGAGTGCATCAAATTGGTAACACCTACCTCATACCCACAAAGTTAGAAGTAAAGGATTCTATGTCATGTAGGCTTTTGGTTGTTAGCCTTTTCCATACAGGAAGGCAGCAGACTAGAAGGACAGAATAAATGTTTTGTACCAATTCACAATCTACTTTAATAATAACCTTTACTCTGTCTCAATGCTTTCTTGTTTTATAACTGAGGAAACTGAGGCACAGAAAGATTTAACACTGCTTAAGTCTCAGAATTATTAGATATGGTTAGAGTGCAAAGCCAGGCTGGCTGGCCCCAGAAAAGTCACTGTTTCTTTGATTAAGGAGGAGAATGAAATTGGTTTATTTTTCTACTAATTTTTTTATGGTTTGTATTATCACTTACATATATGGGAGTATTTCCAAGGAATCAGTAGGCTAAAGATTGCTAAAGGCTTATTAGGCTTATCTATATGCAATCCTGAAAGTAGAATCCTCTCTGAGAGGAAAGCAGAATAAAGAATGTTATCATTCTGTTGGGGAGGGAGGAGATTTGAAATATAATATTCCAAATGAGAGCTGATGTCAAATGCTTTTCCCATCGATGTTTACAGAGAGAAATACAGAAGTATATCTCAAGTACCAAAAAATAGTTTGTACTCTAATATCATAATTTCAAATATTAAAAATAAGTTTAAAATGAAAAAATATGCATGAAGATATTCAGTGAACATTATTTTAATAGAAAAATAATATAAATATTCAGCAGTAGGCAAGTGACTAATGGTATCCTTTCTGGACAAATATTATGTAGTTGAAAAATTATGCTAATTAAAATTATGTAATAAATTAGGAATAGGATTCTAATAGAAAAGCAGATACAGGAAAAATGAATTTATGCGATATAAACACATGAGTAAGAAAATAGTAAGAAATCACAATCCTTTATTGTATACTTTAATTTTCATATATAACTTGGTTCCTTCTGAAATACTATGTATACCTGATCAGACTGGTGATTTTGGCACCAGTAACACATGTATTTTAATGCTTGCCTGAGACAAGTCAATTTTATTCCTATGATTTACATTTTTGGGGGGTATACTCAAAGAATTATTCTTGTAGATAAACTTTAATATTATTTTTGTTAGGTCTTCTTATACACAAACACAGATAAAACCACATCTATACATACATAATACATTCCTGTTGATTCTGAAGAACTGTGTTAAAGTAAAACGTTAATTTAGAGGAGATAGAAATCTTCACAATGTAGAATATCCCAGTTAGCAATACAGTATGCATTGCTATTAACTAATCTATACAGTTTGCCAGATACTAGGTTGTGCATATTTCAACTGGTTGTGGCATCATTACTTACTATTTCTGTAATGTAAGTTCCTGATAAGGCATGACTCTTTAGGAACAGCCTATTTTCCACAAGCAAGAAGCATGTTAAAGTCAGAAGTCCTGATAGTCTAGGACAATCAGTGCAGATAAATGCCAATGGTGTGTTCATTTTATGTTCAACTTATGTAAATATAGGGATAAATGGAATCAATCAGAATCAACTGACTTGTCTTTATTGCTTAGATGTCCATATAAAAGTCACATATAAAGTCCATACAAAAGCATAAATTGGGTTCAGATTCTTTCCTTTTCAACTCCCCTCTTTAGACAATTGTATGGGAAGTTATCCAAAGAGTTGCCTCACTGCCTTGACAGCCATTCAATTGTCCATGACTCCAGTGCAGCTTCTACATCACTTGACCCAAACTGCTCTGTAGAGACTTCTGTATCATGAAATTCATCAGATAATTTTTTTTTAATAAACAGACTAAGGAAGTATTTCTACCTACTAAAAATACCGAGACTATTACAGTGCTATTCAAATGAATGTTTCACATAAGACAATATTTCCCATATTCTTGTGATTTTCTAACCATATCAGGTTTTCATCTGGTCCACTGTGTGTGTGTGTGTGTGTGTGTGTGTGTGTGTAACTATGTGCATGAATGTGAGTGTCCAGTTCTCAGAGGTGCTGGCCACTAACTACACTCCTCCACAATTGATTCTATGTTTATCCTACTCTTCTATGATTATTTTGGTTTTTCTTTACCATGTGAGACAAGAAGGGCTGTTTTTATCTTCTAGATGGTTTTCCTTTGTCGGTTATAGACATTAAAACTAAGTTATCCAGAATAGGGCATATGGTGTTCTCCATGTCTCTTATTAGAGGTTATTTTTATATGGTTCTGAAGCTTTTAAATACCTTGCCTTACTTAAGCAATCTTATTTGGGGATGGGGGAAAAAAGCTCACGTGGTGATGCAGGGGAGGCAGGGACAGGAGGTGTGTGCTGGCCAATCAGTTAGATCAGTTCACTCCAGGTTCAGTAAAAGACCCTGCATCAAAACAGGTCAAGAACTGTGAGGAAAGGTGTAGGAGGTTAACCTCTGGCCTCCACATGTATGCGTACACCTGTGCACGTGCGCGCGCGCGCGCACGCGCACACACACGCACGCGGAGGAGAAGAGTTCCTATTCCTAGATCACAAATCTGTTTTCCTACATTTTGTTTCTTGAAGTTTTACATTTAGGCCTTCAGATTCCATATAAAATTTGATTCTTTCTACATTATACATTTAAAAAAATCCATCTTTCCCTCACTTTAGTAAAGCTGGAAGTCCTTATATATATGTCCTGATGGTGATTTTAGCTTCTATGGCAGATGTATGGAATCATGGTACTTGGAAAATTCTCATCTTCTTTGGTGATCCTTAGCAATTTGTTCTTCAATATGATTTATTTTGGATACAATTTTAAATTTATTTATTGAAAAACAGCACCTCCTCCAATTTATGTAGTACATATCAAATAAAAGCAACTTGTGCAAACTAAACATGAACACAGAATATTCCCATCACAAAAACAATTATTCTCAGATGAGGATGGCTGAATGCTACAACTATTTAATAATCACAGCAAAAATTTAAGGAGTGGTGGCATATCTATATTTACTAAACTTTTGAATTTTTTCTATTTTAAGAAAAAAACTGAAAATAACCTATCAATTCTGCCGCTTGTGGCTTATGTTGTTATTTTTAAAGCAATAAAGGGAGCTAGAACTCTCTTATGCAATATTAACCCAGTGTGTTGGAAGATTACTTCCCTTTCTTTCCTTTCTCCTCCAAATCATTTTAGCATATCTATCTTATAGTTTAAGAATATTATTTTACTATTTAACATTCTCTATGTACCAATTATTAATTTCTAGTATCACTTCACTTCCCCATAATCATTAATTCATTAATTCTGAATTCTATCAGTCGAGCCTCTCAAATATAAAATATTTTAATTTTGCCTTTCCCGATCTTTAGTGCCATTTTCCTAGTTCAACATCACTAGTCTCCCTCCTTAAGTACTACAGTAACCTTCTAAAGACTAGATTTTTTTTTTTAACCTTCTAAAGACTAGGGCTTTTTCTTTTCATTATTAACATATCACTGTTGCTATGACCTTTGCTATAGTCGAATCTATTCTTGTTCAGACAGATGCAACATCAACATATGGATTCTGACATGGAATAGTCTACATATAAGGGCACAATGAGTGTTCCTTAGCTATTTAGACAGTTTTAGATTTGTCCTGGTCATCTTATAATATTATTTTCTTAAGTATGCTAGGCATAAATTCTATTCCTAACTTATTAAAAGTCCATTTTTCATTTGAGACAGTCTCACAGACTTCTCATGGCTGGTCTTGAACTTGCGCTCATCTTTCCCTAGGCTCCAGTGTAGCTGAGATCACAAGCTTGTCCTCAAGGTTCAGCACCAGTCCTATGCCAGAGACTAATCCACACTGGCTTTGTTTTGAAAGGGACACAATGTAATAAGCTTGTCAGGTTGCCTGAACTTTCTTAACTCTAATACCAAAAGTGCCATATCTTTCCAAAATACCAGGGAAAACCAGAATTAATTTGTTCAGTAGAAGAAATGCAAGTATGAATTCTGTGCCCTTGTCTGGCCCTTTAAGCTTCCATAAAACTTACATTAAAAATTTGATTTCTTATATTAATCTTAAATAACCACCGAAAATCAATCATATCGCATAACTTTGCACAATCCATTCTAAACAGAGAAGACCAAAATGACTTGTACTTATTTATCAAAAGAACCTGGCTGGGAGAAAACTAATCATTCACCATTTTTTTTCTGATATAATTTGGACCAAGTAAATCCATCAAGAATTCTATACTAGAATTTAAAGTATAGACTTTTATAGTCATGTCCTTGGCTTTTAATCAGCAGATGTTAATACATCTATGAAGTATACATTTTCTTGGAATCTTGTTAAGACTTATATACTGTACATATGGTGGTAGTGGTGATAGTGGTGACAAAAGGTACTTCTAAGCACAGGCATCTGGATCTTTCCAGTGCTTTCTTTGTAAGCAAGCACAAGCATGAAGCTGCATGAGATCCTATGACAAAGCTCTTCCTGAATCTTCTGAGCTGGCTTCAGCTCTGACTGTGAGCAAGCTCAGAATAAGAGACAATTCAGTAAAACAGGATCCTTGGATATGTGCATACTTCCTCTTTGATCTTGAACTA
Organism: Phodopus roborovskii; assembly: GCF_943737965.1. Lineage (NCBI taxonomy): Eukaryota > Metazoa > Chordata > Mammalia > Rodentia > Cricetidae > Phodopus > Phodopus roborovskii. The sequence goes on along the minus strand of NW_026126540.1, from coordinate 2,682,807 downwards.
TTACTCCTACTTATGCATTATTCTTTTTTGATCTAAAAATAACCACACATCACCATTTTATTAATTTGCTATATAGTCTTTTAAGTTTTTTAAAAGAGAAAAATAGTAAATAAGGGAAAATGATTAGAAAACCTATGTGAAAAGAAAGAACTGGCTCTTAATCTCCCCACAGGTATGATCAGAGGATCAAACAAGCTAAACTACATGAGACGTCCAGCACCTGAGATGTAGCATGTACCCAACAAGTTTAAGTTTTCATGTCAATCATTGCATCAAATAACCTTATCACTCTGGTACGTCTATCTGTCTGTCTTTCCACAGTGAAAATATTTTTATCAAAATTGCAATAGAATTTTCCACTCACCAGACTGTTCCCTTGGGAAGTCTGACTATCTTTTCATATGGAGGTAAGGAGCTTTGGTTTTCTACACAACACTCATAGGAGAGGTTAAAGAACAAGAAAAGAATAATTTCTATATAAAGTAGAGACCCCTCAAACAATAACAAAATGCTTTCAAATCAACAGGGTAGTTACGGTATCTTTGGGAGCAGGAATAGAATTCTACTCAATGGTCATTAGTACATGTGTGTGTGTTCAATAACTGTAAATGATAACTATAAAAGAGGCCATGGATTTGAAAGAGAGCAAGGAGGGGGTCTATGAGAGGGTTTGGAGGGAGGAAAGGAAAAGGGGAATGATTCAACTATATTAGAATCTCAAAAATAAAAGAAATAAAAAAAAATAAGGCACAGGACTTGATTGCCAACAAATGAGTCAATGAGAGGGAGAAAATGAATTTAAGGGCATGTATGTGTGTGAAAATGGTAACCAGTGATGAATTAACCCCAGGGAAAAGAAGTAAGTAAGGCATATGCATGAAAAATACACATTGATATTTAGGATAAAAGATGCAACCATGTATTCTGAGTACTCAGAACATGTATTCTGAGTACTTAGAATATACTGCTACACAATAAAGGACAAGTCAACATACAACACACAGAAATTCTATGAAATCTTAAAATAAATGGCTGATAAAAATTTAATATTTCAAATATTACAACTTTGGGACAGTTGACACAAACTTATGTATTTTACATCAATTAATTCTACTAAGAAACATTTCTATAAACCAAATACAATAATTGATTTCAACATAACAGAATGTTAGTCTTAAAAAGCTCTTCAATTTATCCAAGAAGGAAAGATGGACTATCTTTATTATTAATATGGATTGTTTTTAACAAATGTTTTCAGTTTGTGAAATTTTATACCATATATTTTGATTATTTTTATACCCCAACCCCACACAAATCCTTCCCCACCTCACTCCATCGAAAAAAACTGGTTTTCCTTCTCCCAGGAGCTATCAATTGCTAGAGGTTGGAACTTTGTGCATTTCTTCTCTGCACTGTAATTTTGCCTGGTTTGAGCAGGACTCATGTACACTATCACAGTCACTGTGAGCTGATATGCACATATGACCTGTTGTATCTAGAAAACACTGCCTCCTTAAAGTTATCTACCTTCTCTGATTCTCACTTGCTTCATGGCCCCTCTTCTGCATAGATCCCTGAGCCTACAGGGGAGGCATGTGACACAGATATCCCATTTAGAACTGAGCACTCAAGCCTTATTATTCTCTGCACACTGACCAATTGTGGGTTTCTGTGTTAGCTACTATCTATTACAGGAAGCTTCTCTGTTGAGTACTGAACAATGCATTCCTCTGTGAGTAGAGCAATATATGTAATTAGGAGTCATTTTATTGCATTTTATTTAGCAGAATAACAGCAGGTTTCCCCCTTTAAGTTCCTGCTTGAGTTTCACCTTGGTTACCCTTGATGATGGACTAACTTGTAAGACAAACCAATCCATTCATTCCTCTTGCAAGCTGGTTTGGTAAGTGTCTCATTAGAGCAACAGAAACCAAACCAGAACAGGAGTGTATCTTGAAATTGGTGAATGAAGAAGATGATGGTACATTGAGGATAACATTCAGACATCCATAAATGTTTATTGATTGTAATATATCTAATAATATAACAATAGCAAGAACAGCTTCAGATCAATAGGAAAAAACAGAACACAACAGAGAATGGGCTAGCCACTTAAGTACATTAGGGAGGGAATATAGGAAGAGATAGCTAAAATTAAAAGAGTCATTTCAGGGGTAGTATGGAAACAAAATATAGTACAAACTTGCTAAAATACACACACACACACACACACACACACACACACACACACACAGAGTCAATTTAAATGAAACCTAAATAATGAGGGAGACAGAGTCCCAACTGGCCATCTCTTGTCACCAACTAAAGTCTCCTATACAGAGATAGGACTACAGCTAATTGAATAACAGGGAATCCCACAAAAATACAGATGTTGCCAAGATTACAGGTTGCTCTCTACAATCTGACATCAGGCCTCATCTCAAGACAACACTATACAACTCACTGAACATGGAGATGTCTAGACATAGAGCTTTCACACCTTGTTGTAGGATCTTTGATGCAGGATCATACACTGCATGCTCTCAAAAGAGAAATGTAAACACAAAGCCAGCCACAAATGCTTTATCTACAATGGTGTACTGCCTGCAAATATGCTAGGGCAAGGGTGGTGTGGGAGTAACTAACCATTACTGATTTGATTTAAGGCCCACTCTAAGAGGTAGCATCCCATTCTGTCTTGTTGATTATGTGTTTTGCCTTACAGAAGTTTCTCAGTTTCAGGAGGTCCCATTTTTTAATTTTCGATCTCAGTGTCTGTGCTACTGGTGTTATGTTCAGGAAGTGGTCTCCTGTGCCAATTGATTCAAGGGTACCACCCACTTTCTCTTTAAAAAGTTCAGTGTGGCCGGATTTAAGTTGAGGTCTGATCCATTTGGACTTAAGTTATGTGATTGACAATAGATACAGATCTACCTTCAGTCTCCTATATGTCAGCATCTAGTATGCCAGCACCATTTGTTGAAGACGCTTTCTTTTTTCCATTGTATAATTTTAGTTTCTTTGTCCAAAATCAGGTGTACATAGGTGTGTGGATTAATATCAGGGTCTTCAATTTGATTCCATTGGTCTACTTGTCTGTTTTTGTACCAATACCAAGCTATTGTCATTACTATGTCTCTATAGTAGAGCTTGAAGTCAGGGATGGTGATCCTCCAGATCAGGATTTTTTTGGTAACCCCAAATCTGACAGAGGGCTGATTTCTAAAACATACAAAGAAATAAAGAAGCTAGTCACCAAAACACCAAATAATTCAATTAAAAAGTGGGGTACAGAACTAAACAGATTCTCAATAGAGGAATCTAAAATGGCTAAAAGACACTTAAGAAATTGTTTAACATCCTTAGCCATCAGGGAAATTCAAAACAAAACAACCTGTCAGAATGACTGAAATGAAAAACACCAAGGACAGTTTATGCTGGCAAGGATGTGGAGAAAGGAGAACATGCCTCCATTGGCGGTGGGAATGCAAACTTGTATAGCCACTTTGGAAATCATATTGCAGTTCCTCCAGAAAATGGGAATCAATCTACCTCAAGACCCAGTAATTCTACTCTTAGGCATATACCCAAAAGATGAACATTCATATAACAAGGACATCTATTCAACTATGTTCATAGCAGCATTGTTTGAAATAGCCAGAACCTGGAAGCAACCTAAATGCCCTTCAACTGAAGAATGAAAGAAGAAAATGTGGTATATTTACCCAATGGAGTACTACTCAGCGGACAAAAACAATGGAATCTTGAAATTCACAGGCAAATAGATGGAACTTGAAGAAACCATCCTGAGTGAGGTAACCCAGTCACAAACAGATAAACACGGCACATGTACTCACTTATATATGGATTTTAGACATAGGGCAAAGGATCACCACACTACAATCCACATGCCAGAAAAGCTAGGAAAAAAGGAGGACCATAATAGAGACATACACAATCCCCCTACCCCTGTGAAGGGGAAGGAGAAAAGAGCCCCTGAACAAATTGGATACATGGGGGAGGGGGAAGAGAGGTAGTAGAAAGAGGAGGGAGAGTAGAGCATGAGGGATCAGGAAGACTGAAAGGGGAGATGAAGAGAGCAAGAAAAGAGACACATCAATAGAGGGAGCCATTATAGGTTTAAAGAGAAATCTGGCACTAGGGAATTGTACAGATATCCGCAAGGATGACCCCAACTAGGAATCTAAGCAATAGTGGAGAGGCTACCTTAAATGCCCTTCCCCTATAATGAGATTAATGACTACCTCATATGCCATTCTAGAGCCTTCATCCGGTAGCTGATGGAAGCAGAAGCAGACACCCACAGCTAAACACTGAGCCGAACTTCTGGAATCCAGTTGTAGAGAGGGAGGAGTGATGAACAAAGGGGTCAAGACCAGGCTGGAGAAACCTACAGAAACAGCTGACCTGAACAAGAGGGAGCTCATTGACCCCAGTGAGATAGCTGGGAAGCCAGCATAGGACTAACCCAGATACCCTGAATATGGGTGTTAGTTAGAAGAACCTGACAGTCTATGGGGCCTCTGGTAGTGGATCAGTATTTATCCCTACTATATGAATGGACTTTGGGAGCACATTCCACATAGAGGGACACTCCCTAAGCCTGGACACTTGGGGGGAGGGACTAGGCCCTGCCCCAAATGATATGACATATTTTGAAGATCCTCATGGAAGGCCTCACCCTTCCTGGGAAGAAGAAAGGGAATGGGGGTTGGGAGGGGAACAGGAAGGAGGGGAGGGTGAGGGAACTGGAATTTACATGTAAAACAAGCTTGTTTCAAATTTAAATAACAAATATTATCATAAAAATAAAAGATTCAAATGGTTAAAGAATACAAACATTTGTACATGTTTTTGGTAATCAGAAATTCATATAAAAAGTAAAGGGATGTAAATTGAGAAATTTAATAAATTCTCACAATATGCAAAGTTGGCAAGGAGCTAGAGCAATGTGAACTGATGTAATATAGCAAAGAGAATTAACTGATATAATTCTTTTAGAAAAGCTTAGCATTGTCTAGTAAATTTGGAATTATCCATAAGGCATCTAACTCTCCCATAGACAAACCAGAAGATTATGCACAAATGTATCATGACACAGACATTTACAGGAATATTCTGAGAAGTTGTGCTTATATTAGCTGAGACAACCTAAAAGTCCATTACAGGATGCTCATTCAATGAACTATACCACACAAAATGAACACAATGGCTATATACAAATAAATGTAACCCAAGGACACACAGAAAATAACTAAATGCTATTGTCCTTAGCAATATATACTTTATGAACTATATGTAGAACAAGAATAAAATCAATATAATAGGAAAATGAGTAGTGTTACAAAGGAAACAGTGGAGACTTTCAATAAGCTGGCAAAGTAGTATCTTTTGGTCAAGGTGGTGCAAACCATGCTTATGTTTCATAATTATTTGCTGATAATGTATATTTATTTATACTTTATGGGTTTTATAGTTAATATTTATAATATGACACACAAACCCTGAACACTAGAAAAGGCTGAATAAATTAAATTGCAAGAGTTGAATCATTTTTACCAAGACAGATGATAGTTAAACACTTTCCAAACATCTTCTATAGGTAGGAAATACTCTAGGTACGAAGAACGCAGATTATAAAACAGGGACAAGACAGTCAGACCCAATGAAAGACTGGGAAGAAAAGGCTACATAATTATAAAAGTCGTCATTTCAAAAACTGTTATGAATGTTATGAAGACAAGTTCTTAATACTTCCAGAGAAAATGCTGTCATCTGGTGCTAGATGTCAAGAAATCATCACTTAAAACATAAAATTTTGGAAAGGGATAAGACCTTCAGAGCATATGCAGGGCGGCGGGAGGGGGGACAGTGAGTGGAGAGGGAACTAGGAAAAAGAGAAGGGAAGAAAAGAAGGTGGCCTGGCCTCCCTACCAGTCAGCACAACTTTCCCTCCAGGGCTGAGCTGTCCTATTGTGGCTCCAGTCTCCAGAGCTGTCTTATTTCGGCTCCACTGGTCCTGAGCTGTCTTATTGCTCTCTACCCCTCCTTGAGGCTCTAGGTAGCCTAGCTTCCCAGTAAGTCAGGACACCTTTGCAGCTCCAGAGCTGTAACACTCACACTCACTTACATTTTAGTGCCAAAACCTGGCACACACATTTTCTTATAGTGGTTTGAATAGGTATGGCCCCATAGGCTAAGGTGTATGAATGCTTGGTCCATATGGAGTGGCCTTGTTGGAGGAAGTGTGTCACTTTGGAAGAAGGCTTTGAGGTCTTACATGCTTAAGCTTTGCCTAGTATGGTAGAGTCTCCTTCCGTTGCCTTCTGTAGACTTTTCAGCTCCTTCTCAAGCACTATGTCTGCCTGCATGTTTCTCACCATGGCAATAATGGACTAAACCTCTGAAAGTATAAGGTTTTCCTTTATAATAGTTGGTGTGGTCATATTGACTCTTCACAGCAATAGAAACTTTAACTAAGACAGGAATCTTGGAAGTTGTTGCATATAGATGGGATTTGATATTCAGGGGGAATGGGTAAGATGAGGGGGAGGAACTGAGCCAATATATAAGGAACATTTTATGTGCACATAGAAAATGAGAAGACTGTGAAGAAACTAGTATCAGTATACCTTAACTACAAAATAGAAACCAGCATACTAAATAACAGCCATATTATAATGCTTATATAAAGAGGTCTTTGTTAGTTATATCTCAAGAATATAACCAATTTAATTTTAAGTATAATGTAAAATTCATATCTTAAGTAATAAGCAATACCCAAGTTGGAATTTCTGTTTCTTTAGCCTTGTTCCTTATCATGCTTACTCCAACTTTATTAGTGTTATCATTATCTAGATGGGTTACTTCCCCAATATTTGATCACTTTTATAACATATACTAGCAAAATCATAAAGGACTTTTTATTTAGGATTCTTGCTTTCTTTTATTTTTTATTTCGTGTGTGTGTGTGTGTGTGTGTGTGTGTGTGTGTGTGTGTGTCCCCATCCACACCAAGGCATATATGTAGCAGTCTCAGGACCACCTGTAGGAGTTATTTCTCTCTACTACATGTGTCCTGATGCTTTGTGCAAGTACCTTTATCTTCTTGCTGACCCCCATTTTTTTTTACAGGTTTGAAGCAACATTCCCATATGTGGACCAGGCTGGCCTCAAGCTCATAATGCTCCTCAGTCTCCAAAGTGCTGAGATTACAGGCATGTACTGGGATGCCCAATGCCTCTTATTTTTCTTCTATCAGTCACAGGACAATTTATTGTTAATCTTCTGCTTCTAAAATTCACTTCCTAAAGCACAATTTACATAGTTTTTTCTTTGTAGATATATAGTAGCTCTCAAAATTCCATAATCGTTGATGAACTTTGATGGGTAATTACTCTCATGAGATGAGGACCTCCTATGCCCTAGCCATCCTTTTGGGATGATGATATATTATTAAACAAATAGGCACAATTCCTGCCCTCACGGGATTTAACATTTTAGGAAAGCCTAATGGTAACCCACTAACAAGGCATACAATATAATATTAGAGAATGCTGAAAGTAATGAAAGAAAAAAGGAAATAAATAAATGTATAAACTAACACATGCATACAAAATTATCATTGCCCTTCCTTCTTCTGTTCCACAGTCCATTTTTATGCATATTTTTATTAATGATCACATTTTTTGTGTCTTATATTTCATTATTTTCCACGTCTTTTTGTGTACATGCGTCTTTCTGGTTTGTAAAGTCATGAAGCAGGGAAAGGACCTTTTAGTATCCCCCCCAGGTCCTCACATTCTCATGCATCCTGCAGCATTTACTCCCTAATCATTATTGTTCTTAAAAGAAGCTATGAAAATCCATTCTAAAATTTATTGGCTATAAATTAAAATGCAAACAAACTGATGTCTGATTTATAAATTATCATTTATAGAAATGGTAAATAACCAGATCACATGTGCATTATCACTTCTATTCTTGGCTAGCTAGCATGCCATCTTTATCAGAAGGCTTAATATACTAAGGTTGACTACTTGTTTCCTCTTTGACTCCTAAGTATAGTTGCTATTTCCTATATGCTTTGGATGCCTAGAACTTCCTAACAATGACAACTAAGTAATAAACCAGTCACGAGGTTAAGAAAATAAGTTTTAATACCAGCATCAAAGCATCTAAAGCAAGTCTTTGCAAGGGGAAGCAAGCCTACTGGAATGCTGCTGCTCAGACAAAGTTCTGGATATAGTGCACATCTTTCCTGGACCAATCCTGATCTCTCTAAAACAGTGCCTCCAATTTCCAGATAAGAAAACTAAGACACAGAGAGATTATCTAAATTTTAAAAATCACACCAGCAATGAAAAGCAAAGAAAGGATTACAATTCAAGACTATTTTTCTAATCAGTTAGAAGTCTTTTCACTAACACATTTTTCCAAAATGAGTTCCAACAACATATATTAATTAGGGTAAGATTGGAAAATGTATCAAGTAAAAAAGTAGAAGAGGATTAAGCAGGATTCCTTACATTCTAAAATATGCAAATGGCCCCTTGGCTTCCTTTAAGAGATAAACACAGGATTTCCAAGTGTTTGGAGCCAGTTTTGTTTTTGGTTTTTTTTTTTTCAGGACCTTTTTTAATGAAGCAACACAGAAAACCACTTAAGAACCATAAATCTGACTCCTTTCTTTTCAACTTACTTTTATTTCATTAAAACCCACTAGTAAGAAGCCTAGGCAACACAAAGTCTATATGTTATTATTTTTTTAACCCTCTGAATTGATTTTGCTAATTTATTAAACAATACTCTTAATTTCTAGTTAGTTGTACACCCTCCGAAATGATTAATGAAATGTGATATTTTTAAACACTGGTTGTTGCATATGTATTTTTAAACGTACAAAAAATATATCAAAGTTAGAGAAAGAACGCAAATGAATGAATTAAAAGATCTTAATGATTTTTTATCCATAGTCCTAAAATTAGTCATGTTTTAGTCTAATTTCTTAATAGAGGCATTTGGAATCTGCATTTCTGGTGACTACATCTAAATTTTAAATCTTATGTTTACAACAGGAATATTTGATTTTTATTCCTTTAAAACAAACTGTAAAAATGCCAATAACAAAGAGGACAGAGTAGTTCTGGTTATACAGGATCTGCTGTAAGCAGGTCAGCTCAAGGTCCCAGGTAAGCATCTTGTTTGTGTCCTGAAGCCTTGTTTTCTCCATGCCTTCTACTCTCAGTAGGGTCCTCCTAGTCAGGTCTAAACATCGGGCCACTGCACCCTATCGATCTTCTTTAAATCTCCAGAATAATAAATTTCAAGGCAACACAGCAGAAGCCGACTAAAGCCCTTTAATTACATCACTGCTGAAAGGAAATCATTGATCAATGGCATTGTGGGAAAATAAACTGCCCCTCAAACCAGATCAAAGTCAATAAAATAGCTGACTAGCTGCCCCATGTGGGACTTCCGCTAGATTAGTGCTCACGGACAAGCACGGGACGATTCTAATGCATGCTGCTTACTATCGTTTTGAAGCACTCCCTGGCAGGTGTCATGCTCTGAGCATGGTTTTTGATTACACTAATTAAATATAATATTATCAACAGATCTTCATATTGATCCTTAAATCCCCCCATTCTAAATGAAAAATTAAAAGCCTACACCAAGGGCTTCATAGGGTACCAGGTTATTTAAATAATTTTGGACTTGTAACAATTTCCTCAGAGCTGTATTATTCTAATATTTTTCAATATCAAGGTACCAATTACTTTAGGAACTTTAGATGGAAAATGAATAATTTTAAAACTTCCTTTTCTTGAGGTAAACTCTTTTTCAGTTTCCATGAAATTATATTCCTTCACTAAAGCCTCAATATTTTCCAAATTAAGTTTTCTTAACTAGATGAAAACAATCACTGTTCTTTCTTGGTGATTATAAATATACATATATATATATATATATATATATTTATTTTTTGCCCAATATCTATAATAACATATTGCAAAGATTTTTTTTTTTTTTGCTTAGGCAATTAGTTCAGAAAACTACAAAACTATTTTAATAATAGTTTTGCAATAATTTATAAACATCTGTTTTCAAATAGACAATATGATTTAAATACTTGTAATCTGTGTGATTAGAAATAATCTTTAAGTAAATTTCAAAGCTTCAAATCTTGCTTACAGAAAGTACAAACTCAGAAAATGAAATACTTATAAACTTTCTAACACTTTCAAATTTGAGAATTACAACCCAAGAGTCTTAAGGCTGCAATTTAAGAAGATTCAAGGGAAAACCTAGACTATCAGACACAAGGACCCCCTTTTGGGGTATCACTTTAGTTGCCTGATCTTGCAAAAGTTAATAACCATGCCTTCTCCTTCCCATGCTACATTTCTTCTTATTCATTCCCTATTCCCTCAGGTGGTTCTCACTGCTAATGCCCAAATGGCATCAACCTGTTGTTTAGCACATCTATGAAAAGGCTAGCCTGCTGGCTAATTTATCAAGGGATTAAAACCCTGAAACCACTTCAATCTGTTACTTTGTTTCCATGTAAAAGCCTTACCCAGGACATCAGTTCCTCATGTTAAAATGGAAAATCTCTTTAAAAGAAAGAAAAATTCCACGTAAGAACTGTTTAATAAGAAACAACATATTAAAAAATATTTTAAACCCTTAAACAGTGTTATGAAACTGCATTGCTAGTCCTCAAGTCTTGTGTTACTTATAAAGAATTTTATGTGCAACATGTTTGCATGTTCACAAAATTAATAGACTTAACATAGGTAGGTGCCAATGATGGTATTAATGTTGGGGATCATGCAGATTAAACTATTATGTAGATAGACTTCATCCTTGCAGCATAATATTTAATGATATTTTATATATGTATGCATTTTGCTGAGTGACAAAGCACTATGGGTAAGTGCATAAATTCACACCAAAAAAATAAAGCCACCAATAAACAAATAGTAACTCAAACTTTCTAATAACAAAAACCCAAAGATCAATTATTCTCATAAAAATGATAGGAATATGTAGCAATTGGTTTTATATGTAAAACAGCATAATTACATGGAAAAATATGAACATCTTTTTTGTTCTATTGAAGTTTGACCATTTATAGGATAAAACTAACCACATTGCTATTTTTCTCTAATGATTTCTTTTTTCAAGAAAACAATTATAATAATTGGCATAAAATTTTTGCCATTTTGGGAATTGAAAAAAAATATACAGTACCTGATTTGAAAACAAACTGATATATCGGAAAACATAGTGAGCCTGTAGCATGAAGAATAAATAGCTACAAGTATATATTCACCATATCCTTGCTGTTGCCAGTAAATTTGTATTACCAGTAACTTTAGAACTGTCTGATTAAGATAGAATGGTTTATTAAAGAGGAGGGTTCTACTCTAATCCCAATTTTCTATTTAAATTATTTCCAAGTAAGTTGTAGACCAATGTCAGAAAATGTACTCAACAAGCCATTATTTGATATTTCACTCATGTTTATTTATTTAAAATCCTAAGAAGGAAGAAAAAGCATGACATCAAAACACTCAATAACAGCTAAATTATGAAGAATTTTATAGTTTGTAGCAGAGCTCTAGATTAGACCATTCAGAGAAGAAGACAAATATTATCACTTCTCTCTTCATTTCTTTACTATCAGAACTCTTGTCTGTTGTACTTACTGGTGCCAACAGCACAGATTTGCTGGTATGAAAAACAATGCCAGCAATAGATGTGTCAGTGCCAAGGGCTTAAGAGAAAATGAACGTGCTCTAAGTTAGGATCTGTGTGATATTCAGATTCAAAGTACTTCACATAAGGACAGGACACTCAAGGTCCCATTTCAATCACAATTTTATTATAGCAACAAATATGAAATTCTGACTGCCAATAAAAATACTGAATTTGATGTACTTCTGTGCAAAATTCATGGCCTTGAAAGATATTCTGCAAGCTGTCACCCCCAAGGACCATAATGGATTTGTCTTTAAAGAAAAATGTTTACAGTAAGAATTACCAAATATATTTTATGTATGTTTTCACACTTTAAATCAAGAATCATAAACTATATTTCCTAGTTGACATTTATTGACAGAGTTCACATTAAGTAGAATTCAGAGAAGCTCCTTAATCAAATTTTATAGTAATGAAATACATTTTAAGTATTTCCTTTCCACAAAACTAATGTGAAATTTCTTTCTTATACTTACATCACAGACTGTTATACAGAATTTTATAAGGTCCAAGTTAATAGTCATTTAAAAATATCTCCTGGTAAACCGAACACAAAGTAGGAACATACACTATAATATTATTACTAGCAAAACTCCACTTTTCTTTTAGTGTTTAGGCAAAGGAGACAATTGTTTATTAATTTTCATATATTTCAAAGGGGTCAAAAAGACATCAGCTAGAAAAACAAGGTGGTTTTCCATGCTAATCTCTATAGTGTGGTATATTTCTTAAAAACAGATCTTATGAGGCATAAACTGCTACATTTTACCTCTGCTTAAAATAAAGTTTGGTGTGAGAAAACACACTAATTACATCCTTTTTGTCTTAAAGAACTAGTGCTTTTAAATTGTTTCAATTTAGAGAAGAAAAATAAGCTACCTAATGCAGAATAACTTCTACCAACCCCCATAATTCACTCAAACTAGGCTGTTTCCATGTCTCAAAAAGGGGTGGGGAAAGCAAAACACTGCAAGTAAAGCTTCAACAAACTATTATTACACACTCCTCCAGTCCATTAAAGGAAGTAATTCAATCAGTTTATAGTTTCTCAGGAAAATCTCATTCAGAGAAATTTTATTGCCAGCTATCTAAATAGTAAATACCCATTATCCTCTCAAAATGAGTTTCTGCTTGCCAAGGGCAAACCCATTGCTGTTATTGTAGAGTTCTGTCAGAGAGACAAGAAGTTAAAAAGGTTATAAAGATACCATTAATGTCATGGGACTGTCTTGTCAGGCCTCAAAAATGCTTAGTAATTGAGGGTTTTATTCAAAGTGTATTAGCACCCATATAAACAGTACAGTTAATACGATGCTTTAGGCTTTATTCTGTTACAGTCCAGAAAAAACACCTACAAACAGCTGAATACTGTAAATGCATCTGCTGGAGACCACAACTCATTTTATCATCTGGTTCTAGCTTGATTCTTTGAAGAAAATGTCAATAAAATATATAGAGCTTAAAGGCAAATCTAGATGCAACCAATGAGAATAACAGAGAAAAGTATAAATGACAATGCCCTGGCAGTGTGCACTTGAAAGAAACCTTGGGAAAAACAAAGGGCAAATGCTCTTTGAGTCATAGTTTTAAATTAATACATAATGCCACAACTTTGTTTATATTAATGTTCATTACTATTCAACACAATGAATAATTAAGATCAAATAATAAACAGATCCACCTCATCCTACTAACCCCTTAACTTCAATTCTTTTTTTTTTTCTTCATACCTTAATTGAGTTCAATTTGTTCTGCCCATATACTCTCAAGTGTGGCGCTATGAAATAGCTTGGTAGATCTAGCAGGGCCAATCCTTTAAAGAAAACTCATCCTTCCTGCCCCTAGAAGTCATCAGTTGTCCACAGTTCCACATTTAGGGGTGAAGGCTCATGAACCTCTTTACCTTCCCTGCTTGATCTTATGCATGCAACCACAGCTGCTGTGAGGTCCTGAGCAGGGTGATAATAACCAGATGATAGTTTTACTAACACCCTTTATAAACTCTAGCTATTACTATGTTTCTGACCCCTTTTCAAGATGGTCCCCAAGTCTTGGGTGGATGACGAGAAGCAGATGCCTCACTTATTTTCTGCACTTTGAACAGTTGTGATAAACCATTTTGTTATCTGAAATGAAGTCAAAGTAATTTTTCTTTGTTTGCTGGCTAAGGACCTTCCAGCATAGGTTGCAGCCAACCTAACATGCCTTTTACATACAATTACTAATTACAGAGATCTTACATATCATGGTTTGTTTGTCATTTGAAAGAAAGTTAAAGTGATTCAGAAATGATGCTTCTGGAATCCATGCATTTAATTTACTAAATAATTGTTGGACGCTGGTTACTGTGCAATTACCGATTCTTTTTAGAAAGTAAAGAATATCCAGAATTTGGTATTTCTCATGCATTTCTTTTAGTACTCATTCAATCTCTTTATTTTTTTATTAATTCTTTCTTAGCATATAGTTATTGTATAAAATAATAGGTCTCATTATATTTTCATAAATGTGTGTAGTGTACTACATTCTAGTTTTCAACTAGACATTTTCCTTTTTTATTTCAATCCAGAACTAACTGAAGAAGCAAACATGAGAGGCTGTTTTCTAGAGCTAGTCTGAAAAACAGATTAGACTACCAGTAAAATCAAGGGCAGCAGAATGCTAGGACTTTTTGTTCTAATGGTATTTTTCCATTGAAAACTGGGAGAAGAGTTTTGCTCAGTCATATAACCCTACAGTATTTTTAATCTTCTAACCCTGTGTTACTCTATTCTCATATTACAGAAAGGAGAACTGAGCATCATCGGATATTAAATTATTTTCCTACACAGGGGCTAGGACTGATACCATGTAACCATCTACATACATTTAAAACTAGATTAATCAAGTACTAATGTTAGATGATTAAACCGGGTGTGATGCTTCACATTTGTAATTTTAGCACTCAAGAGAAAAGAGGATCCGTGGTATCCTTGGAGAGAAAGTAGAATCAAGACTCAAAAATGGGGGCGAGTTTGGGTTTAAATGATAGCAGGTATGAAAAAAAGTAGAAATGGCTTAAACATCAACTCCCAAATTCAGTAAAATTTGCATATAATTCAAATACATATACAGTATAAACACATGTAGGTGAATATATATATATATATATATATATCACAAGTTCATAAATATATGTAGCACTTTATTTTCAAAACTTGTATACTACTACCATTATCTTAAAGGTTAGTAATTTTCAACCAGAAATGTATGACAGACTTCTTTAATGCAGAGACATCTAAGGATTTCTTGAACAATTATGTGTCTAGAACTATGAAGGTGATGTGGATCCTATACTGAACAACTTAAACATGTGTTGAGGGATATTTGTACACTGCATGAAGATGTGTTGCTGAGATTGGTGCAAAAGAGAAAAAGCCATACATCCAATAGCAGTCAGGAGAGTATAGGTGGAACTTCTAAAGAGAACTATGGGAAGAAGAAAAACAAGCCAAATGCAGAGGAAGCAGAATGGACAGTATGGAGAAGAGTAACAAGCTTCAAGGCAGAATATAGAATAAAAAATATGAGTTAATTTAAATTACAAGAACTAGTTAGCTGAGCTTTCATAATTAATAATATGTCTCCATGTTGTTATTTGTGAGTTGGCAGTCACAAAAGAAAAATCTGACTACAGATATGACATCTTATTTAGGGAGTAACAGGTAATGGAAAGAGGAACTACTGCTGTACACTACAATGGACAGAAGTGCATCTCTGTAGAGCTTTGAGTAACTGTCCAGACATTAGTATTGAAATTGAAATCTCACTGCAATAGGATTAAGAGACTGGGCCTTTGGAGTGACTAGGGCATAAGGGTTCTGTCCTCATGGACTGGATTAGACTTAATGAAAGGCCTGGAGAAAACTAGATACTACCATCTTTTGCACTCGGAAACCTTTTACCATAGACATGGTGGTCCAAGTTGTTATCTTCAAAAAGGGACCTGGCTGTACCATACACTGGCGTTTCTGACACCTTGAACTGGAATTTTGAGCTTTGAAACCATCAAAATTGAATGATCCAGACTCAGGTAATTTGAAAAGCAGCACCCACAGGCCATGTATATACTCTTCATGGAAGCACCTTACATATAATTCTAAGGTATCTCACAGATGCATGCTACTGTGAACCCAAAGTTGTTCTCTCATGCTATCATCTTTTGCCTCTGTTTCTTCTTTCTTTCATTCTAACTTAGCTCCTTTTATTTTGTTTAATAAAATACCCAAGACTGGGAAATCCCTAAGAAAAGAGTGTTATTTAGCTCATAGTTCTCAAGACTGGAAGTCTAAGGCTATGGGGCTCCAATTGTTCCACTTCTCATACAGGTCTCATGCTGGGTTTGCGCTTGCAGAAGGAAAGGGAAAGCAGATGTGTATAAAGACAGTTGATTGTGGGCTGGATACTTTGTAACAAATTTCTCTCAATACACCTAATCCACCATTAGAGGAGCAAAAACCCACTTAAGCTGGGTGGTGGTGGCCCATGCCTTTAATGCCAGCACTTGAGAAGTAGAGGCAGGCAGAACTCAGTGAGTTCAAGGCTAGTCTGGTCTACAGAGTGAATTTAAGGCCAGTCTGGCCTATGAATCCAGTTTCAGGACAGCCAGGACTGTTCTGTTACACAGAGAAACCTTGTTTCAAAAAACCAACCAAACACACTAACAAAAAATTCACTTATTATGGCATCAATCTATCCAGGACAGCTGTATTCCTGAAGTGCAAAACTCTTTCACTAGTGTCCACTGTGCACGACTGTTGCACTAAAATATGAATCTTCACTGTAAGATCTGGGAAAGATAAACAACTGACTATTTAATCTCCAAACTCACTCTCATCAGCCTTGTCCTATCTGCACCAGTTTCATTCCCCATGCTCTAAAATTCTTTACCAATTTCTACATATTACCAGCAATTTAACCTTTTTATTTCCTTGGGGCCAATTCTGAAGCACAAGCGAGTGATGTCTGATGTGAGATCCTTTACATGACTCAAATGTACAAAGTATTAATGTATTAAAATGTGAATTTGTTTCAAATATCCAACAAATTCCAGTAGTACAATTTATTATTCTGAGTCAATTTACACACAGAAGTAACCTTTCCATTAGTATGAATGCATACAACTCATTATTTTGCATAACGGGGGGGGGGAACCTAACCCTTCAAATCAAAAACAAACAACACTGCCTCCCAAAGTAGTTTAAAACAGCATTTCTATCAACTGCTTTACTGCACAGTTGTATTTCTGTTAGAACTTAATAAAATGTTAAAAATAAGTAGCTACCCAAAGTGCTCATGTGAACACAGGTAATATAATAGTAAGCTTGAACTGACTAAGGGGCAGTGTTCCTAGATCACAATTCTGTTAAATCTAATACTTTATTTTTTTAATGCACAATATCCATATTAAAACATCATGGTTACTTTTCCTTCTTTACTGAAGCATGGCTGGTTTAATGTGGCTACAAAACTATGTTGCCAAAGAACTCTGAATTTAAGCCTCCTGGCTTTACATCCTGAGTACTAGGATTACAGCTATGTACTACTATATCCCATTGTATGTGCTGCTGGGGACTTAGGTGAACTTAGGGCTGTGTATGTGCTGGGCAAGTCCTGCATGAACTCAGCTACTACACTCTCCAGGCTCACCCTAGTTAACTTTAACAGCGAAATAACTTCAGTACATGGAGAAGAGGACCCGACTAAAGCAAAATTATCCTCATAGGCAGTGGCTTAGTAAGGAGAAGGAGGAACTGGTATCAGTACTTAATAAACATGAAATTTCAGAGCAATAAATGTAGCCATACAGAGTACACATAAATTGTTTAGTTCTCGGGGATGATTAGTCATTACCTACATGGCTTCCTGATATTTTCATTCTAAGGTTAAAGAATCTATCACAGTATTGTTTGCTTTTATACTCAGCAGATATTAACCTATTAGTAGGGTCAACTGTCCCTCTGTCAGTAAAAGCGGGGCAGCAGTAGCTCTTTCTGAATTCAGGATTAATAAGACTTACTTTTAAGTGTGCTTCACATTATAAATGGTCTCTAATTTACATTACACTTGTAATTCAATGAGTTTGCCTCTAGTGGCTTTCCGTGAGAAACATCTGAAACTAGACATTTTTGAAATGTCAAAGTTTCATTTAGCTGTGATCTGACCCACCAAAGGCCTTTCACTGAGTCAAAGCATCATTCTATAATATTATTCTTATTTCTATTTGGCCTAGGCTCTTAGTGTGTATGAATCTATTCTTTGATACTCAGTACTCTCACTTTCCTTAAAAGAACAACAACAAAACTTTTCATTCTGCTGAAAATATAACTCTCCAGACCCTCAGAATAGAATTTAGAAATAGAACATATAAAAGGAATGGTATGTTCCTAACTAGTATAGAATAAAAGGAAGCCAAGTGCAATACTGTTACTATTTTCATTTCAAATCATTTTAAAGAAATATTGTTGTATAAATTATCACATAAATAGCCATAACACAGACACATGCTGTTCTACATGCCAACTCCATCAGCATTTCCCACCATATTCAGTCCAGGGTGTGGCAGGGTCTAAAAGTACTCAGCCTGATTGTTCAGAGTATGTCTGGCCTTGCTCAGACTTCACTTTACTAGACTCATTTTTATAGCTTTGAATTCATAATATCCCCCAGAAGGTTTTTTTATATTTTCTATTTAGCATGGGCCTCAAGGTACTTAATTTGATTTGTATAAAACTCTTCCAATGGTCACCCAATGGAAAGGATTAAAACAGAAAGAAAAGTCTGTTTTTGGCTCTAAGTGTTGAAATTATTATCCCTTAACTGTTCCTTTGATTTAAGGCACAAGATTGATACTCAAATCTGCTGAGAAATTTGAGTGTATACATTAAATGATATCAAGATATTTAATTTTCTAGCAGGAAACAAAGAAATGTCTGGTGTCATACATATCAATGAGAGCAGCAATTACTTCAGACATAATGTGGTGATACTTTTTGGGGGAGACAGGGGAAATCCTGCATGACTTTTTAACATACATGTAGCTGGGGAAAAGATCATTATTTGAATTAAATTTTAATTACACATAATCTATAACTTTCCAGAATGCATCTAAGTGACCTGAAACAACATTTACACTATTCTTTGTTCAGGGCTTCATGAATTGTTTATCATCTATCATGTACTGAAAGCAATTCCTTTATATACTACATGAGCCAGTACGTTCACTCCTGTATCTGTATGTGTATATTCATCTATTTTATATACATTTATATATTCCATTATGTGTTGAAAGTAAAAAAAAACTGACAAATTTAATTGAAATTTTAATCTGAGTTTTATAACTCACCCAGATGTCAACATGTTATAACCAATATTTTTCTGAGGAGACAGACTGTTAATATAGGTAAATTTTTGAGGCTGTTCTTCCATAGGACCAGAGTTTGATTCTAAGGACCCACTCTGGGCAGCTCACACCTGTCTGTAACTGCAGCTTCAGGTGATCTGATATCCTCTCCCAGCATCTGTAGGCATGCATACATATGGTATAAATTCACACAGGAAAGTGTACACATATTCAAATAAATTTTTTAACTCAAGTAACTATGATCCATCCATCCTATCTATCTATCTATCATCTATCCTTTTAGCTTACAGTAAACAATAAGATGTATGGAAAACACTGAAGTTTACTTTTGAGTCCTATAATGTCTGGTAAATTGCCAGAATATAACCTTTCATTATTGTCTTGGTTGAATCCTATTGTTTTGAATGCAACCTTCAATAAGTCCCTTTATCCCATTAGGTCTCATACCCTTGTTTTCAAAGTAGGATATTAATATCTAAATTTCTTATTTCATGAAAGTATGTGGGAATTGTGAAATGACATTTTGGAAATTTACAATACCAGTGTAAATTAATCCACACTGGCACTACTGCTAGTATAGGAATGACTACAGTTTTACAAATACATTAATGTTTATATTGTTTAAAATGTATCATCATGTTTAGGAATCAGTTGCTAAAAGTAAAACAATTCATCTCTAATTTTATAATAAAAACAATAAGAATCCCAATAAGAAAATTTATATTTATACGTAATGAAACACATCCATTTAAATGAGAAAGGAATCTCCCATAGCAGCCTGAAAAGATGAACTATAATGCTTTGCCAGAAAAATACTTCTCTTTAATTTAGTTATCATTCACTGATGATGCCTGCATTTTCATTTGGAATAGTCAGTACATTAAACTGAGTTTCTTAGACTGTCTAAGACTCTCTTAGCCAGAGATTATACCTTAGACATCCTTTTTGTTACCACTGTGGTTATTTTCCCCGAGTGTGAGCACACGTATGTTTATGTCTTAGGGATCTCCAGTGAAGATATACAGTCAGCTATCTTGAGATGGCTCATTTCACAATGCATTCCATGCGTCAATATGAGATTTAAAAATATTTTAAAAAGTGATACAAGAGAGGAAGCTGCTTTCTCCTCCAACTAAATTTTATCTTTACACACATACTAGTTTTATGACATTGTGTCTGGGTCAAGAATGTTTATTAAATCAATATATACTGACATACAAGCACAAGTTAGTGCCTGAAATGTATAGTATTTCTTTTCTGCTTAATAGTTAGTGACTAACAAAGATATTAATTCATTTACATAATAAAGTTTTGGAGTGTAAAATAGAAACATTAATTATGTTTACCTGCATACAACTCATCCTTCTGTATTTTTTCCATACAAGATAAAGGACTTACTAATACACTATTATTTGACACATAACCCAAGCCCATGTTGGAAATTAAACCTCAGGCCCATTCATGCTAAGGAAATTTTTCAGATACTACAATACACTCCCAGCCTTGTAGGCTATTACTGTATCATAGTAAATCATTGACTTGATTATAGTGGTCCTTCTACAATGCTTCAAACTGCTTCATTAGTATTCCAGGACAAATGTTTGGAGTGGTCCAGAACTCAATGTCACGGATAAGCTCAAAAAGAAAGAGGGAAACTTCTGTAACCAAAGATTTTTTATAATTAAATAACACTGAATAGCTTTTAATTGCTTGCAGTATTCAAAAAATATTTATAAAATATTTTCTCTAGAGCCTTTTTAGGTGCCATTTTCTTTCAGAGAGCATCTGAAAAAGTCTTAGGCTAGAAGGGAGATATTTACTTAGGAAAAATAGTAAGAGATACATTACTGAGATGTCTCAGTCAGCTCAGGCTGTCATCAAAAACAAAAACAAAACAAAACAGTGAATGTCAGAGACACTAGAAATTTTTTCTTTTTACTTCTGGATCCTAGAAGTCTACAGTCAAGGTTATCAATGTGATTGGTTTTCTTTAGGGTCCTCTTTATGGCAGGTGGGTGGAGGCCTTCTCAATGTGGAGTGGATGATGGGGAAAGCAAACTTATCTAATCCTGCCACAAAGACCTCACCATCATAGCCTTATATAAACTTAATTATCTCCTTAAGTCCCCATCTCTACATCCCATTTCTTCAGGTTTTAGAACATCGGCATATGCATTTGGCAGGGAAACAATTCAGTTTACAATGAACAGGCAGAGGAGGCTGCATGGTAATTAGCCTCTCCAATCTTCCCAAATACTGCATGTTTAATGCTCCCACTCTTTGTCTTTTCTCTAGAGTTGCACCCATTTCCTTAGGACATGACATTACTTTCTTCAAGACAATTTATTTCACACGGGACTACTTCCTTTCATGGAAGAATGGGGGAAAAAATTGAACCCCGTCCTCCTATCAAAAAAAAAAAAAAAAAAAAAAAAAAAAAAAAAAACAAAAAAACAAAAAAAACAAAAAAACAGTATTTTCCTAACTCTGTTTTGAGGGAAAGTCACAGACAACAGTATTCCTGTAATGTTTGGTATTCAATGTCAGCTTGGCTGGGTTTATTATTTCCCAGGAAACACATCTTTGAGTGTGTCTATTAGGGTGTTTCTAGAGCACTTTAACCAAGGAGGTAACATCAACTATGAATGTGTGTGTCTCTGTCCAGGACTAAGGAACAAAGAAAAAAGGAGAAAAAAAAAAAAAAGTCTGGTTATTAGCATTGATTTTCTCCACTACTTGACTGTGGATGCATGGACAAGCTTCCTTGTGTTTCTGCTATCCCAGCTGAAGCTGCTTTTGCCAACCTTCCTTCTCCTCTATCACAGACGGACCTTCTAATTGTGAGCCACAATAAGCCTTTTCTTACTTAAGTTGCTTCTGTCAGATATATTGTCATAGCAACAAAAAAAGTAATCAATAAATCTAGTATTTTACAATTGTGCTGTATACACAAATACTGGCTTATTTTTGTTTTGTTTGTTGTTGTTGTTTTTTTGAGACTGAGTTTCTCTGTGTAGCCCTGGCTGTCCTGGAACTGGATCTGTAGACCAGGCTGGTCTTAAACTCAGAGGTCTACCTGCCTCTGCCTCCAGAGTGCTGGGATTAAATGCATGCACCACCAACCACCTGACCACAGATACTTTTTTTAAATTAAATTTATTTTATTTTACATGTATAAGTTTTCTGCTCACATGTATGTATGTATATCACATGGATACCTGGTGCTATGAAAGTAGAAGACAACATTGGATCCCCTAGAACTGGAACCATGGTTGTTGTAAACTTCCATATAAGTGTTGGGAATTGAATCAGATCCTCTGTAAGAGGAACAGACACTCCTAACCAACAAGGCATCACTCCACTCCCAAGAAGTACTATTTTTATACCACATTAGGTTTTGCATTTGTATGTATATGGAGTACACATATATTCAGTTGAGTGGGTGGGTGTGCAGAGATTAGTGAACAACTGTAAGTGTCAATCTGCAGATTCTATCCATCTTATTTTTCTCTCATTGGCCTGGAGCTCCCTGAGTAGGCAAGGATACTGGGACAGACAGCCCCAGAAGTCCCCAAGTCTCTTCCTCCCCAATACTGGGACTGTAGTGGTGTACCAACACACCCAGATTTTTTTTTATGTGGTTTCTGTCAATAGATGGTTCTAATGCTTATAGGGTAAGCACTACAGAGACAGAGCGCTCATCTTCACTCTCATCTTGTCCAATAGTGATTATAGACACACAGGAAACACTGAAAATGATGGTAGCTCATTCTCCTTCCTCCCCTTCAGTATTCCCTGCTTGGCGGCTTCACACTACTTTTGCATAGCAGCTCTCTGCCTTCCCTTTGGTAGGGTTGTACTCTTGGAGTACTTAGCTGTTCTGAATGATCTCCTTATGGCTGGGCAACTACTTTGGCATAATTGATCCAAAACTGAACAAAAGCAAATTGCCATGCATGTACTTAAAAGCCATATCCAGGTATTCCAAGAAACATATTTTGGAACTTGATAAGCAAATGTGCTTTGGAGTTACTCTGCCTAAGCCTGAGCAGTACTATCTCCACTACTTTGGGAGGTATATATTTGGCATCTCTTTAAATACTTTTAGCAGGGGGACTGTAACTCCTACAAAACCTCTTGTTCAGAGTCGCCTTCTCGTTTTAAAGAAATGATAACTGTATCTCCAAAAGAAAAAGGCGAGTTTACCACAGAACCTTCAACAACTGCAGAAGATTCTAAATTAATATAACCCAGGTGCACCCTCAATTCTTGGCAATGCTACAAATGGCCCTCTGTCTGTCTTTTGCTTATGTGACACTATCAGAGTCTCAGCTCAAGTCCTTCATTGCATGCCTCATGATGATTCCCCTTCAGCAGAAGGCAGGAAATTGAGTATGAGTAATGTTTCACACAGGAGTTAAGAACCAGTGAGCATCTTCTAACTCATTCTGTTCTTCGGTATCCTAAAACTTTGGTCTCAAAAAAAAAAAAAAAAAAAAAAAAAAAAGGCAATAAGGCAAGGAGAAGATTAGGAGGGAAATTCTTTCTAATTTGGGCAGATCTGAAGATCCTTAAGGTATTGAAGGAATTAATCATGGCTCTGTCTTTTCTCATTGTTCTATTGTGACTATCATGACTATATTCTGCCCTAAGCTAAATGAAGTAGTGTGGATGGTGTGACAGCCAATTATCTGGTGCTAGCTTCCTTTTTTTAAAATATAAAGTCAGGGAGATCATGAAAGAACACTGATGTATCGCCATAATGTGCACTCACTATATGAATAAGTCAGAGATTCTCCAAAATGTCCTTGAGTTGTTCTGTCCTTTCTCTATTCCCATTTCTGAGGCATGCAGACTGATTTCTCTTACAACAAAAATGACAATCCCTGTATGCACTTCAAGCTTGTAAATGCTGCTAAATTCTATGTTTCTAACTTTTAAACATTTACTAGGACCCTCTCCCATTACACCCACAGGAGATTAAACAACACTTGGCTACATCTGTGGTGTTTGGCTTCTTTATACCAGTGCATTCTTCATGTCACACTGCCAGGAGTAGGCAGACATCTGGCTACAGGGCCCATATCGCAGTTGTTCAGCTAAACTACTCCATTAAAAATCTAGTTAAGATGGAGGCAAAGGAATGGAGAAGAAATAGGGGAGAAGGGAGAATTAGAATGAAACATAACAACACATGCACATAAAACATAGTGTATTGCTTTGTACCTTAACATTAAAGCCAACAAAAAGGTTGTAAAGGTAGAAATCTGAGAACAGATACATAGAGGGTCTTAACTTTACTTGTAAACATAATTATATTAAGTAAACACAATGAACAATTTCAAAAGAAATATTTAAAGTTACAGAGTTAAAGTTTTTTTAAATTAATGAGCAAGAAATTCACATATTGTTGTTTTCTTATTTAAACTTATTGATAACAAATTCTAGTTTAGAAGTCTAAATATTAGATTTATTATCTGGAAAGGGAAGGATCATGCTCACAAAGTCAAAAGATTTGTGGCCATTTTTAAAAATACCTTTTCTAAGTTAGTATACTAAATCCTTTCTAAAATATTTAATACTTGAAAAAAATTACCAACTCAACACCATATAATCATCTCCAAATCTAATGGCACATAAATGCATTTCATCAGAAATGAAATTCTTCAATGACTGCTAAAATGAGAATCAAAAAATTATTATAATCTAGTTGTCTGGCTTGCAGCAAGCATTAATCAGAAGTCATAATAAATCCACATGCTTCTTCAGACAACACATTAGTCAAACCATTTTCTATGATGACGACATTGACTAATGGGCTCTGAGTTGGAAGGGTCAATCATAAACTCATCAAATGCTTCATTTAATTTCTTAATTTGGACAAACACAATTTGTTTATGGGAAAGATATCAGGTGTTCGTGAATGAATAATGGCTATGAAACCAAACTCCATTAATCAGCTTCTGATTACAAATGACTTAGAGATTGTTTATTCTAATTTCATTCATTTGGATCAACAAAGAAAACACGAGCAAATGAAACCATTTGAAAAAAATGGCACACTTATTTCCCCATATTTAATAAGGCAATGATAAATATTCTTTCAGTAAATATACCAAAAGGACTTTATTATTCACATTGCTACCACCACTTTTTACAAGTCATTTGTTAATGCAGGGAAGCTGTAAAGATATCAGGTGAGAAAAAACAAGCTACAAAATATTATCCTCTTTGTTATACCTACTTTATTAGCTCTTCCTGTGTATTCAGGCAAAGGCAGAAATTCTGCTACTTTCTCTGAACTTTTTAAAAAATACTTTGTACTTTGTATAGCCTGTGGTAACGTCAGGCTTAAAAAATACAGCAACATTCAGCGTACTGGTACATATTATACTATAGCTACCAATGACAGTTATTCCTATGATATAACTGCATAAAATGAGCAACATTTGAGATCTGTCATTTGAAACAACTGAAGGAGGTAAAAATATTAGCCTTGATGAGGCTTTCAAAGAATACGATTGCCTTCTTAAGGTATTATCTAGCAGAATTAACAAATTTTCAACTAGAAATCTTAGAATCTGGGAGTGGTAGTACATGTCTTTAATCCCAGCACTCAGGAGGCTGAAGTAGGCAGTTATCTGAGTCAAGGCCAGCCTTATCTTCAAAGTGTGTTCCAGGACAACCAGGGCTACACAGAGAAACCCTGATGTACACAAAACACACATGCACGCAGGTACACACCCACACATGCACACACACAAACATATACCCCACACAAAACCAGAAAGGGAGGGGATTTATATTAGAAAGAAGTATTTGGTTGTATCCTTATATACAAAAACACTTTCATTTAATCAACAATGATCTGATGAATCCCATTTACTTTTCAAGATCTTTATAATTTCAAAAGTATCTTTAAAATGACAACAATAATGAAATAGTATTTTAGAAACAATTCTAAAATGTTCAATGACTCATCAATATCTTAGAATTACTATCATATAAAATCAATGGTCTTTTCTAGCATCAGTTAACAAATTTAATGGTAGACATGAATCCTATCGAGTAATTTAGAGCCAAAAGCAAATACCTGCACTTGGAAGGCTAAGGAAGATCACTGCCAGCCTACTCAGCTTATCTTTAAAGACTCTTATTCTCAAAACACATACACTTAAATGAAAATTACTATAGTTACATGAAGAATTAACAGGAATTTGTTCAGTAGAACAAAATCTCATACAAAGATGTCACAGAAACTAATACCTATAGTATTTAATTTAAAATGTATTAAAATTAAATTTATTTTTAAATTCAAGACTGAAATTACAGTTTAGAAGCAAAAAGAGCCATGTAATTGGCATACTAACAAAAACTGAAAATAGCCATGGGTAAAGATTGATAATTAGATGTCACTGTTTAAAGTTGAATTCAAGCAGTTATGTCTAACCCCTTGACACTGTAACAACACTGCCATCTACAGAGCTCATCCCCTCAAGAATCATGTAAGTTACACACCAGACACACACAAACCCAAAAGCATGAAACAACCATGTTTTATTTAAATTTATGATTTGTCAAGGCATATTTATAGTTATCCTGGTGTAAACTGGGCATACACGTTGCTGGAGCTTTTCTTGTCCTGCCAGGTCCCGCTGCCCTTCTCAGCCTCAAATAAGCCACAGGGACTATATTAATTATAAAACTGTTGGCCGAGACTAGGGCTTCTTATTGGCTAGGCATGTCTTAATTATTAACCCATTACTATTAATCTGTGTATTTCCACATGGTCTTGGCTTACTGGAAAATGCCAGGACCTGTTACTACTTTGTGGTCTACATGGAGAGGTTTTTTTTTTTTTTTTTTTTTTTTTGCGGGCTTCCTCTGCCTACCTTTCCTAGAATTCTTCTCATATACCTGCTCACAGAATTAAACTATTAAATGGACAGCAAAGAAGAAACACTATTTTGTGTGTTTTTGCATGCATAAGTTCCTCATCACAAAGTCCAAATCTTTTCGTATCTTCTATCTATACATATGAATGGGTATATGGAAGGATATTAGGGACATAATAGTCTAGATTTCCCAAGTTACAATAGTTTTCCTTCTCACTCAGGATGAAGGATAAGGAGGGACCATAGGAACTTCCCAGATATCACCTCCCTTCATTTTCTTACTATTTCACTCTACCTCTGTTTCTATGTGAATCTGTATAGCTAAAAATCTAAATTTAAAAATAATCATATAAGAAAGAAAGATTAACTTCAATGATTTAGAATGTGTTATGGACTGCATTACATAGATATCATCTGCAACTCTGAGTCTACACTGATTTCACAACCAAAGCAACTACCTCCCCAGTCTTCACTGACCAGTAATTACCCTCTGTTGAAGCTGGCCATAATAAAGATGGTCTAGGACCATTGATAAGAACACAGGAATGGTAAACAGAGGTTGTAAGAGACATGGGTTACATTATTATTCTTTTTTTCTCTTCTGTGTTTTTTTTTTAAATAAATTTATTATTTTTTCTTATTTTACATATCAATCTCAGTTCCTTCTAACTCCCTCCCTCCCATGCCTGTCCCCACTCCACCAACAATGAGCAAAACAAATCTTATTTTAAAATAGTGGAGAAATTATTATGAAGTAATATGCTTATTTTATGTTTATATGTTGACTATGGACATGCCTTGCAACTGTCCAGGCCACAAGAAGTTATTGGATACCCTGGAACTGAAGTTACAGAGGTTGTGAGCTGCCATTAGGTGTTGGGAACCAAACTGTGGGTCCTCTAAGTGCAAATGCTCTTAACCACTAAGCAAATTCTATGGCACAAAATTATTCTAAACTCCAGATCAGGATTTATCATCAATGGTATTTTAATACCATTTATATAAGCTACCAGTAACATTTATTCAGTTACTCACCCAACAAGAATCAATCAAAAAGTTTCTATTGTTCAAGTTATTGTGAACTACAAAACTGACATCTCACAGGGAATTAGGCACAGAAGCATCTTTAACAACGTATTTATAATTGCTATGAGTACAAGATATGATACATACAACATGTAATGTCATTTAATCATTCAGACATAATGATATTAACATGTTATGTGGTGTTATATTAATATACAGGACCATTATCATATAATCATATATTGTAAAAGTATACAATGATAAATATTGCTGAAATTATATAATATATAAATAAAATAAAATTTTACAGAGTTGAATGAGGCAATACAGGAAAATAAGTGCATCATGTTCAAGAGATGCTACTCCTAACAGTATAAGATTGTAAATTAACAATATGAAATACATAAGTATGGAAAAATTCATAATATTGCAAAAGATACAGAAAAGACATTTAACAAAATGCAACATTTACTCCTGATAACAAAATAGAAACAGAGGAAAACATCTGAACCTGAAAAGACTCATTGATTTAACACCTCAGTTAACATAATGGTGAAAGATTGATTGTCTCTACACAAAAAATACCAACAAATCTCTAAGGTATTAGGGTCAAAATTTACAAAATGTTAGGATGCCAATCCATGTTAGCTGTTCAAAATGAATTGAATTTCTACATACTAAGAATGAACAATCTGACATTCAAACTTAAATATGCATATACAATACTGCATCTAACTTAAAATGATTCAGAATCAGAAAACCTAGCTGAATTATTTTTTACACTTATTTTGTGTAAGTGTACTACCAAAGCAGATTAGTAGTGGCTAAGGTTGAGAAGGATGAAGAGAAAATTGACTTTAAAAGGAGTGTAGGAACTTTTGAAGTAAATGCTTTCTAAAAACTTAAGTTGTACTTAAACCGCTATACACATTTGTCAAGATTTGCCCAGAGAATTTCAGAATGTTCAAAACAAGCCTTTCCCATGCTCCTTCACAACCAAAGAACAAACAGAAAATGACTACAAGGTAAAAAACAATGTTTTAAGCTCTAGCAATGCTGCTACTCAGAAATCACAACCACCATCAACTTTATGTACATCATCCTAGGTCATTTTCAATATAAATACAACCTATAGCTTAATATTAAAAGAGAACTAAGCTATCAATATAGTTCATGAGTTTTTCTTTTACTTCTAAAATATGTCAAAAATATATTAACAATTTTATTTTTAAAAGTGGTAAAACCATGAACAAGAACTACAGTTTCTCTAGTGAGGTACGAACAAACTTGAGTATGTAATATTCCATCATGAATTCTATGAACATCAATAAAACTTGCTGCTCTTAATAATTCAACCTAGTTCACAGGTAGGACTTACATTCTTTAAGGTCTGTACTTTCTAGTTTTCTTAAATAAAAATGTAAAACTATAAAAAGGAATAAAATGTTAACTTTTGTGGGATTCAGGACAATTAAAAATAAAAAGCCAGAAGGAAGAGGAAGAAAATGATGTCAGTACAGTATTCATACATGAAATTTCAAAACAACACAAAGAATGAACATATGAGCAGGAATAACGTATCATGTGCAACAGAGAAAGGGTTCTGTGTTACCATCAACTTTTCCTAAATTTAGGGAAAGATTCAATGCTTATACATCAAAAGGTTACTCTATTTAAACAATCTGATGATGGCGGTGGTGGCGGTGGTGGTGGGAGTGATGATAATGAAAGGAAAAAAAAAAAAAAAAACCTCAGTGTCTAAAATGTAATGAGTGATCCTATTAGTTCCACCAGAATAAAATCATACAGTCTACGTATGTGGTCTTTTCAGCCACATCTGTCATGAGCCATTCTTATATCACCAAATGCAAACTACTGAGCACATGTTTACTAGATGAGACGGGAAAGTATTCACGGTTTGATTTTTCACTCAAAAGAAAACTGCTGTAGGATAACAGGTGACAGTTCTTTGCAGTGTGCTCTCAGGGTTTCTAGACTCTTCAGAATCTAGGCTCGATATAATCTCATCAATAAAGAAAAAAAATCTCAGCAAACTTATGTTTAACAAAACAGTAAAAGTAGATTTTCAACCATTATGTTCTAAATATTCAATACTTTGAAGTAAAAATACTTCAAACATAGGAAAATGTATATTAAGCAATGCCTATATAGCAAATACCCAATAAATGCAATTCATTCTTTTTAAGACTTCATGGATCACACTTTCATTAAGCATTCTGTAAAACAATTTGATATTGTCCTCAAAAGCTTTGCTACACTAAAACAGAACTTATACTTAATATAGAATGCCCAGAACAATAAAGGTTTTAGTGCATGATCAATTTTTGTCAAACTTTTTTACTCTATGTTACTTTATTCTTTGGGGGAAAAGACCTATAATTCTCCTTATGAGAAAAGATTGAATATTAGCACACAATTTTAATGGCTTAAATTTTTAAAATATTGAAAGGAAATCAATTCCAAGAAACTAATCATATAATTCCACATTAAATAAATTGTTTGGGATGATTCTAAGCCCACTTCAAAATGACCTGCACATCTGATGTGTAAACAGCCATCTAAACCTTACACACTTGTCAGTCTTTCAGTAATGAAGTCAGGGAAAATAAATTCACAGACACCCAAGTGAATTGGCACTGTAAGTGACAGAAGCCCTTCTAAATCCTCTGTTTACACTGGGGATTAGTGAAGTAGATTTGGAGTTGCACACTGAACAGTCCATGGTCAAGGGAACCTGCTCCCTGTCAGCCCGCAGGGCATAAGGACAAAGCATGGTCCTGGTAGGAAGTGACCCATAAACATATTCCTACCCAGGATTTATACAAAGCCAGTCTGCCTCACAGAAACTCCATATGACCATTAACTGGCCTGCAAGGCCTGCCAGGAGGCCTAATTACAGGTCTACAGAGCCCAATAACAAAAGCTGAAGGGCTTTAGCCTAGGGATGATCTGCTTTATACTGACTTGATAGAGTCCATATAGAGGACCCAAAAGAAAGAGGTTTAGCTTTAAAATTCTCCCCAGAGATCCAGCATTGTACTCTAGTCTAGAAGGCCCACATGCAACATACTTCAGTTAGGCTTAAACATACCACTCTCTCAGAATTAACATTCAACTACTGTCTGCTTAACATCTGCTCAAACATGGCGAGTTGCTGTGATATTGTCAGACTCTCACTGATAGCTTTCTTCTTACTAAATACTATTAGAGGTAAACAACCATTCAAATCTAAACATGAATTAAATGCTAAAAATAGACAGCGTATCTTTTAAAAGCAAGTTACTTAGCACTTCATTTAGAAAATTAAGTAGTTTTATGTTTTTGGAGTAACATAAAGACAAACATCAGAACCATTGTTGGAAACAAATTTAAATTAACATTATCAATTTGATTTTACATCCAAGCTATTCAATTTTATGTAGAACTCTGAAATTTGCAAAAACAACACTTGATGAAAAAAAGTTTTAACAAATACCTATTTTAAAGTAATGTTTTAAAATTTTTATTATATCTAACAGGTTATGCATGTCAGCATGAGGAAGATATGTGATTCAACTTTTCTTTAATAGCTTCATAAAGTGATGCCATAAAGAACCATGCCTGAATTTCCCACATAATTTTATTTTGGGAATGCTAAGGACTTTACGGTGATAATTTACTTCCCTCTCATAACAGCTCTGAAAGTTCATATTGTTATTTTCATTTTATGAATGAACAACTGACATTCAGCAAGCATTAGCAAGGTTCCTCAGCAACCAGGAGCAGCATCTCAGGCTCCAAGCAGCAGAATGAAAAGCCACATTGAAATGCTTCTAACATTAAACTACTGACATTTACTGGAACAGTTTGGACCAGAGAGTTTACAGCATTTTATAGGTATTAACCTAAATTCCATAATAACAAGATAAGGCTATAAAGGAGAATGACTTGTCTAAGTGCAAGTTATGTTAATGATCGAATCAGCAACAATCTAGACTACTGACATGACCTCAAAGAGACCACACAGAGAAAATGAATCTAAAAACTACTGAATGAACTTTTTCATCATTTGCTCTGCTTTGGAACAGGGGAATGTTCTAACATGAAAGCTTCAGCAACAACAAATCATCCTATTTCAGGGGGTCAGAAACCTATGGAGCGATCTCTCTGTCAGCTGTAAAACAGTAAAGCAGAGCAGCTTTCTATGGTCTCCGAAGTAGTAACTGTATCAATTATATTCATTTGTAATTCTTGGAATCATAAGTATATAATGGTATACTGAAATCAGGTGTTGGAACTCCTGAGATCATAAGTCTATGTGAAGGGGAGGAAAGATCAGGATCTGGATCCAAAGCACCTAACAAGTAGCTGAGGAAATCAAATTTCAGTTTAATATGCTGCAGAGGAACTGAGGCATTTATGGTATATTGCTAAGCAAAACTTATGATATGGGAAATGTATATATGCACACAACTAATCTGTGTTTAACAATTAACCAACTTCCATCCTAGGAAGTGTCACTGAAATGCAGGTGCCTAGATTTAGGATAGGAAATTAAAGATTGTAACATTAATCCAGACTTTCCAAAGTTATACAACTAGATACTATGAATGTTCTCTATACTTATGGGAAAAAAGCTTTTTCATGGGTCTATTCCTTTTGCATTATTAATCAAAAAAATTCCAGAATCTAAAGCAGATCTGAAGCTAGAACTTATTGTACTGTAAGGTAAATATGCAGTACATCTACAAAAATAAAATATATGCATTTGGTAGTATTCTCTGTCACTCTCCTGTCTGGCCAAAAAATCTCAAGCACTGAAACTACAGGTAGTAAGAGATCAAAAGTCATAATCAGTTATGCAAGCTTTCATGATATTGTAAAATGGAGTTAATTACCTAAGATAAAGGACTTACGAAAGTACTTTGAAAACTTTAGGTACAATCCAAAGTGTCATAGACATTGTTTAGATGATAAAGTGATATTACGTGGACCTTT
Source organism: Phodopus roborovskii (assembly GCF_943737965.1). Taxonomy (NCBI): domain Eukaryota; kingdom Metazoa; phylum Chordata; class Mammalia; order Rodentia; family Cricetidae; genus Phodopus; species Phodopus roborovskii. Next base: position 2,649,699 of record NW_026126540.1, on the reverse strand, counting down.
TTAAGGCATGTTGCTTTATCAAACATGAAAGAAAATAAATTTCTAATTTTCATCATGACATTGGAAATACCATTTTAAAGATTAATGTAGCAATAATTAAAATAGACATAGCAGTTATCTGAGCTGAGCATAGTGTACAGTGATAAGCCAGTGCCTAGCAGGCTGAGGAAGGGAGGAAGGAAGGGAGGGAGGGAGGGAGGGAGGGAAGGAGGGAGGGAGGGAGGGAGGGAGGGAGAGAGAAAGGAAGGAAGGAAGGAAGGTGATGGTTATGCACAAAGACCTTCAAAATAGGAGAGGAAATTAAAGAGGTGTGGGAGACAATTATATATGAAGTACTTCCTCTTTATACTGGGGGGAAACATACATCTTTTTTGGAAAATTCTTTAGGTTCATGAAAATACTTAGTATTAAATGTGTTTCTTGCGGGGGGGGGGAGGGTTTTTGAAACAAGCAGATCATATTGGAATGGTGCTATCAACTCAAACAGTTAAAGCAAGAGTAATGGAGACAAATCCTTAGGTGAAACTCGTCTTCCTTCTTCCTCCTGTTTTGATAATCATGTGTCATAATATTTCTCTCATGTATTAACTAAAAGTTTATATTTACAAAGTCATATTGTAATCATAGTCATCGAAAACTTTATTTTTTTGGAATATCACAAAATTCATCCATCAGTTACAATTACCATTTAAATATTTCTGGAGCTTTTAAATTTATTTTTAGGTGAGCATATAAAGTAATAGGCAATTAGGGCATTTCATGAATACATGTCATTTTACTTTGCCCTCAATCATTCCCCTGTCCCAGTTTCCCTGAGGGCTGGTTCTCTTCCTTAGACAATCATCCCATTCTCCGTTCATGTCACATGTATCCATTACTTTCTCTGCATCCTCACATTAAGATTTCTTCCAACACTCTCATCATCTCCTTTTCTAGCTTCATGATCTACACATATATGCAAATATATACATATATGCAATTTTAATTTTTATATTCTATATATAACATGGTATTTTGCTGTCTGAGTCTGCTTATTTCATTTACTATTACCAGTTCCACCCAATTCCTTGCAAAAGTCATGATTTCATTATTTCTTCAGCCAATTAAAATTTCACTGTATACGTATCTCATTTTCTTTGTTCATCTGCTGACATCTAGGCTGGGTCCATTTCTGCTATCATGAAATATGCAGTAATGAATACAGAAGTACAGGTATGTCTGTGGTACTCATTTAAAGTCCTTCCAATATATACCTTATTCATAGTTTCTTGAGTAACTTCTAATTCCCACAGCAAACAAGTATTCAAAGGTTTAAAATCTCAGATTATTAATTCGCTACAAATAACTTATCTGCCAGAGATAAATAGTTAGCATTTTATTATGGTGTTATGATAGAGAAAAAACAAAACAAAAACAAAAACAAAACAGCCAGATAAAGGGAATAGGAAAAAACAAAACAAAACAAAACATGAGCAAAAAGTTCCAGGTAGAAAACAACACAGGCAATTCAGGGAATGATTATAGGTTACAGTTATGAATTCTAAGAAATGATTTTTTTAGAGTTTGTTAATCTTTTGAACACATAAGCAAAGGACTCTACATTCTACTACAGAAACACTTGCCCAACCATGTTCATTGCTGCTCTATTTATAATAGCCAGAAATTTCAGAAGCATTAATAGATGAATGAATCAAGAAACTGTAGTACATTTACACAATGGAATATTACTCAGCTGTTAAAAGAGACAAAATCATAAAATTTGAAAATTAATGGATAAAACTAGGAAAAAAATCCTGAGTGAGAAATTTCAGACCCAAAGAGACAAATATGGTGTGTATTCTCTTATATGTGAATGTCAGCTTTTAAGCCTTTTATAGGCATGCTACCATCCATATAATCACAGAGGTTAGGTACAGTATAACGGAAGGAGGGAGGGATTTCCCAGTGGAGGGGATAATTAAATGGAGAGAGGAAGGGAAGAAGGGGACAAGGAAGGAAATGGGGGAGTGGTAGCTAATACAAAGGGTCATTTGAGAAATCATAAGAAAACCTACTACAGTAGAAACTGCTTAAAATATATACTTATATAAAACAAATATAAATGGAATCACCAAATATCAGGGGAGAAAAAAACCCCAACTATCCACCTCTCGCCATCAAGTGAATCCTCCAGTGCTAGAAATGGGTTATATCTAATTGACTTGTTGGTCACAGGAGCCCTGTGAAAATCCCCACTCAACTCAGACAATTGCCAAAACTGCTGTTAGCTTTCCGCAAAGTAAAGGTAAGGCCCTGTTGCTGCACAGAACACATGCAGAACACAGTGAACACAGAGAAGCGGTGCTAGTGCTTAACTAGGGCCTGCACCCCTACTGACTAGTGTTTATGGTGCTGAAAGGTACTGTTCATGATACCAGATGAGAAAGTCAAACACTACCCAGCTACAAACTCTTTAAACTACAATGGTGACCTGCCTGCAAGATAGACTGCTACAATAGTGGTACAAAGCTTGTTGTAGTAACCAACCTATACCTGATTGGATGTAAGGCCCACTCCATGAGATGGAACCTATGTCTGGCCTTGCTAGGGTAGCTAAAAACCTAAGTAGATAGGCCATAGACCTAGGATAAAACCAAATACTACTGTTCTGCTGAAGGAATATAGCAATAACTCCTAATGACATTCTATTATATTCACAGATCAGTGTCTTGTTCAGCCATCATCAGAGAAACTTCCTTCTACAGGATATGGGAACTGTGAGACCCAGCACTGGACAATGTAGAGGGAGGGAAGGAGAGACACACAGAAAGACACACACACTCTCTCTTTCTCTCTCCCTCTTTCTCACACACACACACACTCACACTCTCTCACACCACACATTCACACACATACTGTCTCTCTCTCTCATACACACACACACACACACACACACACACACACACACACACAAAGAGGTTATCAAACCCTTCTCTCATGCAGAAAGATTATAAAGATTAGTGGAGATGGAAGTCATCAAGGAAACAAGGCTTTCTTAGATGTAACTGAATGGATACACATATGAACTCAGAGACTTTGGCAGCATGCACAGGGCCTGCACAGCTCTAAGCCAGATGGAGCCCCAGTATTGAGAGGGAAAGTGGACACAAGCCCCATCGCTAACCCAGATGTTGTCTCCAAGTGATACCCATTCTCAAAGGAAAAATGATTTTCCCCCAAAGGAATCCCATTGGGTATACAAAGCATACGTAATGTCAGACCGCATATGACCAGCAGTAGATGTCAAACATGAAATGAACTCAATGGCATTTATAAAGATGTTTTGTCTCATAATGACTTGTTTGGGCATTTTTTTAAACCTCAATGGTCTTTGGCTTATATATTATGATAGGAGATATTGTGATTTTATGTTTGTATGTTTCTAATGCTTTTTCTATGTTTTCTAATTTTAGTTTGTTCATGATTCTAGTTTGTTAGTTGTTTTTATTTAAAATTTGTTTGTTTGCTTTCTAAAAAAGAGAGAACGCCTGGAGTTAGATAGGTGGGGAAGATCTGAGAGAAGATGGAAGAAGGGGAAACTGAAATAAGAATATATTGTGTGAAGAAAAAGTTCTCAATTAAAAATATGGAGATGAAAAATTGTTTTTGCACTGACAGACACTAAATAATTTTTAGCATTATGAAATGGTGCCTGAGACTGCTTACCACAAAAATCCTAGCATGAGCTAGGATTATGCACTTCATTCATACGTTATAATTATTTGTTGCCACAATAACCATGCAAGATAGTTACCATACTTACCTCTTAACGATGGATTTATGATACAAAAATTTCCAAACCTAAAAACTTTCAAAAAGCTAACTTAAACATGTAATAATCTCTAACTGACATAATAGGGAACAGTTTGTACATTACAATTGAGAATACAAAACAGTTTGTCTACTATGGAAAACTGTTAGGAGATTCTCAAGAATTAAAGGATTGCCAAATGACCCCACAATTATTCTCTTACAAAAGTACTCTCAGAATCTAAAAGCAGTTGCTCAATTCAGTTTGTTGGTATTTATAATGTTATTCAACAATACTAAAAATCCAGAAAGCATTCACATTTTTATCATTGAATGAATACATAAGTTGTACACAAATATTATTCAGCCATAAAAAGAAATGCCCTTCCCTGATATTGAGATTGACAACTAACTGATCCACTATCATGGTGCCCTCATCTAGTAGCTGATGGAAACAGAAACAAACACCCACAACTAAACAATGAGCCGAACTGGAATCCAGATGCACAGAGGGAGGACAAGACCAGGCTACAGAAACACATAGAGGCAGCTGACCTGAACAAGGAGGAGCTAACAGGCCCTCCCAGACTGATAGGTGGGAATGCAGCATGGGACTGACTCAGACCCCCTGAATATGGGTCTCAGCTAGAAGGACTGAGCAGTCTAAGGGACCTCAGACAGTGGAACCAGGAAGTATTCCTGGTGCACAAAAGGACTTTGCGGGCACATCCCCCATGGAGGGATACTCCCTTAACCGAGAGATAGGAGAGAAGTCCTAGTCCCTACTCCAAATGACTTGAAAGATTTACATGAACCCTCATGGAGGGCATCACCCTACAAGTGGAGTGGGGGGGATGTGAAGGGAGGGTGGTTGAGGGGGCATGAGGGTGGGAGACAGGGAAAGAGGGAGGTAAGGAGAGAGGGAGGGAGGGAGAACTGGGATGGATCTGTAAAATAAAAACAAACAAACAAAACAAAGAAATAAACTCCTAATGTGATACAACATGGATATACTTCCAAAACAGAACTCATGACAGATATAAAAACCCACATGATAAGCTGGATGGTGGTGGTGCATGCCTTTAATCACATCACCCAGGAAGCAGAGGCAGGATTTCTGTGAGTTTGATGCCAGCCTGGTTTACAAAGCTACAAAGAGAAACCCTTTCTTGAAAATCAAAAAACAAAACAAAACAAAAAACAAAAAAACAAAAACAAAACCCCCACATGTTACATATGGATCTCTTCATATGAAATTACAGAGACAGAAGGAAAATTGGTGGTTGTCAGAAAGAAGGAAAATAAGAAGAAACTATTAAAAGGTAAGGGGTTGTCTTAACCAAGGTAATGCCAAGTTCTTCCTCTCCTCTCCTCTCCTCTCCTCTCCTCTCCTCCATGTTTGCATGTTTATTGATAGTCCACAACACCCAGATATCTACTTTCCCTCTGAGGAAATAATGCATCCTCAAAATTAACACTTAATATTTCTCAAAGAAATATAAAACATTACATCATTACATATCATTTTATTCATATTAGTAGCATGAAAAACAGCAGTCTGATAAAAAAAAAAGTAATCACTGGATTAATGGTGATGAAAAGTAGCATAATGCTTTCATAAAGTAGTTCAGCACAATGTATAAAAACCTATTCTATATAATAATATCCTATAATCTCAAAACCTATTTCTATAGTAACTTATAGTAACAATAGCTTGAGTCAATATGCACAAATGTATATCACCGTTTAAAAAGGATCAGGATTAACAAATAGGCTGAATAAGTATATATTCAGGGAGAAATAACTTACAACTTAGATGAACACCAGCAAGTTCCACTGGATGCTCTCCTCTCTACATCCTGCCAGCAAGAGCGCATTCCCAGGCTCTTCCTCAGACCTAGTTCCACAGGTCACTTCCACTCCCTGGCTCCACCCCCAATGGGCGTGGTCAATGCCACAGAAACAGATAAAGTGAATATCTCATTACAATTCCCCTTTTAGTCTAAAGAAAAGATTTATGTTTGATACAAAACTATATACAAATCAGAGAAAAACAAGTGTGTTCTAAGAAAAGGAAAATCAAGAACAAAACGACCTACATATCTAGTCCTAGGGTGAAGGCATAACAGAGTTTACAATAGAGTTGTCCTAAGCTGTAAAACTTAAGTCTAGTACCTAATATATCTAACTAGGAAGAGAGAATAATAGTTGTGATAGTTTAATCTTCAACTTCATCAAGACGTGAGAAGTAAAATAACAATACTAGTGTAGACAGGGAAGTGCAGATGGGCAACTTCCAAAAGGTGCAGCGAGGGCAGAAACAGCAGGCTACGTGGACAGTCACCCAAGGTCTCACAGCAACATTGGTACACCTAGATTTGGCTAAGTCCTAGAGTATCTGACAGAACACAACAACACCAGGGAGGTAGAAAGGCTGTCTTTCCCTGACTTGGCATGGTTCAGCAGTCTTACCACATGGAAGTACTTAGGTTAATAGAAATGGGTTAATAATTAAGACAGATCTAGCCAATAAGAAACTAGTAACTTGCCAACAGAATTGTATCTAATACAGTGTCTCTGTGTGATATTTGGGGCAGGCGCGGCAGTGGGACCTGACTGACAGGGAAAAACCTACTCCTAACATATGTATTTGATCAAAACTACAACATCTGTCATCTGGTGGTCTGGAATTATCATTGAATCCTCAATTTGTCAGACTGGAAGAGATAAGCTCTTTGTAAACTTTTAAAAGGTAAATAATACATACATACAGGAGTACATTAAGATTTAAAGTTAAATTATTATGTAGAATTATGTAGAAAATGATTATGTAGAAAACAGCATGGATTTTTAGACATTTGAAAGAAATAAATGTCTTTGTGAAACTGTGCCACTGGGAAATTAAACATGACATTTTAGGATTACATGGCAACAAAACATATAGTCCAATGAATTAGACAAATGTAATTAGAGGAATTTTAAATAGCACTGGCATCATTTTTTCCAAAAAAGATGAAATCCATAAAAGATGAAAATCAACATGGGTTTCATTAAAACTCAGTTTTAAAACAAATACCTGTTTTATCCATAAATATGTAAAGAATGTCTTTTTAAGTACATAAAGCTTTATATTAGAAATAAATAGGTAACATGGACCCAAACATATAATATGTATTTGTGAGACTTTTAAAACTTGAAAAACATGACTCATGCATAAGCATCCTACCAGCATAAGATTTACTTTTTTATTTCATAAAACTTAATTTTCAACACTTACCAGCAGCTTCAAGGACCAACTGTAGTCTGGCTTTGGCCTGCTCAGCTGGTGTCTAAAAATCAAACATAAAAGACATTGCCAGGTCAGTTTTAACAGATGGATCTTTAAATTAAAGCACTACAAGGTATAAAAAAGGTAGAAAACCTTATCACGATCACTATTACTATCCATCTAAATCCTATCACAGTAATACTCCACAACCAATTCACATATCTATAATGTCAAATCACCTTTTAGTTTATATAATCCAAGAATGATGAGGCTCTTAGGCTGTTACCTAACTCTGTACCAATAAGTAATAACAGAAATAACTGTAAATCCAATAATGAGGCCAAAGTCATGTATTAAGAACAGATTCTCAAATTATATTATTTCCATGCATATAGAAACATTTAAGCAACCTATCTTTATTTAAATAAAGTAATAATAGAAGTCTTGTATGTGGCAGGAGTCAAGATTCTAAAATTAAATATTTCCTAACTATATCTGAAATGAGCAATTGTGTGAAAGCTAAGATATAATGTACTGCACATACTTTCAGTTTCTGCTAGCTCCCTTAAAACTATTGAACAAGAGAACTCTGATTCTATTGATAAGGTTGAATCTAACTTTCCTACCAGCGATTTCATTTCTAAGGGTTTTAGATGATATACTTAGGGCATCCAAACACAGAACATACCCTGGTTACAATATTATAACAGATCAGTTAAAAAGTATTTTTAGAACTTAGAACTTCACTTTGACATACATTTATAAAGATGTCTCAATAAACTAGATAAACAACCTAAATAATATAAAATTTCTCTTACGAACATAAATGCAAAAATATACAATAAAATACTTGCAAACCAAATCTAAGATCCCATCAAAAACATCATCCACCATGATCAACTAGGCTTCACCCAGAGATGTGGGAATGGCTCCATATACAAAAATCAATAACTGCACTGCATCCTATAAACAAACTGGAAGACAAAAACTACAGGATCACCTCATGAGAGGCAGAAAGGACCTTTGATAAAATCTAGCACCCTTCATGATAAAAGTTCTGGAGAGATTAGTAATACAAAGGATATTCAACATAATAAATGCAGTTGACAGTAAGCCCATAGCCAACATCAACTTAAATGTAGAAAAACTCAAAGCAATTTCACCATATTCAGGAATAGGACAAGGCTGTCCAGTCTCTCCATACCTATATTATATAGTATTCAAAGTCTTAGCTACAGCAACAAAACAACTGAAGATCAAAGATATATAAATTGAAAACAAAGAAGTCAAAGTATCATTATTTTCAGATCATATGATAGTAAACGTAAGTGACCCTAAAAAATCTACAGGGGAACTCATTGGATACAAAATTAATAGCCCTCTACATACAACTGTCAAATGGACTGAGAAAGAAATCAGGGAAATCTTAATAGCCTCAAATAATGTAAAATATCAGGGCGTAACTCTACCAAGGAAGTGAAAGATTTGAACAATAAAAATTTCAAGTTTTTGAAGAAAGAAATTGAAGAAGATATCAGAAGATGGCAAGATCTCCCCAGCTGAGGGATTGGTGGGATTAGCATAGTAAAAATGACTACTCTATCAAAAGTAATCTACAGATTCAATGTAATCCCCATCAAAATCCCAACTGAATTCTTTATAGACTTTGAAAGGAGAATACGCAATTTCATATGGAAACACAAAAAAAGTGAGGATAGCTAAAGCAATCCTGAATAATAAATGGTGAAGATTTCACAATTCCCGATTTCAAGCTACAGGGATATAGTAATAAAAACTGCATTTTATTGGCATAAAACAGAACCTTTGATCAATGGAATCAAATTGAAGACTCAAGACTAATCCATACATCTCCGGTGACCTGACTTTTGATGAAGACACAAGAAATACACACTGGATAAAAGGTAGCATCTTTATCTAATGCTTATAATCAAACTGGATGTCTGCATGTGGAAGAATGCAAACAGATCCCTATCTATCAGGGTGGACAAAACATAACTCCAAATGGACCAAAGATCACAACATAAAACCAGATACACTGAACTTGATACAAGAGAAAGTGGTGAACAGCCTGAATTACTAGCATAGGAGAAGACTTTATGAACAAAACACTAATAGAGCAGACACAACAATTAATGCAACCATTAATAAATGGGGCCTCCATTGATAGGAAAAAAGGGCAGCCTACAAAGTGAGAAGACACTTTTTTTTTTTTTTTAACCAACTTCATATCCAATACAGGCCTAATATCTAAATTATATAAAGAACTCAAGAAACCAGACATCAACAACACAAATCATCCAATTAAAATACGAGGTATAGATCTTAACAGATAATTCTCAATAGAGGAATCTCAAATGGCTAAGAAGCACTTAAATAAACATTCAACATTCTTAGCTATCAGAGAAATGCAAATCAAAATGACTTTGAGATTCCATCTTATATCTTTTAGAATGGTTAAGATCAATAACACAAGTGACAGCTCATGCTGGTAAGGATGTGAAGCAAGGGTAACACTCCCCCATTGCTCGTAGAGAACAATCTTATATGGTCACTAAGGAAATCAATATGTCAGTTCCTCAGAAAACTGGGAAGTAATCTATCTCAAGACCAGGCTATAACATTCTTGGTCATATACCTGAAAGATGCTCCATATTACCAAAAAGACCTTTGCCTTATTCTTAATAGCCAGGAAATAGAAACAATCTAGATGTCCCTCAACTACATAATGACTAAAGCATATGTGGCACATTTGCACAATGGATAATTACTCCATCTGTTTTTTTTTTTTTTTTTAAAGACAATATGAAATTTGCAAGCAAACAGATGGAACTAGGAAAAAATCATCATGAGTGAGGTAACCCAGACCCAGCCTGATAAATATGGTATGCATTCACTTAATATATGGATATTAGACATGAAATAAATGATAAGCAGCCTATAATCCAGAGACCCAGACAGTTTAAGCAAAGAGTAAGGGACTAGACAGCACATATAGATCTCCTAGGGGAGGGAGATAGATTTTTAAGGTGGACTGGAGGTAGATGGGGACAGGAGTGAGATGAAAGGGGAAATAGGGCTCAGAGAGGAAATGTGGAAAGAGACAAACGGAATTGAGGAAAATCTGGTGCAGTGGAAATTTCCTCAAATAAATGAAGGTGATCCAAAATGAGGTAGGTCTCTTAATAGTGGAGGATACAGAATCCCAACTGGCCACCTCTTGTCACTAAAGAAAGCTTCTAGTTGTGGGACCAGGTTGTATTTAATTTAGTTGTTGACTAAGGGGTTTCCATGAAAATCCCCAAACAACCCAGACTGTAGCTATGGCAATGGTTTGCTCTCAGAAACTGACATCTGTGCCCCATTACCAAGAACAACACCCATTCAACTCACTGAACAGGTGAGTTGGTGCCTACATTGAGCCTTCATCCCTACCTTCTAGTGTCTTTGATGATGGAAAATACTCTATAGGCTACCAAAAGAGAAACAAACACCAACCCAGGCACAAACTTTGACCTACAATATGTCCTCCCTTGAAAGTGCTTTGGTGGCACAGAACTTGTGGGAGTAGCAAACAAATGACTGATTTGACTTAAAGCCTGCTCCACAAGATGGAACCCATACCCAACAGTGCTTGGGCGACCAAGAACTAGAGACTAGCTAACCCAGAGACCGAGAGCAAAGCCAAACACTACTAAAATAATCAATAAAATGAATCCTAATGATGTTCTGCTATACTCAGATCATTGCCTATTCCAGTCATCATCACCTGCTGAGCTGCCTAAAAGCAATGTGGTCCAGGTATTCAAATTTTGTGAGCTGTTACCCATGCTGGGGTAAGCTTTGATGATGCAGTTATTTCTCATTTCTGTTCCTGTATGTAACTTCAATATTGCTGTAGCCCCATTAAAACTCACTGATTCCCCAATTTCAATTTTGGTGAAACCCTTACCTTGTTTGGTCTATCATTGATTCCCTATCTGGGATGAGTAGACATTTGCTCATATTTCCAAAAAACATAATAGCCATGGAGTATGACAGAGAGCAGAAAATAACTATGTGGTCTCAATTCTCTCCTTCCATCTTTATAAGGGTTGGAGGGTTCAAGCTCAGGTTTTCAGGCATGAAAAGCAAGTGACTTTTCCCACTAAGCATCCTGCCATCCCCACATTGCATTTCTAGTAAAGATAAAAGATATACACTTTCCCTTCACCAGCTGCAGCACTCAGGAGATCTGGTCCCACCCTTCATCTGCCACATGGCGATGTGAGCAAGGGGGAGATGCTCCACTACACCCCCACCACCTTTGGAAAGTGGGAGAACTGGCCCTGCATCTCACCAGCTTCAGCACTTGGCAGAATGACCCTGAACCTTGCTTGGGCAACAACAGTAGAGCTGGCCCTGGTGGTGTAGGTGCAGGTGAGCTAGCCCATTCCCTGATGCTTACTGCAGAGGGTAAGCAAGCAAGGACAGTGCTGGAGAGTTCATCCTGATATTGAAGGTGAGGGAGTGCTGGCGGGCTGACAAATCCAGCAGCCACCCAGGCTGAGGACAACCAGGGCTGTGAGTTGTCCACCACAACACCCACCCCATCTGTGAACTGCTGAAGCACATGAAGGGGCTGGTCCTGCAGATTCAAAGCTGCAGGATCTTCATGACACAGGACAACAACAGGATATATGAGAGGAGCTCAATGACAGCCAAGAATTGATAATGTAGCAGAAGCCTGAGGCCTTGAACCAGATCAATGACTCAGTGCCAATGAACACTTGCAAGTAAGATGTATGGACTAAATGGTACACTGTATGATTCACTTGTCACACTATAGCTTCCACAATGAGATATTTCTTTTCTTTTAAATTTTATTTTGATCTTTATTTAGGGGCAGGGAATCTTTATTTATTGCAAGGGAAAAAGGCAGATTTGAAGTGATGGGAAGTCGAGTGGGATTGAGACATATAATGTGAAATCCACAAAGAATCAATAAAGTTAAATTAGGAAAAAAAAAGATATATTTTTCAGGGCTATTGTTATTTTGTAACAGTAAAAGTGATGTTTTTCCTTTTGGATCTATGTGGCAAAAGTGATTACAATGTTTAAATGGAATATTCCAAAAAATAAAATCATATAAATTTTACCATGTCAAAAGCAAACTCTAGTTAGGTACAAAGAGAAAAAGAAAAGGGAGAAAAGAGATAGAAAGAACTAAAAAATTTGGAGGGAGGAAGAGAAAGGTCAAGAGTAGATGAAAGGGAAGGTAGAGGAAAGAAAGCTGAGGAGGAGATGCAAAGAACTAATACAGTATCTATCAAGAAACAAGAAAACATCACCTAAACACAACCAAGTAGGAAAAGAAAGAGTGCAAATGGGCATGGAGACACAGAAAACCGACAATGACTAAGAGGAAGGCCAGCACAAAGGGTTGGCAAACACTAAAGACATGTTTAATATGGGTGCCGTGTACAGGCATTTGGGAGTGTGCGAACACTCAAACAGTATGCATTTTTATTTTATTTTTGAGATTAAAATTACAACAATTCATCCTTCCATCAACACCCATACAAACCCCTCCCTGATGTCCTTCAAATTTATGACTTTTTATTCTCTTGGTGTGTGTGTGTAATCTGTTCAATCTGTATTATTGATGTTATTGGTATGTATGTTTTCAGGGCTGTGTATTTAACAGTGAACAGCAAATTAGTGTGCTGCCACTCTCAGCTTTCCTCAATTATATTTTGCACAGAGTATCTACAACTTTTATCAGATTTCAAAGGCATCTAGACTTTTTAAAATTAAGGATCAATCTTCTAAAGTATTAATAAATGGTTTTAAATTCTATTCATTTGAACTGTGGACTGAAATACATCCCTCCTCATGTTACCATTCACTAACATCAGTTATTTCCTAACTCTTTAATTGTTCACTATTCTTCCCGAAGCTTGAGTCAAGGTTGCAGAGTAAGAACATTCTCTGGAAATATAAGGGCAGAAGACTGCCAAGCGTACTGGATTAGCTGGAAGTCCTCTATTCCTGACACAAGAAGCCAAGCTGCATTTGCTGCATTTAGGATTTAGGAATTACGTTTAGGTTGTTTTTTTAAATTTTTTATGTTTTCATGATTATAATAGAATCATATCATTTCCCTCTTCCTTTTCCTTCCTCCAAACCCTCAACCCCCACATACCCCTTTCCTCCCCTCAAACACATGGGCTTTTTTTTTTTTTTTTTTTTTTTTGCATTAATCGTTACGTATGTTATGTGTATGTTTTTAGGTACTGGATAACAAATTTCCCTGCTATCTACATTCCTTGGTTGCCTGTATTTCTTTGTGTGGGATTGGGGCCTTGTGGGTTTCTCTGAGCTACTGTCTACTATCTACTATTGTCCTTGTTACGTTCATATTTAGGCAGGCATTTTGGTGAGACTTTATAGTTACAGCTTCTGACAGAATCTCACAGCAAACTCCGTGATCCTCTAGCTCTGAAAATATTTCCATCCTCTCCTCTACAATGATCCCTGGGTCTTAAGTGTGGAACTTTTTGGTAGATGAGTCCAGTGTGTCTGGGCTCTACAATTCTGCATTTTGATTGTGTTTGTCTGTTTTATAACGGTTTCTTTCTCTTGCAAAAAGAATTGCCTCTGGTGAGTGATGACGACCATTTGTATCTGTGGATATAAAGATAAATATTTAGAATTTAGTTTTGGATTGTATACTTTGAGAAGGATTACCAATCCTCCAAGATCTATACCTTCATTAGCCCTGTGTAGTTGGCTATGTTTCCAGTTTCCCTCTTATTTATAACTTCCCTCTTATGTCCATTTAAAGAGTTGATGGGTTACTGCCAAGGTGTGCATGTCACTATTGCACCCTTATAGCTATGGCAACATACTGACTGTTGATTTGATTTATAGGCACCACAGCTGGGAGGACTGTTGGTTGCTTTTCTCTTTGGAAGCTTGCTTTTGAGACATGGGTCCCTCTATGATGTTCAGGATTGCTTGTGGTTTGTAACCTCAAGTGATAGTCATGCCTTAGCCTCTCTAGCAGTTGAGACTATAGGTATGTAACAACATAGCCAACTGCTTACTTTTAGGACCTGAGGTTGTATGATCTTAAAAATAATTTTCAGGTAGTTGTAAAGATTAGTTCAGTTAAAAATGACTCCTCTGAATAGTTCAGAATTGTATCCTGAACACTCAGAGCAGCTCTTAGGACACAGAAGACTCGAGATACAATTTGTTGAATAGATGAATAAACCTATTTCACTGAATAGATATAATAATAAAGTCAACCAAAGTTGGAGTTTACCTGTGAATTACATATAACCACTACTTAGATACAAAACTGCACATTCATACCTCAAGGACATCTGATCAACTATGTTCAAAGCAGCATTATTTGCAATAGCCAGAACCTGGAAGCAAACTAGATGTCCCCCAACTGAAGAATGGATAAAGAAAATGTGGTACATATAAACCAGTAAAAAAAAAGATGAAATCTTGAAATTTGCAGGCAAATGGATGGAACTAGAAGAAACCATCCTAGATGAGGTAATCCAGACACAGGAAGAAAAACATGGTATGTACACACTCATAAGGGAATGAATATTAGACATAGAGTAAAGGATAACCAGCCTACAATCCACAATCCCAGAGAAGCTAAGAAACAAGGAGGACCCTAAGAGAGATATATGTGGACCCCCAAGAAAGGGAAAGGGACAAAATTTCCTCAGTAAATTGGGAGCACAGAGGTAGGAGAAACAAGAGGTGAGAGGTAGAAGGATCAGGAAGGTGGAGTTGGAGGAAAAGCAGAGAAGGAGAGCAAGGAAAGAGATATCTTAATAGAGAGAGCCATTATGGGCTTAATGAGAAATCTGACATTAGGGAAATCTCCAGGAATCTACAAGGATGACTCCAACTAAGAATCTAAGCAATAGTGGAGAGGCTACCTTAAATGCCCTTCCCTGATAATGAGATTGTTAACTACCTTAAATGCCATCATAAAGCCATCATCCAGTAGATGGAAGCAGATGCAGAAATCCACAGCTAAGCACTGAGCTGAATTCCTGACATTAAGTTGTAGGGAGGGAGGAGTGATGAGAAAAGTGGTCAAGACCAGGCTGGAACCCACAGAAACAGCTAACCCAAGAAAGTGGGAGCTCAAGGACCCCAGACTGGCAGCTCAGGAACCAGTGTAAGACTAAACCAGGCCCTCTGTATGTGGGTGTCAGTTGGGGCCTGGGCAGTCTATGGGACCTCTGGCAGTGGAACCAGTATTTATCCCTAGTACATGAATGAGTTTTGGGAGCCCATTCCCTGTGGAGGGATAGTCTTTCAGCCTAGATTCCCTCATGGGAGGCCTCACCCTCCTTGAGGAGTAGATGGGAGTGGGTAGAATGGGGTGTATAGGAGGATGAGGAGAGAGAGAGTGTGAACTGGGATTGGTATGTAAAATAAGATTGTTTTTAATGTAAATAAAGATTTTTAAAAAAGAAAGAAATCGCTTCACTCCTTTATTTAGTATTAAGCTCCTAATTTACAGGTTTGAGAGAGTTTAAGTACAGCAGCTCTGTCTCTGGCATCTTTCCATCCTAGTATTAGTCAATAGGCCATTTAGATGAGGTCTTCCTTCCTCCATTCCTTCCTTCCTTCCTTTCCCTCTCTCTCTCTTTCTGTGTAAAAGGGAGGGAAGGAAGGAGGGAGGGAGGGAGGTAGCTTGGCAGGCTATGTGAGGTGACCAGCAGTCAATTTCAGATATCTTTTTATATTGCTCTTCACTTAATTTTTTTTCCCCAACAGGTCCATTTATTTAGCATATGTGAGTGTGATTGTTCAAATACCATGGTGTCCTTGTGGAAGTCAGAGGACAACTTGTAGGAGATGATTGATTCTCTTTCTGCCATGTGGTTCCTAAGGATTGAAATCACACCATCAGAATTGGCAGCAAAAACATTTACTGGAGGAACTATATTATAAGCCCTTCTCTTTTAGTTTTTGAGGTGGTCTCTTACTGGACTTATGTGGCCAGGAAGCCCACAACATCCTCCTACTCTGCCCTCATTCCCCAACATTGGGGTTGTATGTGTGTAGCATCAAGCTTGGCTTTTACATGGGTGTTAAGGATTTGAACTCACTTCCTCATAATTGCACAAGCAAGCACTTTACTCACTGAGGTCTCTCTGGCCTCAGATTATTACAAAGTCGTATTCCTTGAGTCAACAATACTTTGTAGGTGCCTGAGTGACAGTATTAAGGAAATATAGAAAATTCTTTTATTCTTTCCAAACAATTGAAGGCAATTTTAATTTTTAAAAATGAAGCCACTTTAGATCACTTCCAAAATCTTCTCATATAAGTTTTTAGTATAGTGTTAAAAGTCTTGAGACACCAGGAGGCATTTAAAACTATAACCTTACAGCATATGACATTATAGATCAGATGTATAAAAGACACCATGAACATGGTGATCAGATACAGTAATCTGACCAATCAATTTATATATAGACAAATATTTCCTTCAAAAAGCAGGAATTCACATATCCTTCCCTATCTTGAACAAGGAAAGACTCTCAATCATGAGGGGAAAGGAGTTAAAGCAAATATACACAATATGCAACACTAGCAAATATAATTTATTATAAAATTCATTTAAAATATGACCCTGTTAATAAAAAGAATTATGCCACAAAAATGGCTGAATACGGAAAATGATGAGGCAGATTTTTTTAATAGTTATGGTATAGGAGATTCTGATTAAAATTGATGGGTATAATTTTATAATTTATACCCCTTGAGGGATTTGATCCACTCAATATTCCTTTCATCAGCCAATATTATAAAAGTAGCTTAAAATATGCTAGGGTAACCATGAAGAAACCTGTTCTAGGACTGAAGAGTAACCCAGAAGATCAAGGAAAAGTCATCTCTCAGGGAAGATTAAGATAAAGTAGGTAACAAACCCTCATAATGATGTATTCATTCATAACTTCAAATTTTCCCTGATCCATGTTACAATCCCATACCCTCCTTCACCCGAGACCTTAATAGTAAGACATTCTAGGCAAAGAAAAACTCACACTAGTTACTTGGCGTACAAAGCACCCTTAAAAGACTTTAATATTAAGGAAGACAGAACAAGATTCCTCCTTAAGCTCTTCCTAAAGTCCAAGCAGGACCTAAAATCCAAACAGGAAGTGCAGTTACATCATATAGGAAACAGGGAAATGGCTTGTGCTCTTGGCAGAACCTAGTGGGGTGAGCAGGAGAATGTTTCAGAGGAATACTTTCAAAGGAACAGTCATGACCTTTTTCCAGTTTTATTTAAATACTGAACATATATTTGAGGATGCATAGGAGGCAGACTCCTCTAAACTGTCACACAAGTTAGGGGAGATTTTCCTCTAAATACCAGAGTAAAGACTGAAAAACGCTTTTTGCAATCAGAAAATTTAGTTCTAATTTAGCGCAGACTTTTAGGGTTGTTTAAACAATTTAGATTCTTGAAATACCCAGGTACATTCCCAATGCTCAGTATCATCTATGTCCCTGGATGTTTACAGGAAACTGTTCAAACATAACAATTAAGTAGCTGGCTCTACCATTACCTCAAATATAAACTATTTCTATCTAGAATCCATGAAGCTGGAAGTGTTGATACACATTTTTTGGGGGGGATTCAAAAGTTCTGTGAGGTGTTTTAAATACATTTTTTACTAAAATATTTAAAATATGCCAATAAATACAGCTTATTTTCAAGTAACCTGATTAATTTTAGTGCCATTACTGTGCCTATTATAAGAGTTGGTACTATGCAATCTCTCCAACTGCCAACAGTTACTTTTACTGTATCCAAATTGGTGCTACAGAGGCTGCCCAAATGGAGAACAACAATGGCCTAGCACCCACTGCTGGTAATTTCATTATAAATATTTTGGCAGTTATAAAGCCAAATTGAAACTTGTAAGCTTATTAATTCTCTGTGAAATTTGCATAAAATGTAAATAAAAATTCAATTTGACTCAATGATTTTATTTTTTTCTCATTGCATTTCTAGTTGCTCTATTTGCACCCAGACCACATTAAACAGTGCCACAGCACTCAATACAAAAGAGGGATTGGCAAGACACAGAACAAAAAGCCACTGGTAGGAGAATGAGGCCTGTCATATAATACAGACAGTACCCTACAACAAAGCCTGAGCTTTAACAAACCTTCCCTCTTCACATTTAAACTGGTTGTGGGATATTTTAGCAGATACCTGCCCATCATGGCAACAGCAGTGAGCAGGAGGGTACAGGCTGTCTAACAGTATTGTGAGCTGGGCACAATAATGCCTTCTAGTGACCTCTTAAACATAGGAAGTAGAGGCAGGAGGATCAGGAAGTCTAGACTTCTGTGGGCTACCCAGTGGCAATCAGTTTTTAAAACAAAAACAAACATAAAAATAAAACAAATAATGAAGGAACTGCTGAATAGTACTTAAAATTTTTTGGTTGTACAAATGTGTCTAGATACTTGAATGGTCTAGTAACTAAAGTTTATAGTCAAAACAGAATTTAAGTGGTGATGTAAATTTTATTAAGATCTAATTACATAAATTTCAGTTGGGCAGTATATGAAGCAAAAAAAAATCTAGTAAGTTAAACACTGGAAAATAAAACAT
The DNA here is from genome assembly GCF_943737965.1 of Phodopus roborovskii. Lineage (NCBI taxonomy): Eukaryota > Metazoa > Chordata > Mammalia > Rodentia > Cricetidae > Phodopus > Phodopus roborovskii. Next base: position 2,630,962 of record NW_026126540.1, on the reverse strand, counting down.
GAGTAAAACATGAGTTTATTAAGATTGTTAAATCATTTCCTTTAAGTGCTACTTTCATTTATTTTGTAATTTTGTTTTTCGTACATATACTTAGGTGTTGAAATTTGCTTGAAAGATGATTTAGTATACTAAAAACATGGGCTCTTGAATGAGTGGGTTTTAACAGTGTGGGCTGACAATCATTATTTGCTGGATGGTAAACAGGTCATTAAGTCTCTCTACATCTCAATTTCCTTATCTATAAAAACATGAAAATAGGTGTACTAAAATTCCTTCACTAATATTGTAATTGTGATTCCCAAAACTAAAAGTATGAGCTTTGATACCATCATTTCTGAGTTTTTTTTTTTTTAACAGAATTTTCTTTCTACCATCTTCAGGAATATATTAATTGCAAGACTTTGTTGTGAGTATCTCATAGAGTTTAAGTGTGTGTGTGTGTGTGTGTGTGTGAGAGAGAGAGAGAGAGAGAGAGAGAGAGAGATCACCTATGGACTCCAATTTAAGTGCTCAGTAAACAGAAAGAGTTATACATACCACTGACACAATTACTAGGCGTTCATTATTACAGCTATGGGAATTTATATTTAGTTTCATAGACACATTATGAAATCGTGTAAGATTCCACAACATAATGAGGTACCAGTATTTATTCTTCCTTAAAGAAAATCAACACTTATTGAAATATAAGACATCCAAGTTTGAAAAATTATATCTCTATCATTCCATGTATCCTAAGTTATGAATATTTTAGTCAAAACAAAAAACTATTTCTAAAACTTAGAACGACAGTGATGAATTTGAAAGATCACTAATATTTGGGTAGCAGACCTTCATTTGAAATAGTCTTTATTTACAAACCACCATAGTAACTATTCCTGCCCATGGAGTAGTAGGAATATCCAGTGTGGTTTTATTTCCACTGACTAAGTTTATCTGCTGTACATAGTTTTAATTCACATTATGAGATATAAAAGAATTATTATCTTTAACACTGTGACACAATTTTCTCAGAAACAACAGAATCACTTTTCACATTTTGCTATGGATTCACATTAAAAGTCAATTACGCGTGGCTTAGATTTTTTTTTTTTAATGGATCCTTCAAACTTTAAATTACTTAAAAACAAAATAATATCTTAATTACAAGTATCAGTTGCATTTACAGAAAAACAGGAGTAAATGTTCAGTTCCCTTTTCTATAAAACAATAACAGATGTCACAATTTCTTTAGGAGTAAAGTAGGATATAAACAAAAATCAAACCCCAAAGTATACATTTTCTGTTACATATCAGTATCTTCTCCTTTACAGGGTCACTAGAGTTAAACTACTTAATTAGTTTTTTGGTCAAGCATTTGTTGACATTTTATGCAAACTGGTGTTAAAGTTTTTATAGATGGAGCTTCCTAAAAACATTCCATTATGCTATATTCTAGATCTAACATATGATACAATTTGGATAATAGTCAATAGATGGCACTGTTCCCACTAGGTAGCAAAGATCTTTTAGAGGACTCAGTCCAACACACATTATAAAGACCAACTGCCTGCTCAAAAATGCTAAATTTGAATTTTTCGTGAAGGGAAACAACTATTAAAAATAAAATTAACACATTTTTATGCACTACTTAGAGAATACAACAGAACAAACTAAGGCAAAGTATTTACTTATTTACAAAATCATCTGAATAAACTATCATTAGATACTAGGAATACAAAAGAGAATTAATTTTCTGGCTTCTGATAATACAATAATATGATAAGTAGAATTATCAATGGAGATATGCACAGAGAAATACAGGATCATCCTCAGGGGTAAGTGGATTCCAGAAACTGCTTGCAAGGGAAGGTGTTCCTTCAACTAGTTGCTTTCAACTTGCAAGGACAAAACCATGAAAATAGTAGTATAACCAGAAACTCATGGCTCGAAATGTTAGGAATGGCAAGATATAAACTTGGTAGGAGAGGTATATATCACTCGGGGAGGTCAACTGTCTAAGAAATTTGGGCTTCCCTTCATATGATGGGGATCCATTAAAGAAGTGACAGAGAGTAATGTGATTAAATTTTCATTTTGCAAAATTCACTTCAGGGGCTGAGTATCCCTGAATTTAAATATGCTGAGAATGGAAATGGAACTCCAACATAGCTGCTCTGAACAGTCAGTCCAGGCAATAAGCAAGAAAGATTTCACTAGAGCAGTGGCAAGGAGTGAAGTTTGAGGAAACCAAGTAAAACTGAAGCTGTATCTTGGAAGTTCTGTCTTCAGACAAAATACTCTTTTGTGATTAAAGATTCTTGAAGCTGCAGATCTTACACTACATTTAGTCATACCCACAAGAGATCAATCCTACTCATTAAGAACTCTAAGGATGTTAGCATTTTCATTGATGGCTGGGCTGTCTCACATGTCAAATGAGAAGCTACTCTCCAAGATCAGGAGGTGCTTCTGCTCAAGTCACCTCTCCCAAACAGACACTTTATAAAGAAGAGGAACCCACAATTGAAAGAATTCATTTATAAGATTGCCCTGTAAGCAAGACTGTGAGGTCTGTTCTTAATTAGTGACTAATGTGTGAGAATCAAAACCATTGTAGTGGTGCTAGCCATGTGCAAGAAGTATTGGGGTTCATAAGAAAACAAAATTATCAAGACATGACAGACAAACTTGAATCAGCATTGTCCTATGGCTTCTGTATTAGTTCCTGCTTGAGGTTTCCACTTATGACTTCCTGCTGTGGATCCCTTTGACTGTGATGTGGAATAATAAGCAAAATAAATCCTTCCTGCTGCCCCCCAACAAAAAAGAGAAATATTCCTTTTCACCTTCTGATTCTTACCAGGGTTCTTACTTAGTGAATATTTTTTTAATTGTGTATAATCTTTGTACTCAAACCGACATTAGGATATATAGCATGATCAACTTTGTACCCTGACATGTTGTAAAGAAAATTTTCACCCTCTTGTATTTCACTTGTTAAACTTTATTGCCATAAAAGTAACACATACTGTGCATATTAAAGGTATAGAGTGTGATAATTTAATATATGGATACATTATGAAATAATTTCTACAATCAAATTAACATCCCATCATCTCAAATATTTGAATCTTTTATGAATATGTATGTGGTAAGAATGTTAAAATTTACTTTCAGCAATGTCCATGTATACAGTATAGCATAATAACCATAGCCACAAGAATCTAGAATTTGTTTAACCAACTAATAAACTAAGAAAAACTGTATTCTCACAGTAGGTGTACAGGTGAACAGGAATCCAGAGCCTATTAATTTAGAATTCATACACAGGTTAATGATTAATTTCTTTAAGGAAATTACTTAAAATATCAAGAAAAAATATCTGAATTTTGAGGGAAAATTGAATAAATTGCAGAAAATAAAAATACTTATTTAAAAATCTTATATATAAAATTGTTTTTAAAAGTTAGATTAAATTTC